>NW_024499239.1:9541188-10141188 GCF_017590055.1 Onychostruthus taczanowskii | reverse complement strand
GAAAAGGAGGAAAACTTTATTATCTGAAAAACTACTATATCATGTCCTCTTACAATAAACATTCTTTTCACATCCTACAGATTTTTTTTTAAAAGTTCAAAGAAGAGAAAAAAAATTCTAAGTATC
Organism: Onychostruthus taczanowskii; assembly: GCF_017590055.1. Lineage (NCBI taxonomy): Eukaryota > Metazoa > Chordata > Aves > Passeriformes > Passeridae > Onychostruthus > Onychostruthus taczanowskii. Next base: position 10,141,062 of record NW_024499239.1, on the reverse strand, counting down.
ATTCTAAGTATATGAGGATATGCTTAATATATGATTCCTAAGAGCCTTTTTGATTATCCACATGTGTGTATTAGAAAAGATGATCCCATTAGGAGACACCATCTTCTCTTTGGCTGTTGTCTTCAGAGGAGTATAAATTTAAGCTACTAAAAGTTCAGCTTCTACTTACTGAATATTTCTTAGATGTCACAGGACTGAAACCATCACTGCATCTGTTCCAGATCGAGCCACCTGGTCTAGTGGGAGGTGTCCCTGCCCATTGCAAGGGGATTAGAACTCAATGCTCTTAAACGTCCCTTTTAACTTAAACCATTATATGATTCTACATGCTGTTGCTAACTCTTACATTTTCCTTTTTCAGATTTTACTTTTTACTCCAGAAAGCCAAGCATAGCGCACAAAGAATGTGAACAGTAGTTACTGAAATTCATTATAAATATCTGATAGTATGTGTCAACAGGGACTTAATAGCAATAAATATAAAATATTTTTTTTCCAATAAGTTACAATGTCATCAGAAGCAGGAATCAATGGAGAGCTTGAGCAGATCTCACTGAAAGGGTAACACTAAGAAAAAAGCTTGCTGAAAATCATCCTCCTCTTTGACAATTCCTTCATTTGGGGGAACCCCACAGGGGAGGATGTGTATCCATGTTCCCTGTTTCTTATAACTGCTTTTGCCATTTCCTATGGCATTTTCCCCGCTAATTCCTGTTTCTCTCCCTCTCTCTCTCTCTCATTCTCTCTACTTTAGTTACTCCAAGGTAACCTTCTTAATTATAGTTTAGGTATGCCATCAACTACACATTCTGATAATTAGTGTTCATATATATGAACCTGTCTTAATATTCTTTCTGCAAAAAGCATATATTTAGTTAGAAAGTCACAATTATTTTATGAACTAAAGGAAGAGAGTTGCAGTATGTATTGTAATTATTTATTTCGCATCAGCCTTTTAATGCAGTTCAAAATGGGCAAGTATTTGTTCTAGCTGCCTCAGCTCGGTATTTGATTTAAGTTTCGTGCTTTTAATTTTGTTAAAACAATTTTGTCTATTACACCCCTGAAGCAATAAATCATCCAGCTTCCCTAATTGCCCTTCCTGTCATTTGAGAATTTCAACAGAAATATAAGAAACGCCTACCTCTTTTGATCAGATCAAAGATTTCTTTAAAAGCTTGTATACCAATTTATCACCAGGAAAATACATGTTTCGCCTCTGTATTTTATTAATTATTTGCTTATTTAGCTTTTATGCATTTTTTCAGAAGGCTTTTTCCCTCTTTTAATATTAAATAAGGTCATACCTTGCTAAGATGGAAAAAAAAAATTCTTAAAGCTTAGATATCTAATCTATTGACTTGAAAGGATTTTTTATTGTAAATTATGCAGGTATATTTATATGTTAGCTTAAAAATATAATTCCATATTTGATTTATATGATGAAAAAAGCTGAGTAAGGAAATAAATTACTTCCTAATTCTGTTAGGGAAAGATTTAATTTCATGATTATCAGTATTAATAAGTACAGGACACATACCATACCTTCACTTTAGAATGTGTATTGTTTTTCATTTAGTTTGTGATCATTCTAAATATTTGTGGAATATGTTTTCTCTTTTTCTTCCCTCCTCCCCTGAAATATTTACCTGCATTTTTGCCTAAGAGACCTCTTCTTATGACTAAACAGTATTCTAAAGGTGCAAAAATAAAATGCAGCAATGTTTCTGATTGATCTACAGAAATACATATAGAAAAATTACTTTCTAATACATTTTTATGGTACCTTAAAATATGTACACTAATATAATCTAATTAAACAAAACACATTATGTAAAATTATCTGGACTCCTTTGGAAGTAAGGTACTATATGTAGTGGTATTAGTACTATATTTATGTGTATGGGTACAAGATATTACAGTGGTTAAAAATTGCTAAGGTATATCTTTTGCTTTTTAGGTATCTACTAGAAAGATGTAAGGACAGCATATGAATCATAATGACATAACATTGAAATGAAGGTCTGTCAAAAGAAGGGGAGTAAGACACTGTGTAATTTGTCTTGCACAAGTGAAGTCCATCCTTCTGGTATCTGAAGATATTTAAAAGCTGGAGAAAACAAAAGAATTTCCTCTTCCACTGTCTAGAAGAACTTGATGCAGATGAATAAACAGCATAAAGGAATGTCTGAGTATGTCTTGGTGAAACACTCTCAAGACTTTGGTCAAAATTGGCTTGAAAATTCACTCTATGCATTTGAAAATCCATGTTAAGTAGAAATGAATCAACAGTAAGTACAGGGAATATCACATCAAGATGTATCAAGCTTGGGTTTCTACAACTCCATTCTACAATAGATCTACTGCCTGCACACTTGGAGAGCTACCAGCTGTCTGTTTTCAAGACAACCAGACCAGGCTTCCCACAAGCTGACAGGGCAGTTTAGCAACAGCATAGATATAATCTTCAGAAAAAGACTAAGCAGTATAAAACTTATTTCAGGACATATTTGAGTCTGAATTGTTTATTTATTTTATTATTATTTTCCTCCTGACCCAGTATTTTTAATGACATTTTTGTTTCCAGAGGTTCAATGTTAGACAAAATAGAAACATAAAAGATAAAACAAAAGCTCATTACCATTTCTATTTGGTAAAATGAATTATTCTCATTTAAAAACCAAGCAATAATCCACAATGGCACTGAGTCATCAACAATCATTTGTTCCTTCACTTGCTCGTATGGAGGATCCATTTCCCACTGATATTAATGACTAAGCTGCAGTGGTTTTCAAGGAAAATAAAAGCAGGTGTCTTTAGCATCCAGGTTATCATATGTATTGAAAATGTGGAATGAAAAAAGATATTTCAATCAGAAAAAAAAATCTAGCCATAAATATAATCCAAAAAGTACACTTGACATCTATCCATCCAAAACAAACAAACAAACAAAAAACCCACACACACAAAAAAAAAAATCCCCAAAAAAACCAAAAGAAAATCACCCTCTATGATCATTTTTGCCCTGTCTTACTCCAATATGGTTTTTCCCATTTCCTTTGTTTCTGCTGACTAATAAAAAGATAGAGATTAAATAACCATTTTTCCTACTAAAAGAGTCTTGAGATTCTCTTAAGCCCATAAGTATTTTGAACTTTATAATTTAATAACTTATATTAAAATACACCAAGGATTAATAGGAAGTCCCATACTTGCAACAAAAATTTCAGATGTTTGATTTTCTTTCTTCATATTTGTAACTGTTTTGCAAAGGAAATAGCATAGATATTGCATATCTATGATATATCTATATTTATGGAATATTTATATTAAAAATATAGTACTTTGTATTATTATATATAAAATATTTATTTTACAACTACTACTGAATATAGTAGTTCAAATTAGACAATAATTAAGCTTGGTAGGAGTATAAACATAGTATATCTTTTGTTGCATCTGTCATTTGTTTGAATTAATGTTCAGCATAACTTTTCCACTACACTGTTTCAGTATGCTTAATAAAAAAGTTTTTATAATAGATAAAAAATTAATATGAAAATGCAATAAATTGCCTCTTTCATGTATGTCAGAAATGTTAAAATAGTTCATTTTGTGATTCTTTTTTAATGTTGCTGAATATGTATCGTAAGAAAATATTTCAGCAAGCATCAGATTGAATCATTTACTTCCAATATCTTCTATTATTAGACAGTGTAATGTAAAAAAATAATTCATATAAATGCAGTCCATATGTACATATGTACTGCAATAAAATAACAGAAATGGTTTTTCTTTCAATTTTTTACAAATTACTTAATTTTCTTTCAAAATATCATTATATGATTTTAAAAAATATATGAACGGTGAATCTTTTATTTAGAAAAAACAGGAGACACTTAGAAGCTGCAGTGAAAGAATCCAAGATTTTCAGAAGGAATAAAAACATAAGATGCATGTGAGAAATGAAGGATACAGATGAGTTCTGGTAACACTCTCCTAGTTGAATGTAATGGTGGTCATTTCCCCCACAGCATTTTCATCATGTACTCTTATTTATGAACAACTACAGCATTAGTGTTCTGTCAGGCAGTTCTATTTTCCATTACTGCAGTCTCTCATAGACATTTTATGATCATCTGTAAAATCAGTTGTGTCCGAAAGAAAGCTGTCTGCAGTAAATTTATTTATTGAAAGGTTATGGCAAGACTCTGCTTTTAGATATAAAACTTAAATCTTCTTTCTTTCAACAAACAGGCTAACCAAAATAAAACTTGCAGGTTTTCCAGGTATTGTCACTGACTTGTTTGACTGACTTGTTCTGATGCTGTGAAACCTGCAGTTTCAGTCATGCAGACCAAAGAACACTTGCTATGTTTACTCTCACTTTAGAAGGCCCAGGCTCCTTCAAAAATACTGTTGTGGGTTTTTTGGTTTTTTTTTTTTTTTTTTTTTTTTTTTATTTTTTTTTTTTTTTTTTTTTTTTTTTATTTTTTTTTTTTTTTTTTTTTTTTTTTATTTTTTTTTTTTTTTTTTTTTTTTTTTGTTGTTGTTGTTGTTTTTGTTTTTGTTTTTGTTTTTTTCTGCAAGTTATCATTTTTCTAAGACAGCAAGGGGGACCAATCCGATTTTTCCTGATGCCTCACCGTGTGTGACACACGCGGTGACAAGTGGCTGCAGGGCTGTGCCCGCGCTGGGAGCGCTGTCCCCGGGGAGGCTCCGCCTGGCAGCCGAGCGGGGCACACAAAGCTGCCGCGGCCGGGCTGCCAGCGACCCCCTTGCAAGCGGGGCAGAGCCCCTGTGCCCGGGGAAATGCCCGGGAAATCGGGCTGTGGGAGGAGCTTTAGCACATAAAACCAGCGAAGGCAGCGCCACAGCCCGGGGTCGTTTTGTGGGCCGGCAGGAGGGACACGCAGCCGCCGCTGCTCGGAAATCGAGCCTAACATACCACAGGAGTGGATGTACAGGACTTTAGACTCAAATGTGAGAAATCATGAATTTCTCATATCTATATTAAAGCCTTGTAGAATCACAGAATCATTTAGGTCAAGATCATTAGGTCCAACCTGTACCCTAGGACTTCAAAGTCTACTGCTAAGGCATGTCTCTCATGTCTTTCAAATACTTCTAGGGCTTGCGACTCCACCACTTCCCTGGGAAATTCTTCCAGTGTTGACAACCTTTTCAGGGAAGACATCTTCCGTTATATCTATTCTAAACCTATCTTGGGGCAACTTGAGGCCATTTCCTCTCATCCTATTACTTGTTACATGAGAGAACAGACTGACCCCACCTCGCTGCCACTTCCTTACAGCAGGTGCATATGCTTTTTATTTGCAGAGGGTTTTGACCTTTTTTCTTTAGCTTTTCTCAGACATTTCAGTCTCTTACTATAATTTGACCAAATTGTAACCCATCAGTACTATATCACTAGAATCCATTTGTCTTTAAAATTTCTTTTTATTAAGAGCTTGCATAAGACCAAGGACTTTGAACTGCCATAGAAAATGGTTCAAAGGATTATATATGAAAGAGACACTAATACTGGTGTAATAAGTTAGGGGAGAAATACTCATCAATTAGAGACAGATTGTACCAGAGAGATTGAAATATGGATGACAAATCACATATGCAGAAAAAGATTTCTCGTTGCTCCCCTTACAAGTAAACAAAAAAATCCTCAAAATACCTTTCTTATTTTTTTTCCTTTGGTAGGCTCAGCACTTTGTGTCTGAAAAATTAGTTTGACAAGCCATTTGAGTTTACATATGCCAGATGATGCTAAGTGGACAATGAATGTTATTTCTGTCTTGGTTCATGTATTTTTAAAATACACTTTATTAAACACATCTACCTTTAAAATGGAAAATACATAATTTATAAATGTATGTACTTATAATGGGAGAGCAGTAGAGCAATTTCCAACAAATGAGAGATATTTATTCTCTCTGCAACATAAAATTACACTTCTCCATAGAGGGCTCTTCCCTTTCAGGTGCCATATCATTGGCTGTCAGGATGCCAGTGCTTAGGCATCATATACAGAATTCCTGTTATGGAGGGTCTGACTGTCTGACGTTTACATTTTCTATACTGATACTGACCATGCACCTAACGATAGATGCAGACAACACCTCCTCACTCCAGGCAAATAATGCCCTGCAAGCACTCCACCCACACATTTCTGGTTAATCTCTGACTTCAGCTTAGAAGAAAGAAAAGACACTATGATGACTTATTAATTTTTTCATTGACAAAATACTTTGTCTTCATAATTAATGTTTCATCAGTCCAGTTTACATCATTAAACAAAAAAAGTGTTTATTACTTTGTTTAAAATTATTTACTAAAGATGCTTCCTGTTGAAGGTGGAAACAGACTCAGAGGTGTCCATCAAAAGTATGAGGGGCAAAAACCTCAGGTCTAACAGTGTTTTACAATTAGACCTTAGAGAACCAATGCCTACCACAATTAGACTGTCAAACACAGGCTGCCCAGCAACACTGTGGAAAGCATGGCCTTGGGGTGATGGACAGCCTGACCTACACCAGTCCCCTCTGTGAGTGGTGGGTTGGACAAGATGACCTTTAGTATCTTTGACAACAGATCTCGTTCATTCTCTGAACATATTTATACTGTGGTCATTGCCATAGCATCTGAGTGCAAAAAGCGCTAGCATTCTGCGATAACATGTACATTTTATACATATATACTTATATTTTACAACATCTAAAGAAGTTATAATAAGATTACTTAAACATATTAAAATATAAACATATTAAAATAGGCATATTATAGACATTAAAATAGATTTTTTAACAGAAGAATTTCTTTCAATCAGTAGAACTTAGGTTCTTGTTTCAGTGTCCTGCTTTCTTGACAGAGACCTCAATTTTTCCTAATGTATGTTCTCAAAAAAATAAATCAAATCAGCTTAAAACTAACTCCTTTAATAATATACATAATGCTAAGAAAATCTTGATCTCTGTTAAAATAATTATACTTTTTATCCCAGTAATGGAAGCTGCCTGAGCTGATAAATTCATTTTACAACATTAGCAGGTCTGAAAGCCTTTAGATCTAGGTTTGTACTTCATCTAGTTTTTTGTGTCACACATACAGAAAGCATATTTCTGAGTCCTGGTACCTTTGGAAAGCCTTAGAATTTAAGAAATAAGAAACACTGACTTCTTTAAAGCAATTATTCCTGAGCCTTACAGTGACTATGCTGACAAATAGTTGATGATCATAAAAGGGAAAGAAAGAAGTCACTGAATTCTAATCAACATATCATCTACTTCTTTCAAGAATTATTACTCTTTGTGCATTTGTAGAAAAGAAAAATACAGAGATGATAATACTAGAAGGAAAGATATATTTATTAAAAATCATTGTTTGAAATCTAATTTGTAAAGACGTTATCACTACGCTTCACTTTCTGATTTATTTTTTTTTTTTTTGGTTAGAGACTGAAATTTCTAGTTTTGCAAATAACACCTAATGTAGAATTTACTCTGCTACCACATGGAGAAATTCAAATAATCTTTCCCTTAGGAGTGCAAGAACTCTCTGGGGAAAATGTAATGCACTTCACAAGGTCAAGAAGTGGACCTATGTGAACCCCATGAGGTTCAACAGAGACAAGTGCGAGGTCCTTCACCTGCTTTGGCAGTCCCTGACATTAACACTGGCTGGGAGATGCCAAGAAGGAATTGGGGGTGCTGGGCTGAGCATGAGAAGACAATGTGAACTTGCAGCTCAGAAAGACAATGCATCCTGGTCTGCATCAACAGAACTTGGCCAGCAGGGTGAGGGAGGTGATTCCTCCACTCTTTTCTGGTGAGACCCCACCTGCAGTGCTGAGTCCAGCTCTGGACTTCTTAGGACAGGAAAGACATGGGCTTGTTAGGGAGCAGGGTGGCTGGATGAGCCTGGAGAAGAAAAGGCTGTGGGGAGATGTCATTTGTAATGTTTTGAGAACAAGTTGCAGAGAGTGTCAGATGTCCTATGACTGGAAATGTTCTTGGTCAGGTTAGATGATGTTTTGAGAAGATAATAGGAGCTCCAGAAATGAGATTGCAGTGAAAGGAAGAAGCATATTTTATTCCTCTGGCATCAGTCTCCAAAAAGGGATACAACCCCTCCCTCCCCTTAAGGAGGGATTACAGAGCACAAAGGAAAAAAATAAAAAAACCACAACACCTGGAAGGCAATTAGTCCTCTCTGTTGTCACGTGAAGGCTTATTGAGTGGTGATGGTAGCCCATACATTTTAATTAAAGATCCTAATGAAAATATTTTAGGTTTCAATGTTTTAAATGGATGTCCCTGCCAAATGCTGATATTTGGTCCTTAAATTCAGACATCAATCCCAACCTTGGAAACTCAGAGTCCGCAATGTGTGTACTAATGATGATGCCTTGAGAGGCTGATCTGGAACAGGGACTAGACAGAGTTAAGAGAATAAAGTAGGTATTTATTAAAAGGCCTTCAAAGGATACACCTTGGGCAGTGCAAGAGCCTGGCCGGGGCTCTGCCCCAGATTGGTGAGCGGTCAAGACTTTTCACACTTTTGTAAGTTTTGGTCGATTTACATATTGGGGTTAATTGTCCAATTAAAGCTTCAGGTTATGAAGTCCCAGCCTCCCATATTGCTTTCTTCAATTCACCGTTGTTTACACTTTTGGGCCTGAGGCTGTAATGGTGCCCTTGGTTCTCAGGCTGGAAAAGGATTTTTTTGTCTAACTAAACTGTGAAGAGAACTTGCTAACACTTAATATGAAGTTCAGAGTTATCAAGGCAGTACAGAATCTGAAAAATATGAAAGCTAAAACTTAAGGTATTAACAACAGTAGCCAATGCACTCCCTCACTGAAAAATTATTAATGATTTCTGCTGTGGCACAAGATGAAATTTCTGGAGTCATGACTGGGAAACAACAAATAATCTCCAGAACTCACTCCCCACATAAGTCAGCTGTCTGGCCAGCTGGGAAAGCAGACAGGAGGTGGTATTTAACAATTGATTATTAGTATCTGGGTGCTAGTACAGCCATGCTAACAGCTGCTGTACCAAACATTGCAAATATTACTGCTACTTTGAAAGCAGCTGCACATCCATTGATGGTCGTGCTAGGTATAAAAAATATGTTCTTTATGGTTCCCTTGAAGGAGGAGGATAAAGAGAATTTCCTTTCTCTTGGGAGGGAATACAATACACCTTTAGCAGACTCCCACAGGAATATATATATTCACCTATAATTGTTCATGCCACACTTGCTGAACTTTTGCAGAGAGACTCACTCCCCCAAGATGTGAAACTGTAACAAAATATATGGATGATATTCTGATTGGAGAAACTTCCCCTGAGGAGGTGGGGGAAGAGGCAGCAGCAATATGGCAAGCAGTAAATAAAGCAGAAATTGTAATTCCATCTGGAAAATATCTGGGACCAAATAGAGAAGGACAAACTCTGAGTGAGGAAATTGAGTGCAAAGAGGCAGTAAAAATTTTAACTGAAGAATTTTAAAAAATCAGTCACTGGGACCAGTACATTCACACACCCTATTACAGATGAATTGGGTTTCTATATTCTATTAGAGCACATATCCTTGGTATGTGTAGAAATTACCTTAATTTTTATGATAATAAATATGACTCAAATTAAAAAATACGGGTTTTCCCCTTAAATCTGACAACATTTAATTTAGTAGAAGTCTGACAAATGATTGACCTCAAGTTAGTATGGGGTTTTTTTTTTTGTGTAGATTTAGTTGCTTCCCCTCCCTCCTCCTCACCCTTTTATTTTCTTAAACCTGAACTCACTTAGGGAAGGGTAAGAATTCCAAGTAGATGAATATTTACAAGAATAAGTCTGGAATTTGCTTAATTTAAGGAATTTGTATTTCTGCATTTCATATTTCTTGTCCTGGATTTTATTCTAGAATTCTATTACATACATAGGAAGCAAATTGTAGTTATAATAATATGCTGAGCAATGTATGGAAGGTCAACAGAAAGCTTGTATTTTTACCCTTTTCCTTTTGCTAATTGATCTATTTGAACAATATGCCTTTTTTTTTTTCTTATGTGAAACTTTAATTTACCAAATCTCAGATAACCAAATTGGAATAATAATTAATAGTGTACCTAGGTGGTTCTGTATTTCCTATATTGTGATTCAGATTTTATCCAGAACTTTGTATTCACTGCATGAGGCTCTTATGCCTGTTTAAATTACCCATTGCTCTTCTTTTGGATCTGTTTCACTTCTTAATGGACCAATGACTAAACAAAGCATTTCAATTGAAATGACAAAAATGCTTAGCTTTGGCACTTAACAAACTATAATTAAAGTGACACACTGTAGTCTCATGAACTTTGGTAAACCAATTAGTGAAAGTTATCCTTACTTTTTTTTTTCTCAAAATAGTGAAATAAATTCAAAAACCCATCAGCTGGTGATCAAGACTTCCAAATGATACTTACTCCCAATGAAATAAATGTCGAAATTCCCATTGATTTCTTTAGTGTTAAAATATCCTACAAAATAAATGAGAAAAAATAGTACACTAAGCTTAACATTTGGCATTAAACTTTTGATTTTGTTCTTGCTAAAGCTAGTGAATAACTATTAACTTGCATAGAATTAGATTTGGAACTGAGAAAAACATGGAGGATACAAGCACTATGAGCTAAGTAATACCTAACTATCATATCTAAAAAACAAAATTAAAAAAAACTCAGAACAAAGTAAGTTCTTGGAGAATAAACCATTATATTCTATCTATAAATGTCTTCTGGAAATTGTGTTTTACAGTAGTTTAATATAATGAGTCATATTATAGCCCCATTAATTATGCTGTGAAGCAGTGAGAGGTTGAAAAATATGTATGGATCTGGTGTGACAGAAATTACATTTTTAATAGTAACATAGAAGATAAAATTAGGTTTAAAAAGTCTTCTCTGTTTTCTAGTCTCCTACAAGAGCCAATAGTCGAAAAAATTCTCAAACTATGAATTCAAAAAACCCATAGAAGTTATGAAGACCTCCTCTCATCCTTGCATATTTTATTAACTGTGTGTGAGAGTAATTTGGTAATCTGAGACATCTGGCAACCCAAGAGGCATGTGCAAATCTCATCTGCAGGTAGAACTGCTTCTCTGCTTTCAAATGACAATATACACTAAATTGTGGTATAAACATGTAATTATATTTTGTGGGTTTTTTTTTTTTTGCCTTGTATGTGAATAAGTACAAAGAATAAACATGATTTCTTATTCCTTCTCCACAAAATCCGTTTTTGAATCCCAGAACACCAAGTGATGGCACTTGAGAAAGTACTTGAGACAGGAATGGTATGCTTTATTTTTACTCTGTGTTCCATTTTCTTTGGTGTTTTCCTTATCCGTTGAGAGTGTTCAGTGTCACCAAAACCTGGGTCAAACATAAAAAAAACAATTACAACAATGTATGCATGAAATCCAGATTGCAAAATGGTATGGCACCATTTGGATTGGAATTGGAAACATAGTATGTTTAATATAAATAATAAATGATATTGAATAAGTTATAATCCATATTTACTATATGTAACATTTTCCATTTCAGAAAAGATCTTGAAGCTCTACACAATGATATGCAGTAACGAGAACACACTCATCTCACTTAGGCTGTGAATGAAAACAAAAACTCTGTGAGAGTACACCATGCCTCATAATGATAAAACCATGATACAGCCTTAGATACATGATTATTTGTATGCTATTTTCCATACTGTAAAGTGAGTTCTGTTGAATAAAACATAGTGTAAAATGTTTTTCAGGCAACAAGAAATTGCAAGGTTTCTGGACTGCCTGTGAAGGAAGGCACTCTACTTTCAAGGACAGAAACTACTGAAAATACATTATGTTTGCACATTTAAAGGAAAGGGGAACATCCTCTCCTTGATATAGAGCCTAATAGTTCGGCATCATGCTCTGGTGTCAGTTTCTATGTATACAGAAAAACATTTAGTATATAATCATTAGATTCTGCAGTCCTTCAGGCCATAATACAAGAGCTGTAGTACAGAATATAGTTTTCATGTACTTTTCTTTCTATGTCTACTTGTCAGTCTTATACATCGTCATCTGGAAAATAAGCATATGCAAAATATTTTTTGGTCTCCAAGCAATTCTATTCTTTGTGGATCATGATTGGAGTGCAGCCAGAAAACTATTTGTAGGCAAACAGGTCTGTGGACAGCACTGGCTGTGTCACTTTTGAATTCTGTTCTTTAGGACAATATCCTTCCAGAGGATATTCTTTAGAAAGAAAGCTTTAGTAAAAACACAGATTTCGACCTCATGGAGCTGAAGAGCATGTGTTCAATATACTGCTGGACAGTACCCACTCCCAAATTGTATTTTTACTTGTTTACAAGTAATGGCAATAAGGTGGAGAAATACTAAAGCATTCCTTTTCCTGTTCAGAAATTAGGCCTACACCTGGCATGTTCAGTCACCTTGTATTCTCTGGGTGCAGTTGAGAATCAGTCCCTGTGCATGCATTCAGGATCAACTATACTTTTCTGCCATTTAAATAAAAAAAAAACATTTTTACCACACCACAGGAAAGAGAGATAAGGAGCTCAGTTCTGTTTTCTTGTAATCAAAAACTTTGGCAGAAAATGAGCTGCAGCAGCATATTGGGCATAGACAACTGAGAGCCTCTACTGACTTTCATCTCTTGCTAGTGAAAACAGTAGGCAAAAAAAGTAGGCAAAAAAAGGAACAATACATATGCATTGTGAGATCTCAGAATAAGAGCAGAACTGCAAATGAAGATTGCCTTATCTTTGGGTTTATAACTATTATGTTTGATTTGGAAATAATTCTGAATTTATAAATATAGCCACATATTCATTCCTATTTTGCAGTATCATTTTTGGAAGTGAAACTTCTTTAAAGAAGTCTCTCTGGGAAAAAAAAAATTATACCTGAAAAAAATAGATGATTCCATTTATTTACTTAATTTTTAAGCATTTATTTATACTTCAATACTACCTGGTGACTGTGGACAAATATATGTAAACATGTGAGATATTAAGGAGGAACAAATTCTGTCTCATCCTACATTTTTGAAGTCAGATAGAGTTCCTTGACATCAGACTCATAAATCAGCAATTGATCCAGAAGTGTCATGGTATCGCTTTGCCAGGAGCTGAGTTCAATGCAAATGGGCTAAGTATGGAGAGCCAGGGTGAACGGGAGAATGCAAACAAGAACAGAGAATAAGGTGCTTTTGTGTGAACCACAGGTCAAGAATTAACCAAAGAGTTAAAACTGAAAGTGCTGGAAAGGTGTATCACAGAATCATTAAGAACCAACCTGGCTGGTGGTTTGGGCTGACATGTGGTTTGAAAGACCTGAGAAAGAGTCTGAAGGAACACGGTTATGTGGGCATGGAAAGTGGCAGAGGAAGGCAGACCCACTGGGTGTCAGAGGCAGGGGACAGACATGGAACCTGGCCAGAGCGTGGCCTCACGGTCACTGGGAAGGTGTCAGCAGACAGTGCATGTCCAGGTGGGGCAGGAGTGGATGGGGGAAGCTTTTTACCGATACAGACTCTATTCCCTACTTGTCTGCTTAGTAACAGTCATATTATTTAATGTTCAGATCTTCAGCTCTAGCTCAGACAAAATTAATTCTAGTTCACAGCAGTAATTGAAAATAGCCTGGCTAATTTTTTTCCCCCCCATTCTTTGTGGTTTTCAGATTCTTGTGAAATGAGAAGCAGAAATTATGAAATGCTTTGGTATGCAGTATTTTTGTGTTGCTGATATTCTACAGCAATGAGATTCCTTCACAATCAGAAAATTACTTCCAGATTAAAAATACAATAGTTAGCAGTTCTCAAAATGTTCTTTTTTAAAGGGAGTTCAAATCTCCTTGAAGGTTTTAGAGACCTGCATCTTACATCAGTGAAGAAAAACAAAATTGTATTATAAGCATTTTCAGAAACAGACTGAATTTTTATATCCTCAAATGAAGAAGCTTACTTTTGTTAAACTAACACTTGAATATTGGAATATCATACTAAGTACAAACTTCCTTATACATATATATAGCATCAGGATATTTTGAGTCCAATGCAGTGCATTTTTCCTTGATTTTGAAAGGAAAATAACATCTGCTACGTCCTTATAATGGTTTTCTGGGAATTGTCATGTTAGCTAAAAGCATCTTGGTTTCAATTAATTAATATTTCCTTGTTTAAAACAAGAACAACAAATCTTTTTGTTATCTCAAATAACTGAATGCTGTGTAAGTACACAAATTTTAACTATGCACTTGTGTAAGTGCTGCTTGATAAAAAGATATGTTAGAAAATATAAATCCTCTGGAAGAGACAGTTGTTACAGCATTAAAACTTATCATAGGTTTCAGAAAAAAATGTTCAGATAATTTCACATCCATCACTGTGGCTGTGGCTGCTTTTTGCTTTTTTCAGGTGATTAGAGTCTACCAGAGAAATCTTATGGGTCCACCAGCCTGTTTTGAATAGAGGCAGTAGGACATATGGTTTAGAAGAAGATGTGATTCTTGATACTTATATGAGGTCAACAGCATTCACACCTATCTGGCATTCACAGTAGTTGAATTAGAATCCTACAGAGTGAAATCTGCCAGTTCCATTGGGTTTTCATTCTCAGGTGATTTAGTTTACCTCGGTTTCAGTGACATTTGAACACACAGAATTTTTAATTCTAAGCTATAATTTTTTTTTCTAAAACTTACATAAGAAACTTACATTCATTTATTTTGTGCATACCCAAATGTACTTGATTTGTGGTAGCATTTCCAATGTCTTTTCCAGTGACAGCTTTCAGGAGTCTGAATTTTCTTCAGCTGTCAGCACTTCTGTCTTCTGATATAAGATTTCAAATAGAAACAACATAAAGTTTGGATGGAGATGCAAAGTGGGGTCCATGAAAATATTTGGCTCTTGTCAAGAATTATTATGTATAAATATGTTTACAGTCTTTGCTTTATATTATGAAGCCATATTTTATATGTGGTTAGAACTACCTTTGCAGCAGAAAACTTGTGTCTGTTTTTGTTTGCATGGACACAGCCCACATGACATACATTTGTGCCTTTTGCTGTTTCTCTTCTCTGATGATGAAGAGATGTGAAATCTTTCTTTTTATGCTGGAGTCAGAACAAGATATCAATTTTTCATCCTTTGCATGCTGTTATCTTTTCTCACTCATCTTTTTTCAGTTTCATTATGTTAGCAAGAGAAATAGAGTTGTATGTCATTACTTTTGAAAACAAAGCTAAATCATATTTTAGTTGAGCTTGTTTATTTGATAAGGTAGGGGACTATTTTAGTTTTGTATGTTTATTTGTTTATTGCTTTATTTTTTAATTTTCTGCTGAATTAAATTGTTCTGGTTTCAGCTGTGGTAGAGGTAATTTCCTTACAGTGACTGGTATGGTTCTGTGTTTTGGATTTGTGCTGAACACAAGGTTGATAATGTAGAGATGTTCTTGTTCTTGCCAAGCAGGGCTTACACAGAGCCAAGGCCTCTTCTGCATTTTTTTACCGCTGTGTTAACAAAGAAGTTGGGGGCACATGAGAGGTTGGGAGGAGACAAAGCCAGGACAGGTGACCCTAACTGACCAAGGATGTTCCAGACCGTGTGACATCATGCTCAGTGTATAAAGTGGGGGAAGAAGGGACAGTTAGTGATGGTGTTGGTTGTTCCAAGTCACAGCTACCTGTGATGGTGCCCCACTCTTTGGGGATGGCTGAACTCCTGCCTGCCCATGGGGAGTGGTGAATGAATTTTTTACTTTGCTTTGCTTTTGTGTGTGGCTTTTGCTTTTCCTGTTAAACTGTCCATATCTCAACCCAGAAATTCTTTATCTTTTTACCCTTCTGATTATCTCCCTAATCACATTAGTCAAGTAGCAAGTGAGCAGCTGAATGTGACTTTTACATAAAAATGAAATTTTTGTTCATAGATTTCTGTGTCTTTCTCTCCAATAAAAATTATCAATCATAAATATAACTAGTGATCTTAGAAGGGGCGAACTAAGATGCAGTTACTTCCAGGTCTGCAGTAGGATCTTCCAAAAATCAAATAAAAGTTGGTAACTAAACCAGCAATAAAACCCATAAACAAACCTGTGATTCCTTTCCTGTAATTGTAAGAATGAAGAGAACACACAATAACACACAGTTCTACAGAGTTTTTTTTTATTTCAAATCAGTGTGACTATACAGTTCTCTTGGAAAAACCCCTCATATTTTACAGAAATATTCTTGGTTAACATTTTACATATATATATATTTATTTATATATACACACATATACATATACACATATATATACATCAAGGCACAAGAAAATCTATGTGATGTGTAATGTATCTCTTGAAATCTCATAGAATACAACATATATTTAGTATAAAATGTGGTATGATATGGAAAACATAATTTAAAATCAATGAAAAATTTTCTCAATGGAGAAATTTTCTCAATTTTCTCAATTTTCTCAATTTTCTCAATTTTCTCAATTTTCTCAATTTTCTCAATACAGAGCTGGATCTAAGCCAAATTGCTGAACTTAAATTTGTGTAAACTTAAATGTGTACATAAGAAATATTTGAAATTTATTTTGAAAAAAATTAGCTTTTAGATATGTTAAACAATAAGGTAGATATATAGCAGTGATTATGATTGATATATGATCTTCCTCATATTTCACTGGCTGGGTGCAAACAATACCAAAACCCTAACACTTTATCAGACATACAATTGAAAACCATTGGTTGATTAAATTTTTTATGAATTCTCTGATAGTCCTAATTTACGCTTTATTTTTGCCATAGATGTGAACTAAGGGACTAGAATAGTATTTCTTTTAAGAATCTGTTTGAGCCTCTAAAATGTTTATATATTTATTTGCTTTCTTTTTCATTACTGTCACATTTAAACCAATTTTAGGGTTTGGATACAAAGTTAAAATTATGTTTTCCAGAAGAGCTGTGAATGGTTGAGAAGCTGGACAAATCTCTGCATAGTACATAACCTATGTCAGGTGAAGTTTTTAAAAAAGTATAAACAAATATGTATATGTAAACACATTGAAATAAAGGGAATTTTCTTTATTCAGGGTATTCTGTTTTTCTATTTATATATAAATATTTACACATTAAAAATTGTAACATACTAATTATCCTTAAAATATTCTTTGTCTTAACCACAGAATATGAATGTGTAGTTTTAGAACTACAGAATTTTTAACAGAGACAACATATAATACTGTATATTAAAAGACACTTGAAGTTTTTTGGTGAGTTTATTAGTTACTTCAAAGATTGCTTTCAGGAATATGAGACTGATATTTCAGAAATATTTCTCGATGGTCTAGAAATAACCTTCTCCACTTTCACTAATTTTTGCTACCAGACAGTGAATAAAAACACCAAATAATTGAAAGTCAATGAAAGGAAAGAATATATAGGCAGACTGTGCTAAGAAAATTTGGGAAAATTAATGTGAATAGATTCCAAGACTGAAAAGGAATAAAGTACCTAGATCTCCACCTTGCTCTGAAGGCAGGAAGAAATCCTCCTTGCTAGTGATGTCACAGCTCTCCTGGAAAGATTTCAGGGTGGTGCAGCAAAGCCTTCTCAAGCCTGCCCAGAAAAACAGAGTCTCAGGGGCTGCACATGGGCAGTGTTTGCACATCACCACCCAGCAGTGCAGCAGATACTTGGAAAGTCTTTGTGCAATATTTTAAACTGGTTGATCAAGGCTCATCTGTGTTGGTTTGGACTGTGAATATACAATATTGGTAACTATACTGATGA
This sequence comes from Onychostruthus taczanowskii, assembly GCF_017590055.1. Classification (NCBI taxonomy): domain Eukaryota; kingdom Metazoa; phylum Chordata; class Aves; order Passeriformes; family Passeridae; genus Onychostruthus; species Onychostruthus taczanowskii. The sequence goes on along the minus strand of NW_024499239.1, from coordinate 10,123,196 downwards.
GTCAGACTATAAAGCTGTTAAAACTGTAATTGGACTAACAGTAAATTATTGGTTTCATATGAGGCATTTTCCTTTTTGTTTGTAGCAGGACTTTTGAGTTTAACAATTTACATAAATAGAAGGACATAATTATTGTCTTCAGATTACAGAGTAAATATGTTCAATTGAAGTACAATATAAAAGAAAAATAGTATACTTTTTTCTGCCATTGTTTTTCAAAGAGAGGTGTTGAATTTTAGCTACCCCTTGCCATTTGCAAGAATTGCTCCATTAAACTTACTAACTCTGACTAGATGTGTTTGAGAGTTGGGTGAGTCTTTTAATGTTGTTTGAACACCTTTAGGAAATGCACCAGTGTGTGAATGCACAGAAGCAAAGAAATACCATTTTATAACTTTTGGAAAGATTAAACGCCAAGAGTTTCATTAAGCAGAGGAAGGATCCCAGAGGAACAGAAACCCATTTGTTTAAACAAAACTAGAAGGTGGACTGCCAGGTTTGCCAGCTAAGCATTTGCACCTGGCTGACAATATGTTGATACAGATGGTATCTAATGCAACATTTGGCCGTGTTCTACATTGGCTGGAATAAAATATTTTTCTTTGGGACATCAAGTTAATATTTTAGCTTCATTATATTTAGGATAAAACCCACAATGTTAAATAAATAAATTGACATAAAAGCTACATCTATTCACATCTTCCCTTACTAGAGAGCACAAAGAATCCATCCAGTCATGAAAATCCAGTCATGAAAATTTTGTTCATAGCAGCCTGTGTAGTGCTGTGTTTTTGACAAAATGGTGTTGATAACAAACCAGTGTTTTATCCATTGCTGAACTGTTTTCACAGCACCAAGGGTTTCCATTTCTTACTGTGTTTTGCCTTCTTCCCTTGCCTCTCTCCAGCGAGTAGGCTGAGGGGGCAAGAAACTGGAAGGGACACAGCGGTGAAGACTGAGCCCATTTGACCCAAGGGGTAATTATCATATGGCTCCACACTGAGGATACTGCTTTCCTAGATAACCTTTGCTCAGAGAGCTGGGTATCAGTCTGTGGGTGGCAAGTGGTAAATGTCTGCCTTTGCATCTCTTTTTTTTTTTTTTTTTTCATTACTTATAAACTGTCTTAATCTTGATCCTTTTTTCTTTCTCAATTTTTGCTCTTTTGATCTTCGCCCTCTGTCATGCTGGACTGGTTGGTACATAATTCACAGGTTTCAATCCACCACACTTTACGTATTTGCTGTACACAAGTCTAAGATTTTTATGCCATTTTTGTATTTTTTAAAATCAATTTGAAGGGTCTCTTAATGTTATTTTTATTTTACTGTGGTGTTCTTACCTCTAAGCTTCCCATACTTTAATACATCTTCCTGTCAGGACAACTCCAGGTTTCTAATTGCTCCATTTCTCTGAGGCCTTAAATCCAATAGATAAAATAATCTGCCATTTACTATACAGTTATTTACACTGAATAAATGTTTTCAAGTTTCCGAAATGTCACCTATGTATGGAAACGACTTAGTGGTCCTACTTCAAAGCAATTTAGCTTTCTCTTCCTAATGCAGTTTCTTCCCTGAATTAAGCCCAGTGGAAGCATAAGATACAGTTCTAATTGTTTGACAACTGTTTGATATGTCTGATGTAAGATTAATCTTCTTTTGAACATTGATTCCCATGTCAACAGACAAGAATGTCAATAAATTAAGTCTCAGTTTTTCAACATATAAATGAAGTTCCTGAAAAAATGTTCATTTTCTTTTCTAGGATTTATTCTGGTTTGACAGGTAATATTGTGAATATTCAATTATTTTAGCAATAAATTCTTGGCTTGATATGAAAAGTTAGTTTTCCCTTGCCCATAAACACAATTTTGAGTAAAGCAAACAGACTAGCTGAAAATATTGCTAAAGTGATTTGCACCAGGAGGTGTGTTTGTGTGTGACAAACATCTGAAAAAAATGGGCTAATAATATTTGTTCTTTATCTCTTTCCTGATAGTTCATTCTTACTTGATTTTTCTTCTGATTTTCATTAAAATGGAAAATTTGGATACATTCACTGAGGCAAAGACATTATGTGGGAGCTAAAAAGATTTCTCCTATCCTTGAAAATATTGATATACTGGGGTTTTACATGTACCTGTCTGTGCAAATCACATATCTTTTATATCACCTCTTCTATATTGCTGTTACATTCCTGCTGTTTCCATCTCCAAGATTTTTTTTTGAAGCCTATTGTATTTTAAAGCTATGAAGTGTGCTATCAAAATTAATCCAGATACTTCTCTGCATCATTCAGAAAACTGGATAAGGAGAGAGAAGAGACATAAACTACCCCCTTTAGATGTATCAAGTGCTATCACTATGGAAGTAATGAGCTACATGAATGCATTAGTCATTACAAATCTGAAGAAAAACCTTGAGGACATATTCAGTATTTATATTTATTTCAAGATATTTCAGGAGCTGACAAACAGTTGCATTACAATTGGAAAGCAAACTGGCAGAAAGCTGGGAGCACTTCAAAGAACTTCTGCACTCAGAGAAGATATATTAGGAAGAATTAAAGTTTTGTTTTCAATTTCGTTACAAAATAGGTTTATACAAAAGCAAATATCAGTGTAGCAGGAGTATATCTCCTCTCTGAACACAGTCAGTACAGCAGCTGATTCAGGAATCATCCTTCTATTTCAGTGCATGCATTTTTGGAACATTGGGTTAACTCCTACATTTGAAATAGACCAAGTATGATTTTAACTATCTTGTTTTGGAACAATTACCTTTTTTTTTTTTTTAATTTCCACTTTATTTTTTTCCTTTTTTTTTTTTTTTTTTTTTTTTTAATGAAAATAATTGATGTGACCAGACTGGAAAGAAACTGACATCTCTACTTACCCATCCTCTCCTCAGTTAACAGTAGAAAACCATTTACATTGTGTTTGCAAGTCTCTGTATATTCTAGTCTTTTTACACAAACTACAGTTTCTCATGCTATCAGGGTCAAAATGTTTACTTGAAAAACAAACTGAATCTGGTTGGATACATGATATAAAGCAAATCAGTAATTAAATAATTGTTTCAAAGGTTCCATGAGACCTGATAAAGAGAGACCAAGATGAAGTTAATTGCAAAGGAAAAAATTCTGTACTAATATAAATTTGAATGTGTACAAAGATTTCCATGGAGTTAAATTCTCCACTGAAATTTCACTTACACATGGCAAGACTCCACAGAAGAGAAATTGATGTCTAAGCTAAAATATGCACACAAGAGAATTTAAACAGCTCAGCAAAAGAAAAACCATTTAGTAGCATTTAATTCTCAACATGGCTCAGGCTAGAGATTGTTCCCAAGGCAGGTCAGTTGTGATAATCTTGTTTTAGAGGGTAAGAGAACTCAATAGTATGGATAGGGCCTGTTCTGTGTTTATTTTTCTAGACATATTTTTTTCTTAGGTTTAAGTAGTGTTTTTCTTGTTTACCCATAATGAAAATTAAACCTGCCTAGCCTTATGGTTTATTGTCAGTTTTGCATAACCAGCTGGAGTCCCAGTCTATCTTATGATTTTGCTAAGACCTTTGGATCTTAAAGATTTCTTAACTGTGCCATTAATAAAAGACTTCAATGTGTGTTTAGAATATAGTCTTACATGTTTTGGTGTGATTCATAAAAAACAGAACGGACTTCTGTTTTTTATTAAGATCATAATTACAGAGTACACTGCCTTGTCATTCCTCTGATACAAAATTAATCTCTTTGACACAGTCTAATATTGACTACATTATTCTTTGTTTAATATTGCCCATGTGTGTTTGCATGGTAACAATCATTCTTGCTTACACAGCATCAACAATAAAACATAAACTTTTATGCAAATTTGCTATTCACATTAAAAATGTTCCTGAATAAAAGGGCTTATTGAGAATAAATCAGTTCTTGTTGATAATGTAGCATGAAAAAAAATATTAAAGAGCAATAGAAAGCAACCTGACATGAATGCTTTCTGGAAAATACTCTGTAAAGTTTAAAGACCATTTAATTTAGAGATCTGCTACAGCAATCCTGCACAAAGGTATGTCAAGGGAAACAATCTAGTTTGAGAATTCTTCCCTATTTTTTGAATGGTAAACCAACAAGATTGGGCAAAAAACTAACAAACTAACTATAATTTGGAAAAAATAATTTTGAATAGAAAAATGAAAGGCAAAAAGGGCCAACTGTGTCCTGCATCAAGAAGAGGACTGCCAACTGGTCGAGGGAGGTGATTGTTCCACTCTACACTGCAGTGGTACTGCCCAAATTCGGTGTTCAGGTTTAGGCACTTCACTGTAAGAAGGACTTATTAAAAGCTGTTGAAGTGTGTCCAGAGGCGGATGACCGAGATGGTAAAAGGTCTCAAGGGCAAGACTTACAAGGAGTGGCTGAGATCACTTGACTTGCTCAGCACAGAGAAGAGAAGGCGGAGGGATGACCTCATTGCAATCTATATCTTCTTTAAGGCTGTCAGCAGAGGGTAGGAATTGATCATCTCCCTCTGGCAACCAGCAAGAGGACACAAGCAAATGGAATCCAGCTGCATCAAGGAAAGCTCACATTGGCCATTAGGAAAAGTTTCTTTACTGAGGGGGTAGTCATTCACTGGAATATATCCCCCAGTGAAGAAGTCATATTATCCAGCCTGTCAGACTTCAGGGAGAATCTGAACAATGCTCTTAGTCCTGTGCTTTAATTTTAGGTAGTCCTGCTACCTAATTTCTGTGTTTGATTCCATCAGAACTCAAGAACATATAACTGCATACAGTTTTATGTAGCCATGTATGATATGGATATTTATGCTAACAAAGTGTTACTTATAAAATATTTTACTTAAAAGAAAAATGAAAAAAATAAAAAAGTTTGATTATAGCATACTTGGACTTCTACTCCTTCCTATGTTTGCTAAATCTATTTGAAGTATACTAGAAGTACAGTACTTTCACATAAGTGTATTCAGGCATGAAATAGAATCATGCATTTTTAAGTAAATTGCTTTCTAACAAATTTATTTCAGAATATGCACATAATTAGAGTCACAGTTCTGCATAGTAGTCACTCAGTATTATATCACTATTTGCCAACCACCAATTTGTAAACAAGATGTGCCATCTCAGGATGTGCATTCCATTTCAAAATTTTACTGGTGCTCTCTCAGAGATCAGAGGTATTTCTAACTGAGACATTTTATTGACTAACCTGACGTCAGACTTTGATCAAGGAATCATGTTGACAGTGGGATGTTTCCATGTACCCTGATTAAAATAATAGAATTTTAGAAACAATTGGAATTGTGTCATTGCATATCAGATGAGATGCTGCATTTGTCTTGTTACTGTGATGTGAACTTATCAAGACTTCAGTGTATTTTTTTCTGAAGCTCTGTTACACAGCAGATGGGATGCCTAACATCCTTTGCTATTTGAAACATGCAAGCTCTAATAAACAAGAGGGTTTAGAATGTTAAGCCAGCCAGCCATACGAAATATGTCACACAGTTTGCTGTCAACCTAATTAATTAGATAGCATTATTTGTTGTCCCCAATGAACTCTGATGAGCTCAATGACTGATAATAGCCTCATTCTTTTGAGGGATTTTCTTTTTATTTTATTCACTTTGATTTAAGAAAGAGTGTTTAAAGAGGGAAAAAACATACTTCCACAATGAAGGGTTATTCAGAAATACATACTTGTGACTTATTAATATGAGCAAACATTTGGCCTCTTACTAAGGTCATTTTAATTTTAAATCTTCCAGAGTAATGTTTCTTGAATAATTACTATTTCAGTAATTATCTTGCACTTTCATAACACAAATCTGGACGTGTTTTTTAATAGAGTTCCTGCCCTTCAGACTGTAGAAAGACTCAATAAAATTATGTGAACGCTACTTATAATACAGGACAAACAAAATCTTATGGTTAACATAACATGCAGGTCTTCAAATCAATCTTAAATAGAGAAGGTTATTTGCAGTCAGGAACACATAATTATTTGCTTTTCTTGTAATTTTCATGTTCAGATTTGCATTAGAACAAATAATTTGGTGAACTTTCTAAAGTTTCACCTCTCTGCAGCACCTTCCTACCCCATAGTTCCATTTTCAGCCATGCCACTATTCTTAAAGATAGTTCAGAAACACAAGAACATTTTGGGTTACCAAGGACACTGTGAAGAAAATTAAAAGCTGGTCAATGAAAAAATCTATTAATAGTGAATGTAATAATTGGAATTTATTACTGCAAATGGCAGTTTTGCTATTGTTTCTGGTAAATATATTTCACTGAAGTAAAATATTAAATTCCTCAGTGGAAGAAGAGGCATAAAATTAAATTGGCTGATCCTGGTAAAGAACATGTTCACAAATGAGGATGATTCCTGTGAAATGTATATGATGTTTTTGAATTTCTAGGTTCTTCAGCTTTATTATTTGGATTATGTCTTATTTTTGTCTGTACCCCTGCCATATCACCATTTTATTAGTTTTCTACTGTTTTGGTTTTTTTTTTTTAATATGCAACTAAATTAAATTTGCAAGTTTAATTTAGTTAATGTACATTCTGGTGCATTTCTGAATGTTGACATGCAAATACTATTGCATAAACAATCAAATACGCAAAAAAGGGTGAAGCAATTGGCATGCTCTTTGGTAATATGGGTTACATTTACAGCAGTAAATACAAAGAGAGTGCAAGAACATATACCTTTCTGAGGGAGGCAGGATTAAAGCTTCATAGGCTTAAATGATTCATTTCCTCGGTACAGAGTTCAGTCTTACACATCATGCCATAACAACATGTTCTATTAATTATCCATAAAGAAAAGTTTTCTCAAGTTCAACATGATTGTTTTGTTTCTGTTTGTTTTTGATCCTTGGGTTTTTGTTTTTTGGTTGTTTTTTGTATGTGTGTGTGGTTTTTTGTTATTGTTGTTGTTTTCAGACTGAAGAAATACAGGGGTCTTTTTGCCAATTCTACAGGAGGTATTTCATTTCCTGGACACATAGTTATCTTCTGTGTGCATTTACTCATCTGTGTATATCTATGGGGTCACCTAGCAAAAACTTTATAAAGGGTTCAAGCTGAAGTTATATGTGTCTTTAATGAATTTCTCTTACTCTGTTCAAGGAAATTTACCTTGGGTGCTACTTCTTTTGAAGTTCTATGGCTGCTTTAGAGAGTAAAATGCACCTGTGGCCTTTATTAAAGAGCTTTAGTGAATGACTGGGCTATGTTTATGAGCTATAAAATAAGATTAAAAGCATTTCGCTCTGTATAATTCCTCTGTATCAGACAGATACACTAATGTTGATAATTTCTTAATTTCACAAAGAATCACACAGCTTTTCTATCTTTAAGCATTAAAAAATGTTAGAATAAAATCCTCAGGACTTAAATATGATTTTTTTTCTCAAAGAATAATGGTAGAGCCAGGGTACAGTTTAAATCTTGGCTTAAGAGCTATGAGATATACTTTAAAATAACAGAAACTCCACAGATATTTTTTGTGAAAAGCTTAGGTAAGCATTGGTTTGATAGAGGAGTCCTCTCCAGCATAAATCTTCATTAAATTTAAAACTTCTGCAAATATTTTTTATTATAATTCACTAGGAAAAGTCTAAAAATAAAAAAGTTTTAGAAGTACAAGAAAAAAATTGTTCCATGTTCTTCCACAAAAAATCACCAATGTAGGTAAACTAAAATAGTTTTAATTTACAATATGTATATTATCTATATTATATATATAATGAACTATAATATGCTATTATGCATATTAATATATAATAAGATTGTGTATATAATACATTATATATTATTATAATTAATCTTATTCAATATTAATAGACTTGTAATTATATATTATATAATTATATATCCAGTTATATATATTATATATAATATGTTATACATATTTATAATATAATTTCATTGAAATAACTAGCTCACCCACTAGGAACAACAGCAAAGGAATGGCAGTTTGACAGCACAGGGCACATTTTCCAAGAGGCGTTAGCACAGCTGTGAATGCCAGGGCAGAAGCTTTGACCCAAACAGATCTTCAGATGATAGATACAGCCCAGCAGGTTGCAGTCTGAAAGGAGGGCCTGGGACCTCTCTCTCAGGCTGAGAGAGGTAAATGAAAAATAATGGTTACTGTTAAAATCTAAATGCAAAGACCCTCACTGTTAAGGAATACACCCAGCGCCGGTAGCTCTGTGTGCCGCTGCAGAGGGAGCTGCACAGGGAGCTCTGGAGCTCTAGAGCTGGGATCCCAAGTGAAGATGCCCTGAGCTGCTGATCCTTTGCATGGCAAAGGGCTCGGGGAGCTGTGACCCAGCCAGGTTCCCAGAGATACGGCAGGAGCTGAGGATTCAGCAGGAGAAGCCAAGACCTTTGTGCGTTTGGGCTGTGAGGGTATGAAAGCCCAGAGGTTCCTTTAGTGGGGATCGCTCCTGGGAGGCACTAGCTCCAGCTGCTTTGGTTACTGTGCCTTGGGGAAAGCTGGGGTTGAACAAGTCAGGAAATCTGGTCTGGATGAGAGAGCGGGGTGTTGTAGGGAGCCAAGAATGGCACCTCTCTGGTCACTGGAGCCAGCAGCTGTGAAGGTCCCATCAGTGAAATGTTTTGTGGCGGGAGTGTGTCTCCCAGAGTGGCTCCTCAATGGTCAGGGAAGGAAGTTTCCTTAACATACATTATAATACACAGAGTAAGATGTATTTTTTTTTCAATTGATTAAGGCTTTATTTTTCAGCCTTCCATTGTTAATGAAAAGGATGTTTCAAAAATACAGTAAATATTTTAGCTGTTCTAAAAAAAAATCAACTTTTGTACAATGTAATGTTTTTATTTCATTTCAAGCTTTTTATTTGGACATTTTTGGATTGCAAGCAAACTTTTGCTAGGAGCTAGAATAAAGATTTTCATTTTTTTCTTCACAAATAAAAAGGTATTTGCTTTCTATCTTGGAAATCTCTAGTGACATTCTCCATTTAATGTTTTTTGATTAATGCTTGGAATTTTGGATACAAGATTGAAGCTATTTATTCCATTTCTTTGCATTTCTAATTTACCTAAATCTTAAGTATGGACTTCTGTTAAAGCAGAGACCAGATGATAGGTAGCAGGATACAAGAAAAACCACATGGCACAGAGAGACACGATCAAGGAGAGACACTTGAAGTGATTCTTCTAATTCTGGCTACCAGCAGTAGCCTGGATGAAGAGTTATGGTCAGCCTAGTCAGACCTCTCTGACCTCCACACATCATATGTCTCAGTGCCAATTACAACTTTACTTTAAATGAGGAAACAACTATTATAAAAATTACATAATATGGGTGAGTACATAAAAAAATACACCTCCTTTTCTGTATTCGAAATCTTAGTGTAAGTTAAAGATGACTTTTTTTGATATGTCGATTAGCTCTACCTCCCATAAAATCAGTTTTGATTTTATGAAAATAATAATGTTTTAATGATTTTTTTGGGGGAGGATTCCATGAACATGTGAGATTTTATATGTTGTAAGGCTTGGGGTTTTTGGGTTTTTTTTTTTCCTTTTCTTTAAATGAAAGAACTCAGTCTCTTTTCCAGGTAACAAGTGATAGGTCAAGAGGATATGGTCTCAAGTAGTGCCAGGGGAGGTTTAGACTGGATATTAAGAAAAATGTCTTCCCTCAGAAAGTTGTTAAGGATGGGAAGGATTTTCCAGGGAAGCGGTTGAGTCTCTGTCCTTAGAACTATTTAAAAGGCAAGTAGCTGTGATACTTAGGTATGGTTTACAGGTGGACTTGGCAGTGCCATGCTTATGATTTGATTTGATGATCCTGGAAGTCTTTTCCAACATATATGATTCTATTAACCTTGCTAGAAATTCAGTAAGGACAGCAGTTTCCACTTAGTCTAATTGGATGCAGTGAGGACATGTTAGCTGTACTTTTAAAGCCTTGAAGTTCTGAGGGAACTGGATGCTACTTCCTCGGTAGATGCTCTGTAAAATGCAGGATGAGAGAACCTGAAAGTGGCAGTGACTGCTGTGTTTTAGAGTGAGTTCAATAGTTGGTGTTTGATAGGCAGGTTTTATGTACCAGATGCATCTTTGGAAACTCAACAGGGGACCTAGTTTGTGTGACTTCTCTTTGACATAAATTCTGATCCAAGTAGAAGAAACTCTGCCAAGCTTGAAAGTGTTCTGCAAACCAGTTTTTTGAAAACATAGATAAATGTTTTCTAGTAAAAAGAAACTAAAGCACAACACAAATAAACCACCAACCCTTCTCCCCGCCAACTAACTAAAACTAAAAGAAAACTGGAACAAAATTCCTAGCCTGCATTTCTCTCATTCTTTTTTATAATTTTGTAGCATATATGTGTTTAGAAAATACATCACTATCTTATAGATTTCATGAAACTTTTAAGATGCTCTCCAGGAGCTTGGAGTGCATTTTTCAGTCATTGCAGCAACATTTGAAATAGTGCTTTATCACTGGCTTTATTATTTTTTTCTTGTAAACACTAGACACACTGCTAAATCTCTTTCTAAATCCAGGAAGAAAAAAAAGAATATATATTTTTCTGCGGTCTTTGAAAATTCAGGTCAAAGTTTCCTGACACATAGATTTTCTTGAAGGATATACAGTTAAGATCAATATAGCATCATTAAAAAAAATACATTTCTGCTGAGTCATCTGAAAGAAGCTTAGGAGTCTTTGTTTTTAGCAAACACAATTATAGAGTCTGGATATACTCAGTGATCTGTGAAGGTTAATATCTGTCCATAAAAGTGATGTGCTGGGTTTCTTTTGTCTACTTGCCTACATGTTAACAGGAATTTTCAAATATAATTGAATTCTTCACCTTATTATAAAATAATACTGACTATAAACTTTTACTTGTGGGTCAATGGACAGATACCCAATGATTTTTAAAAGCTACTTCAGCTTCCTTTGGATGTCCTTATGACACAAATCTTCAAAGTTTAATCCCTTCAGGGACAGTTTTCAAAGGTGTTTTGTTTTTTTAACAGCTATGACAACACTTTTGTAATGTTTTGTACGTACTAGCTGTCTCTCCGCATATTCAAATAATACCACCTTATTTAACCAGAGCAGAAAAATTCAAAATGTACATATAAAAATACATATATGTATATACATAAATATACACACACACATTTGTATATATGTATGTGTGTGCAACACAGCATATTTTGTATCTATATTTTATATAGTTACATTGAGCAATAACATATGTACAATCATTATTTTTTTTCAAGGATCAATTCCTCTTCTCTTTTGTCCACATGCTTCTACCTGTACAACCCAGAAAAGAAATCCAGGAAAATACCCATCAAACCAGCACCACCACACCAGCCTCCTTCCCCTGAAAAAAACCAAAAAACAAACCCAAATCAAAATAAAAGCCCCAAAACTCTTCTCCTTGGAACTATTATGCACTACAGGAACAAATTATTATTATTTAAGATATCTGAAAACTTCCTAAAGTCAACTGATGCCATTTCCCCCTCTCCCTAAAGAGTGCATTGTGTGAAAAAAAATAGTTTTTAATAATCACAAACTGTTGTTACTGGAATTAAAACAATGTAGGAATTCTAAAGAATTCTTGGAGGAACACTACCTTTGCTATTGAAAACTACACGGTTTAAAATGTGTTATGAACAATTTATTAATTAATTTACCTCCCTTTTTAGAGATATTAAAGTAACTGACTAACAGATAGTATTATCATAAAGACAAAAAGATATTCCCTGCACAAAACTGAAATGTGCTGTAAGAAAAATACTTCTTCAGGTTACATGAAGTAATAGTGGCTTTGCTACTATGAAAGGGAATGAAATAATAAATAACCCTCAAAAAATCATAAAATTTTTAGAAAGAAAAAAAATTCAAAGATTCTTGCTTCATGAGAGAAACTTGTAAAAATCAGTGTGAAGAGAAGTATAATGCCTTGAATAATTATAGTACATTTTATACATACATTACTCAAATTTAATTATTTTGAAAATTTTAATACAATTTAATAGAACTAGTTTTGTTCTTATACCCTGTAGAGCCATTACCATTGATTGAAAGAAAAACAAATTTCTTTTGTCATTAAATATATCTAATGCAAATAAGAAGTTATCATCTTATTTTAGTATTGACTCTTTAGTTAGGCTGTAGAGTGGCTGTCATATCACAAATGGCATTATTTGATGTGCAGTCTGTTAATCTTTTTTGAGTGGAAACCATCATCAGTCTTGGGTTAGTTTGGGATCTTTGCATGCAAACCTGTTGGGTAGGACAAGAAAGACCTATCCTCAACACTGGAATATTTTTTGGGTGGGAGGACCTAGTTACTATTCCAGCAATCAAGAAAAGTCTTTTCACTGTATGCGTGATTTGATGCAGGGAGTAAGAGGAAGTAGTTACTAAGTTACTTAGTAGTAAGTTTAGCAGACTAAGCTGAGGGAGAATTCTTAGTAATTTTTATCTCAAGGAGACTCTTGGCATGGAGTTCAGCATTTCAGTCTTTTTCAAATCTGGAGGAAAGGTACAATAGTCAGAGACAGTACCACTAAAGTAAGAGAAGAAAGCACTTGGGTTTTACATAAAATCTAACACAAACTGGAAGGAATAACTGAGCTGATGTACACTCTCTCAATAAAAAGTGAAACATTCATGACCTGGGTTTTTAAAATCTAGACTTGATCATTTATATTTACTGTACAGATAGTGACTCATATTGGCAAGGAGAGAGACAAATGACTTATATAGATCCTGTTCAGCTTTAATATCTATTAAGGCTTGAATGCATTCCAGGAATGAACTGACTAGGTTCAGGGAGGTTCAGTAGTTCCCAATGTGAAAGCACCTGCCTACCTTGCTATGTTAATTCAAACTAATTTGCAAATATGTTCTTCCAAAAGCTGTTGATTACATTAGCTAATTCATTCTTTTTTTTTTAATTTTTTTTTTTCTGGAAGAGGAAGTCTGACAAAAACAATGTGAAAAAATACGTGCAGAGGTACATAATGAAATTAAAGTATTAGGAGTACTGCAGTGCTAGAAATTAAAGATTCAGGAGTACTGCAGTGCTAGCATGTTTTCCATCTGCTCCTTGTGTGCATGTACGGTTTTTTGCTAATACAGCCACTAGAAGGAAGGGAGACCTTGTATATTAAAATAGAACTTTGTTTTGTCAAATAAATTGTTAATGAGATTTCTAACCAAGTTTTTTAAGATTTGTATGTTTTCATTTGTTAAAAGCAGTTCTGGAACAGGCATGCTAGTGTTAGTGGATATTAGTCTCCGATATGAAGACAGGGTTAAAATGAATGAACAAGTCTTGGAGACTGTCCCGAAGACCTTTTACCTTTAAAAGGCCAAATAAGCAGGAAAATCAGGCATCAAATTAATTCTAAGTATGCAAAATCTAGGTAAAGTTACAGTGGTCAACTTTTTATTACTGATCTTTTAGATAGTGGTAAAAAGGTTTATAGAAGGGTGTAAATGAAAATAGTCTGATCTGTTTAGGTAAACTCTGGAACTGTTTTTACTTCCGTAAGAAATTAAATAGGAGAGGATCCCTGTGATTCCCCCTCTCCTCAGCTTTCATGACCCCACCTGGAATGCTGCATACAGTTCTGGTCCTCCAACTTAAAAATGGCATTGAATTTGGAGCAAGTTGGAGCAAGAGGAGAACCATGAAGTTGAGAAGGGGAGTAGAGCACCTCCCATATGAAGTCAGACTGAGAAAGTTGGGGCTGTTCAATCTGGAGAAGATCAGGATATCTCATAACAACATTCCAGTGTCTGAAGGAAGCCTACAGAGAAGCTGGAGAGCAACCCTTCATCAGGAACTGCAGTGATAGGTCAGGGAGTAATGGGTTGAAACTGAAAGAGGAGAAATTCAGTTAGATGTTTGGAAGAAATTATTCACTCTGAGAGTAGCGAGACCCTGGAATAGGTTACCCAGAGAAGTTATTAATGCCCCATCCCTGGCAGTGTTCAAGGCCAAGTTGGATGGGTCTTTCAGCAACTTTGCGTAGTGGAACATGCCCCTGCCCATGGCAAGGGGGTTGGAGATAGATGATTTTCAAGGTCCTTTCCAACCCAAACCATTCTATGACTCTGTTATTTTATATTGTAAGTGTATTGGAAAAAGTTCTTTGTATAACGTTCCAAAATTTAAACTTGTGTTTTTTGTAAAGACCTGCCTTTCCACTTTTTAATACTGGGAGCTTCTTCAAACAGAATGGTATGTTTTATTTATTTATTTTTTAACAAGAAAACAAATATCTTATTTTTTGGTCTTCCTCCATGAAAAACTCAATGCTGCATTTAATGAATACTTTTCTTTTTTTTTAAATTGTGCTCCTCATTAAAATGACTGAAAAGTACTAATTATATTAATTGCTTCAAAAAGTGATAATACTAGAGTTAAAAAAGATAATACTAGATTTAAAATTACAGTGACTGATATATTTTAAATGGTGATCAGCTGCATGCATAGTTAGATCACAAACTGTCAAAAGGAAGATAAGAATAACAGTTGACAGAAGATAAGATTGCCATTTGATAAGAATAACACAAAGCATGGAAAATATCAGTGTTTTATGCAATCATAAATATGGGTGATTTCTAGATTTTTAGATTATAAACACTTGAATTCATTATTAAATTCAGACACTGCTGAGGAACAATGTCAAAACACCTGTAAATACTGTCCAGAGCACTCCTTGTAGTGGAGTACAGAACTTTGGATACAGTTTTGAACCTCAGCCACCATTGTACCAAACCAGTAAAAACTGCACACCTTCATCTTTCAGTAATCCCCCCCATTCAGTTATTGATGTGAGTTCTGGTGTATGTACTGAACCAGCACTTCTACAAAATCATGCCACCTATTTTTGATCAATTACAGTATCCAGTAATACTTATATTTAGGTATATTTTATATATAACTGTTGCACAATAACAATTACCTGTTGTGCTTACTGATGTCACTTTTATTCTAGTCCACCAAGGAGGTATTTTACTGATGACTTGAGTGAGGCCAAATGATTTGATGCAGTGAAGAAACAGTGCTCTTTTAACAAGCTGCCAGGCCAGAGCAGAGCAATGTTACCTGATTACATTTGTGCTGTTTGCTCTATTTTACTTTACAATAGGTGTGCTTAGTGACTTTCACATACAGCTAAGATTACTTCCTACATTTCAGCAAAGGAATAACGTTTTTTAACAATCTGTTGATCATACTGCAGGTGGTATGGAAAAGGATAAACTGTCTGCTTGCTTTAGGATCGCCATAGAAAAAGAAAAATTTTGCATTTGATACAATATAATTTTACAGAGACAGTACAGTATAGGTCTGACAGTGAAATAAAAATGAAAGATGAGTTTAGATCTTTGATCTGATTAAAGTGTTACCGGAAGTGATGAATCTGGGGCTTCTAAATCTGCTAACAGGTTTATACTTGCCTGCATGTTATCAGCACTGTATTGAGGTGGTGTTCTTTGAAGAGCCAGGAGAAAAGGTAGTCTTGACTCCCTTCAGTCCTGAAAAATTCAGCACTGAGGATTAGCACATCAGAGAGTCAACCAAAAAGCCTGGACTGGAACAAAAATAGAGAAGGAATCAAACAGCTAGTCTTTCATGATCTTGTTTTTCTTTGATTCCTGTAATGGATATCAGCTTTTGCCTTTACCATCTGTGAGTTATCTTACTGACTGCTGTCATGCAGTTTTTGAGAAAGTAATTTTTTTTAATGGGGTGAAAAAAAAAGTTAGTTCTGGCCTCTTTCCTCTCATTTTCCTAAATGAGAACTCCAAAGTTAGCATAGAGGTCAGTAACTTCTGGCAGCAGGAACAGAGAACAACACAGCAAGTAATAATTTGGACAGTAAGATACCTTCCTTTTCATGACTCTTTATGAAGGAAAGATGACAGATATTAAATCTCAATCTGGGTTTTTCTGTTTACATTATACAATTTCTGTTATACATTATTGGTAAAATTAACAGCAGATTTTGTGAAGGAGGGATTAAAGTAATTGAGGTAAACGCAAGCAAAAGTGGACAAAATAGTAGTGACTCTGCTGTGATCAGTTCCAAACATGAAAATCAAAATATGAATAAAAACATGACTTATGCCATTACACAAATATAAACCTATAATTAAAGCTGTAGACCATAATCAGTAGCAACAGTATACTTGCTACCAAGACACGAAAAAAAAAAAATCAGAAACATAGCAGAAATAGTAAAACATACTTTACACAATTATCAGACACAGCCTTAGTGTACTCCTAGTTACTGGTGCTGAATTCATTATATGGGGTTTTTTTCCATCATATTACAAAAGTTCTGCTCAGAACACACTTTCATTGCTGCACTTTTCACCTCTAGATAACCTCTCCAGCCCCCTACTTTAACAGTATCTTTCTTCAAAGATTCTGCACACTGCTTATGCCACTCTCAGAATTTTAATGTGAATTTCTGAGTATATGGAGTGTTATGAAGCATTAACACTTAAACCCATTGCTAATCCCCACATGGCTTGCTTTATTCTTTTAGATCTGTATACTGTATGAGATACAGAGAACAATAAAACTGAATAAGTACCTTGGAGAGAGAGCAAGAGCCTGTGTGTGAAACAGGCTAAGTAATTATAGTGATACTATTTGAAGAATGATGGTCAAGGCTGTTTTAAATATAGAATATTTTCAATCAGTTGATTAGCTGTAGTTAAAAAGTAGTTTGTGTCAAAGTTTGTCTTGAGGCCTTATGCCACCCAGGCGTTAATTTGGATATAAAGTGAATATCAAGTTTGCTTCAAGAAGCAAAAATATGTAGGTTTTCAGCACATTCATATGCAATTTTGAATTAGTAACACAGTAAAAGGGTTTTAATAGCAAATGCTGTTTGCCAATCTTGTAACTCCAATGTAGGCTAATCTTTACTCAATGCAGTAGAAGGCAAAAGAAAAGCTTTTCTTTCATAATACACACAAGCTTAACATTGCTTTTCTAAAATAAAAAAATAAATATATTAATACTTCCAATCTAACATGGGAAATCAAAGTGCAGCCTGTTGAGGTTATTAACAGAGAAATAGCACATTTCTCTTTTTTGTTGTTGTTCTTTTCTTTCTGTTCTGACAGGCATATCTTCAGATTTTTTGATACAACCAGAAAATGGTGTAGCAGATTTTCATACACCCTTTGTCTTAGAGTCATTATTTTTTTTTAATGTTGTGGCTGCAGATCACATAACTAAAGAAACAGCTGCATGACATATAAATGAACTAAGAGCAAAGCAACAAAGAATCCTTCTCCCATTATTGTCTGATTCTGAGATTATATTATAATTTAAATAAATTCAAATCCAGTGTTATGTAGCTGAAATTCTTCAGAATAAGGTGTGAAAAATGTTGATTTATATAACTTTTGGTATCAATGTGTAAATCAGCACACATTGTGCATGTAAATCCATATTCCTGAAATGTATTTCATAATGCACTGAGATTTTCATCCCTGTTGAATGATGGGGGGTTTAGCTTGCTCAAATGAAAAAGCACAATTCATTTGTCTTTGTGCAAAATAAGTACTTGCATAAATATATATTAAAAACTATACAAATGGGCACTACCTTCAATAAACAGCGTACCTTAATAGCGGACACCTGTTTTGTAATCTTAGTTTTAACTTGACCTTGAAAACAAAGGAAATAATGTATATAAGTCATGTAATTTCTGGAAGAAGGAGCTCCCTAGTATAATCATGATGAGCAGAATTTGAATAAAACACAAAGCAAACAACAACAAAGCCACAAAAAATTTAATCAGCAAAGTGAAAAGGACATTTATAGAAAAGAAGCACTTTTAAATGGATAATCGTAGGAAATTTGAAAGAAAATGCATAACCTAAAAAAGCTGGCTTTACTGCAGTCTATTAGATATTCTTCCTTCTACATTTCCTAGAGCTTGACAAGTAACCAAGTCAAATTAATTCAATTTAAAATGGTTTTGTTGCAGAGAAAAGCAAATAGTTTTAAATATGTACATGAACAGCTGAGAGCAGACATATAAGGAGCAACACAAACTGCAAAAGACCTCATAACAACACACATCCCAAAAAATAATGCAGAGAACAGATGAGACCAAGAAAAATAAATAAATGTGGCTAGAACTTCTTTGTAGATCAGTACTGAGCATACAGGCTTACAGTGAGCACTCTCATTAAAGTGTAAAATGTAACAGATAAATGAAGAAAAAAGCTCTAAGCAAATTTTTTATAAATAATTTACACGAGCTGTTTAACTGAGCTTCTGAAAAGAAATAAAAACAAAGGAGGATGAAGTTAACTTACAGTAAGGTCACAGAATCGCAGACAAGAGTTAGATAACATAAGATATTCCCCTGCCACCGATGAGAGACATAGCTTATTTTAAGTATTTTTAAAGGACATCAAAGTATGAAAGGTTAGTTAAGTTAAAGCTAGTTCCAGAAATTAAGTAGAAATCCTATTTGAAAAGGATATTTTATGTGTATCTTAAGCTCTTACACTTGAGGTTTTCTGTACTACCTGTTATGGAATAATACAGGATCTTGTTTATTTAATATTTCTAGGGAAAAAGACCTTTGCAGACCACAGGAAAGAAATTGACACTTCCAATCTGAAGAACAGATTATTTCAAAAAGTGAAATGTTGAAGTAAAGATGTAAAAACATTCAAGTCATATTTGTGTTAAAACAAAATTACAGTGCTATGATCTTATATTGTATATAAGTTTATTCTCTGTTGTTTTAAAAGTTATTTTAAGCTTGATTTCATAAACTTCTACAGAGGCTGAGGAAGTCTTTCAGAGGTCTAGACAGTTTGGCTTTTTCCACAGATACCTTACTTGGATTTTAAAGATCAAGTCAAAATTTTGTTACAGTACCTTTATAAGTCCCTACAAACATGTTTTTCCAAGGAAAAGTAAAGAGAGTTCCCATCCCCCTGTAATGCCTTTTATTTGTCAGGAAAGTATTTGCTATGAGTCAAACATCTGCAGTACACATCCACACTTTTTAGCACTAACATGTCTCGTCCATTATATAGGGTAAGATCCTGCATATCTATAAAAAGACAAATACATATGCTGTATTTCATAGAATTACTTCTGCAAGAACTCATAAATAGATCAGTTTTCTTCTACAGAATTTCCTTTTTTGCCATTGCAAATAGTTACAGTAACCCAACCACTACAATGCCACCTCCCCTTCTCTAACTGGACTCCCTTATGCACAGCTGAATATACAGAACTGTGAGAAGCAGTTACCTAGTTGTTGTTCCAAGACTCATATACCTTCTTTTTCTTCCTCCTCCTTCCAACAACCTCCAACATCACCAACATAGTTAGCCACTGGCTTACACTGAGGAAGTGTGAGGTGAGCCCATAAGTTTTCACCTGAGATCCCACTGGGATCCAGTGGGTGCAGGTCTTTAACTTTGTGGGCAACACTGTACTGCTGAGTGCAAAATAATTTAAGTGGTTCAGTGTAGAATTACAAAAATAGTTACCAAAAAGCTTAGCTTCAAACTTCTCTGCTGCTGTGATATGCTATCCTCTTCCTACAGACTGGTACTTCCTAGCAATTCACAGTCACGTGTAATCATTAATGCCCCTGGTTGAATCTCAAGTCTTTAATTGGGCTGTTGAAGTGCAGACAGCTCAAGCCTCAAGTGACATTTCTTTTATAATTTTGGCATCTGCTGTAGAGATATCTGGCTGCAAAGAATGTTAAAGGACATCCTGACAGGATCTATGTATAGTTCATTCACTCAATCACAGTTATCTTCTCTTTTATAACTGTAATTACTTTTGTTCATTAAATGATTTTTTAAAAAGCAGTTGAAATTTTGTAAGCTTGAAATGAGATTCAACTTGTCATTTGGAATTCGGGTCCATGGTCTCTATTTAAAAGTCATAAAGTGTGCAACAAAAAATGACACAATATGCAAACTCTCAGAAAAAAAAATGAAGAGTTTTCCAGCTTTCCTACTTTCTAGAAATATGAGGATAGTTAAACACCTACATATGATGGGACACTACTTTGATAACTCTCGTATTTAATTACTCTATTATAATCTTCATAGAAATACTGTATTTCTATAGAATGGATAATTAATTAACCAAGAACATGGTTTCTGAAGTTATTAAATATTTGCTATACCAGGATCTGACTTCCTTAACTGAAGCATGCTTATTCTGAGACAATGGCAGAAATTCCAGCTGTAGGAGGAGGAAACAATTGCAGGTAAGTCTGCAATCCTGTTAATTTATGCATGTTTTCTGGAAAGTCTTTCAGAAAATATGTTCTGACAATCATGTTGTATCAGTCAAAAAAATTCCCACTGATTCTTAAATGTGTTCCGAAAGGAGGTGAAGCTCTAATTATTGCCCAGAATATGTGAAATAAAAAAGTTGTTTGTTTGTGGCTTTTTCCAGCATGTGGTGGTCTTTCTAAAATAAAAAGTTATTACATTTTCTCCCTGGTCGGATCTGATAAATTTAGATGACTTTAGGTGTCCACCTACTACTATTTATAAGAGTACTACAAAGCATCTGCCACATCCTGAATATCTCACAATATAGTTCATTTGTAGATCTGAAAGCTCACAGTACTTTAGCACTTTCCAGATTGTTCCGGCTTATCCTAATCAACAAATATCTGGCTCCCAAATTCCATAGGTGTACAAAAGAAGGGCTGAGAAATGCTTTAACCACTTTAGCAAATACTTCTTAGGGAAACTGTCAAATCACAAAATAAATTTATGACTGAGAAAGGTCTGTCTGAAAGAAAAAGGAAAGAAAAAAATAGCTGATTACAGCCAGTATTACTTATTAATCTCTGTTTTCTAAGTACACTTAACAGTGCACCCATTTAGTTTAAGGAGTAAAGATTTCCAGTTCTCAAATGCATAGAAATGTTAGTTATTATGTTTTAATTTGACATGAATCCTTTTGTTTTTCTGTAAAAATGGACAAAAACTCTTTCAACTCTTGTAAAAACATTGAAAGAGCCTCTACCATAAATAGCATGTGACTTACTTTTCAGGAAATGTATATGAAACTTGAGGGTACTAAGTTATTTACTCAAGAAATTGAATATCTTTTTTTCTCTTTTCCATGTGTGAGTGAATACAGTATTAATGGTAGTCAGTAAGCTAACCTTAGTAAGCATGGTATATTTCTGAAACTGTTCATGGACTTATTTTTCTTTGGCCCTCATTCCATGTTCTATATACACAGCAAAACTCAGATCCATATGCTTAGTGTTTCCTGACCTGTTTTATGCAAATTCACTGTATTTTATAGATCAGCCTTCTAAGGCACTCTGTGGGATGCTCCTGAAATGCATATATTTATCTGACATTTTTGGAACTTTCTTGGTGGCAAGATACTTGGGATTTAGGTAGGTGTTTCACCTACTATATCCTAAATTAGATTTAGCTTTTAGTTTATTTTCATTTTTACCAGTTAGTTCACTAGTAATTTATAGTTCTTTAATTTTTGCCTTTGTGCATCCCCAAGGCAACATAGGACTCAATAAAGTTATTTGTTGCTATAAGAAACAGAATTGTTTTTCAATATATTGTCAGACTGATGATATCATCTGAATTTTGATGCTTTGCTGCAATACTGTCTTTGTGATTGTTGTCATGGAGGGGGATAAAAATATTTTGACTGGTTGGCACATTGTACATTTGAGCTATCACTGTTTCTTGTACTGCTTTTTAAGATTAAAATGATAAATAAAGGACTAGTCCCATCTGAGTTGATCCCTGAGGAGAGATAATCCTTCAATTTGATAAAGAATAGCCCTGTTTGGAACAATTTCCTGGTAATTTAAAATGCCAATATATTAGCAGTCACACTGTATTTTATATCATGAGTACATGCAAACACTATCATATTTCACAGATTTAAGTACTGAGAACACAGGGTACAAACATAGGATTTATTTTTTAAAGTCACTTTTATGTAGAGGTATACCAGAAATATCCGTCTGAGTATTATTAATAAATATTTCAGTTACTGAAGAGAATAAATATGCGAAACTATGTCATAAAATTAAAAGGGGTATTACTTATGTGATTTTTTTTACTGATTTTGGCCCTTAAATATTTGTTTTCTCAAATTGCAGCATTAATGACAAGTATGATCACTGATAAAACCCTAACACTATCCCCTCCATGAAAATCCTTTTCCCCTTGAGAAGGTCTCATACATACTAGTAGAATTGGTTTTTTGCTACTTGTAGAATAGAAAGTAATCATAGTACAGAAAGTTAAACTGAATGCTAAATAAGTATCTCTCCTATTGTATCAATTTAGTGAATTGCAGAGCATTAACAGTGTATCTAAAACTAGGTTGCTGGGAAAGACTAAGTCAGAGAATTTTTGATGCTGGAAAAGCCTTTAAGAGTGGGTGCAACTGGTAGCTTAGTACTGCCATGTTCACCACTAAACCGTGTCCCCAAGTGCCACATCCACCTGCCTTTTGAACACTTCCATGGATGATCCCACCACTTCTCTGGCCAGCCTCTTCCAATCCTTCCTTTTCAGTGGAGACATTTTTCCTCATGTCCATTCTCAACCTTCTCTGGGCTAACTTGAGGCCATGTCCTCTTGTTCTGTCACTTGTTGCTTGTGAGAAGAGAATGACCCCCACCTGGCTACAATCTCGTCTCTCCTCAGCCTCCTCTTCTCTGCACTGAAAAATCCCAGCTCCCTCAGTTGCACCTCATAAGACTTGTCCTCCAGACTTTCTACCAGCTTCCTTGGTTTCCTCTAGACACACCCCAGTGAGAGTGAAGAAGGACTAGTGGGATGCCACAGGAACCTTGTGGTGGTGATATCTTTCTAGTTAAGTGCTCTCTCTCTTTTTCTCACTTCCCTTCCCTCCTCCTATTTCTTTCTCTCTCTCTATGTCACATTTCCTGTTTAATAAAATCCATAGTATTGACTTTGGCACATGGTCTCATTCACAACTCAGTTCAGGCAGAGGTATCTCTTATAATCAGATCATAGCACCGTCAGAAGACTCAAATATGGTCTCAGTCTTGTGTCAGGAATTTTGTCCTCAGCTAACAGAGATTTGTTGATCAGATTTTTGCCACTGGTGTTTATTGAAACCAAAACAGATTCCATGTTTATGGTATATTATGCCAGAATGAGGAAAGAAGGTAAGAGATAGAACTGAGTTTACTAAACACATCCATTTTAAGTATAATGACAAGATTAGCTGATTTAACTCTTATTTTAAACCTTGCTAATACCTTAATTGGTAAATATGAGTGATTTTCTGGCTACAGTGAAACTGGGCCACCAAAAGCCTGAAGAAATCAAAGTCTTCATTAGAAAATAGAATAAAGAAAACCTTTTTCCTTGTAGATATGTCATAAAAATTAAAAAGTACTCATTAAAAAGGAGCCTGTAAATGATACATTAATCAATCAACAAAAACAGAAGCAACCAAAATATTCCTTTTGTAAACTACACTATGTTAAACAAGAAGGAAATAAAAGAAGGTCCAAACAACTACATTATTTTTAAATGATGTTTTTCTTTAATTTGAGCAAACAAAGAAGAAGAGAATTAGGATTTTAGGAATTTCTGAGTGGACCGTGATGCTCAATAACTAGGCTGAAACAGCATGGTGTTTTGCAGATGTTACTATCAGGGAATGGAAAGGCTAAAACAAAAGATGTCAGTGAAGCCTCTTAAAGTTGAAGATGTTAATCCAGGATCTCCCACTGAGTTTTGCTACAGATTGTTGCATATAGAAAACATAAATTATCCTTATATGCTATTTTCTAGTTTTGGGATGAGAAAGCCTCAGCTGTAGTTTCCAGGAAGTCAGGAAAAATTGACTTTTCCCCTGAACTACCCACCTGTTCTCAAAGATGTCAGAGAATTATAAACTACTCTGAATAATAAACTTTACTTCTATGCATGACCAGCATAAGAAGGCAATGGAATATCTTTTTTCACCTCTTTATATCATCTATGGAAAGTCACAAAGAGTAGATAATGCTCAACTGCAAGAATAGTAATTGTGTTTGTTCACAAAATAAGAGTAGTCTCTATGTATTCTCCTTGAGCATCTGTCCAAGAAAGGCCAGAAGCAATTCTTCCATTAATCATTGAATGTCATGTGCAATAAATCTACCTCAACTCAGCATGATATAGTTTTTCCAAGTACACAGTTCATTTGTAAATGTTATGGGTATGTCAGTCCAATGTGGGTTAGCCCTTTTCTTCGTCCTGCTTCTTAAGTTTATTCACCTCTGACAGAGTTGCCAGGACTCTACCAAGATATTGTTAGCAAACTAATTAGTGGTGACTGTGCTATGCTTACATACCAGTAACTATTTTGTAGATATAAAAAATACAATATAGATATACAAAATGTCATCTGCCATCTACAATTTGGTATCTGTAAAAAAACACAGTCTGAAGCTGTGCCAAGGGAAGTTTAGGTTGGATATTAGGAAAAAGTTTTTCACAGAAAGAGTAATAAAGTACTGGAATGGTCTGCCCAGGGAGGTGATGGAGTCACCATCCCTGGATGTGTTTAGAAAAAGACTGAATGTGGCACTCAGTGCCATGGTTTAGTTGAGGCATTGGGGCATAGGTTGGACTTGATGATCTTTAAGGTCTCTTCCAACCTAGTGATTCTGTGATTCTGTAAATATCTTGTATTTTGAGCAGAAGATCTATGAAAAGTACAAAAGAATTGTCATATTTTCCAGAATGGTAGGAGCCACAGACAAATAACTGAAATGAGCAAAGTAACATACAACAAGAATTTCTCTTTCATTCCTGATTTTCAATATCCCTGTGCTGAATTCAGTGAATAATTAGCAAGTGTTGAACTTTATGATAACAAACCACAACAAAAAGGAATTAATAAAGCAATCTGGGAGTTAAAATACATATTGTAACTCCCAGAACTTCAGTTACAGACTTCAGATTTTAATTGTTTGCCTTTATTAACCCAGTCACAGCACAAACAACTTGATCATGTTATAGGGTATCATATAACTGCCATACAATATTCAAACAGAGGAAAAAGCTATGATCAGTAGGTTAATATCTTATTCTTCTCCACAACAAAAGAGAGAGGCCTTGTAATGCCAAATCCCTAAGGACCATAAATTTGAACATGAGGTTTTTCTGACCAGAAACTAAAGATTCCCAGGGGACAGCTTTGACCCTTGGAAAATCTACACTGTAATACAGTTGAGGTCAGGAAGTTACCCCTGATTATCACAGGTTACCTAATCAACTGGATTTAGAAATTTTATGATAACACAATAAAGGAAAATTAGGATTTCTGAACAGAATTGATCTATTTACAATGCAGATTTTGTTTCCTGATTAAAAAATCATGATGACTTTTTTTGAATTCTACTAGGCATTTTCTGAAATGTGTATAATAATGGAAATAAATGAAGCACAGATGAGGATTTCCAGACAAGAAATAATAGGACTGGAATCAGCTGTTCTGAGTTTTACAGATGTCAATATAATGCTAGTCCTTGAGGTGCACTGAGAAATTTTGATGTCTTCAATGATTTTTTAGTTTCTAAGGAGGCAGAAAACCTTATTAATCTGGGTGATAGGGGAATAGTTTGATAAGGACTGCTGTGCCTTCTCTCAGTAAGTTCAACTTTATTCTTTCATGGGAAGTCTGAAGAAATTTTACTAGTCATTTCATGACCTGCACATACTCTATTTAAGTGAAAGCTTACAGGCAAAAAAAAAAAAAAAAAAAAAAAAAAAAAAAAAAAAAAAAAAAAATCTGGGTAAGAAAAAAATCCCACAAAGATCTTATAAGAAAAAAAGATTCTAATAGTCTTTGCCAAGTGTAAGGAACCTGCACACATTCGTCAAAAAGATTCTGAATTATATACTTTTATTTTCTGATATCTATATTGGATATAATGGGTGGTGACTGAAAACTTTGTGGCAAGAACTTCTAATGTGTGCAATCTTTGTAATTAGAATTTACCTCAATTTGGTAAAATAGAGTTTGTTTTGTAGATGTCATGTATGTTTTACTAATCCCTAGGAAAACTATTAGAATGTATTAAGTAACCGGTAAAGAAATTGAAGAGTTGATATTCTCAGAATAGTTTGAGTTTAATTTTGTTTTCAAATATTGAAGTATTGTTTAAAATGCTGGCTTATGTTTTCTTATCATTGTATAAAAAAAATATGAGATACTTCAGCTCTCTACATCTGATTTGAAACTTAAAATAATAATCTAGACTTCCCACTTCTATGAAGGAATTTTCAAAAGAGATTTTTTAAAAGTATAGAGTATTGAAAAAGACAGGATACATTTAATATTATAGATATTATAAAATCTTGAACTAATACAACTGTTAGTAACTTCATGTTCCAGTAGCATACCTACATTTTATTTGGAAGAGCTGTTGATGGTCAAGGAAATATGACAAAATTTATTTGCAGTTGGCTTGGCTTTAACTTAAATAACTTTTCCCTCAACTGAATATTAATTTTAAAATTTTTTTGTTGTTCTTGTTCTGTTTTAATTCACAGACTATTCGAGAATTACATAGGGTGTCATTAAGCATTACAGTAGTGACTGAAATACATCAATAATTTCAATATTTTCATGATTTTACTTTGTGTTTCAGAGTAAAATGATAGCATAAGAAGGACAAATTCAAATGCAGTTTAAGTGATAAGATTTTCTTATCACTGTCAAACTAGACTTCTACAAAAAAAATTTTCTCCTCCTATTCTTCTAAAGCTTCATTCTCAAATTACAAGGTTGGGTTTTTTTTCCTTGAAAAAGAGTAACTGAATGAATAAACTAAAAATTTTAATTGTAAGTTGAAATTGTGTGTGTCCAAATTTTTCTCTATTGCTGTCAGTCTTGCTCATAGGTTAGATTTCAAAACTTTGAATATCATACTTTTCTGGTGGCAATAGGAAGGGATACAGCTCTATGTATACAGTATTCCTTAATAACAAAAACCCCTACAAACACACTTATTACTATTTGAATTGTGGAAGTCCTGAAGTTTTCAGTAATATGCAGTATATAAAAGGTTATACTTTAATACAATGCACATTATATTTTGGTGATTAATCATTAAGACTTTTTTTAATCTATCTCTTCATAACTGTGCCCATGGCTTGGTCGTCTTTATATATGTGTGTTTTGCATTATGTCTACTCATATATGACGTGATTGCAAATAATTTATAATCTGATCTCTGAATCTGTATTTAATCCTTGTTTTGTGGCTTAGATTGTAGCGTCTATGCTTCTGGAAACAGCTTTCACAGACTTATTAACAAACCAACTGAGAAATTTTCAGCCTCTTGTGGTTATTGGAAAAAAAAAAAGAAAAAAACATTGAAACAGAGAAAATTTTCTCACTGTGTTTTATTGACCTCATTCTGTTTCAGAATGCCTCATGCAGATGGCATGCATAGCTATGCATTATCTGGTTTTGTCCAAGTAAACTTCTTGATGGTAGGCAGAAATCTTTATCCTTGAACTTATGTGAGAGACAGGAAGATATTTTCTGAATAAGCTCAGAATTCCATTGCAGGCAAAAATGGAACACTGAAATAGTATAGTTTTATGGCAGGAAGACTTAGGTAAAAGAAAAGGTTGGTGATGGGAAAGGTGTCTCAGACTGGAAATATTCTCTTACCTATAGCTTTCAATTGATACATCTTGATCTCATTTTTTATAGGATCCTAATAACAAAAGTCCTATCTTTCCAATGCTTCAAACCCCCCAAAACATAAGAAATAAATTACAATACAACATTACTGATACCTCCAGAAGCTAAATCTTAAATATTTATTTTCTAAGAAGACATTTATTGGAAGGAAAAAAGTGAGCTAGTGACAAAGTATAAGGATAAAAGATATAATGAGAATATGACTTTATCTAAGTATTTAACTCATCTTTTTTAACTTTGCTATTACTTTTGGTGAGCTTTTGTCTTTTGAAATTGTTAGCAGGACCATTGTCTATATAACTTTTTTCAGGTTTTTTAACAATTATATATCATTCATATTGAGCCATGACACTGTTTATACACTTGAAAGGCAGAACTACTTTATTTGCATAATTATTTTTTATTTTCCTTCTGGCTCCTGAATAATTCTTCTTCATTTTCTTTGTGTCTTCAAGCTCTTTATGAGAACTAGAAATACACTTTTTCTAGTGAAAACTGAGATTCTGATACTGTTGATTTTCTTCAAGCACTGGACTACGTGAAAAATATCCAATATTACTAAATTTGTCAATAACGGTAAGAGTCAGCAACACTGAGAGCAAAGTCTTGCAAATGAGTTTTCTTCTATTGTGTCAGATAAATGGATGAATTAAAAAAAGAGGGAACATAATATCTTAGTTCTGGCTGGCATTCCCTTCCTAAAACTTAGCAGGATAGATCAAACATTTCAGGAACATGAGATGAAAATTTCTCTTGACTTGAAAATACTTTTAGGAAGACCCTGACAAGTGCCAGAGTGCTGCTGAGCAGATGTAGTTAGCATGGAATCCAAAGGCATTCTAGCTGCTGCACTACAGAGTTATGTAGGCTATTTACTTTTTATAGAAGCAAAGTAAAGGAACAAGCAGGATGTGGTGCACTGCAGCAGTTATGCTGCATGTGGTAGTAAAAAGCATTTAAACTACCCCATGATTTGTTACATTAGATTATAACTGGAGGCAAACTTCCACTATATTTCCTATGCCACATGAGGGGAAAAAAAATAAAATGGTATAAAGACAATATTTTGGGTGTGCCTCAAATATCACTCAGAGGTGCACTAGAGATTCAGAGCATCTAAGTGAGAAGCTGTTATGAAACAGTGAATATAATGGCATAGAGGAAAATGAAGTGGCAGTTTGCATCTTTCTTAAATAGGGTGGGGAAAAAAATTCAATTTTTAACAATGTTTAAATTAAAATGGATTATTTTTTTTCTTTTACATTTTGAAAGAGTTCCCAAGACCTTTGACCTTCCATCAACATCTTACAGACGCTATTTTATGCCAACCTGCTGGCCTGTTTCTCAAGACAAGGTACAATCTGAGTGTGTGTGAAGGGGAATGGGAATGGCTGAATACTTGTCTTCATAGTCTGGAAATTTTATTCCCAGACACAGCTTTTCTTTTCTCAGAATCCTTTCTGATGCCTGCAGGTGAATCCAGATTCTTCTGTTTCAGAAAATCCTACCTGATATCCTGCCTGAATTTTTTTGTGTTTCTGTTCCAGACTATTAAGTGCGCATAAAAATTGGAAAATAGCTGGATAGATGTTATCTGTGTTGAAAATTAATTACTCATTCCTCAGAGACCTTGAAAAAATTGAATAAAACTGCTACACTTTTCATTATTGTTTTCATTTTTAAACCTTAAGTTGATACACTAATATATGGGTTATCTTTTATTGATATTCTGTAACTGTAAAGCATGCAATACATTTTGTACAAGGTTTATCTACATACTTCTACAATACTGCAATATTCACTACATTGCATAAAGTATGCGGTTGGTTTGATTCATTGCTTGGTATAATGCAAGTTAAAAAAAAAAATTCTGTCTGAATGTGTCCCAAGTTATCTGGCAACAAACATGTCCTTTTTGATTAAAGTGCACTAATGGTTCCTACTAATACTTTGTTTTCTTGGGTTCACATTGCTATTGTCATTTAGGCTGGCATTTGCAATATGCCCTATATGGCTTGTAACTGAATAAAATTATTTAATAGGTTTCATTTTACTAGATTCAATTATTATAAACTCACTAGAGTTTTAATACTTTTTTTAATTAGTTCAGTTCAATTGCATAGAAAGTAGAAGCCAGTAAATATAACAAAAAAAAAAATCTTCATTTAGAATGCCCCAATTTTATTTTCCATGGTTTATTATTTCTATAATTTTTATTATTAACCTTTAAACTGAATAAAAATAATGTCACATAATAGGCAACTAATTTCTCTCTCTGTTCATTGCTAAACAATCTGTTATTTATCTTCAACTTAAATTTTATAGGTTAACTCAAACTTCCTTTGATAATAAATATTACAGGAGTGAATTTTAATGTAAATAAGAATAATTGTTTGATTTAACTATGAGTTTGGATAGAGTGAAAATGAAGTTACAAAATGAACCTATTAAAATGAAGACAGACCTTAAATATTGCATTAAAAAAGTATATAATGTGTGACATCTTTCAGAGTAGTAAACCCACAAATCAGGATGTTACCTGCAAAATGGCTTCAGTGTCTCCATTTGATTTGAATTTGAACTTTATCTCCCAGACAACACTGTATTGTTCCTTCAGGCAATAGCCACAGGAAATCACAATTCTATTTTCAGTACAGGAATACCAAAAAAGTGTCATTGAAAAGCTGTTTAAAATATCTGCATTTGTTTTTAAACATAAAATGTCTTTAGAATTAGACCTGTAGTGTGAACTATTACTCATTCTCCAATGGAAATGATTCTATATTTTCCCCATAGTCCAAATTGTGAATTTGTGATGCAGTCTTGTGTGCTAAATAGCTTCAAACATGAATGAGAGGAAGAAGGGCATGAGTTCAAGCAATTCACTGGTCCAGAAGATCTATATGTGAAACACTTAAAGTGTAGATGTCTAACAGGGGATGCAATATCAGTGTTTAAGCATATTGTGTTTCAAATCAAGACACAATTCTCCAAAGTCAAATTAATTAGGGTTGAGATTAACAAATATTGTTACTGAAAAGCCACATTACTTGCTCTTTTTTTTCCCCCTCATTCATCACTTGTAAAAATTTGTGAACTGTAGCTTTTGCAAACCTCACATTTGAGAGGAAACATTCTCTGCTCACATATATCAAGGCATTACCAAGTCTGACCATACCTAGTCAGACTCCCCGGGGCTTTCCCCAGCCCTGTCCATGACCTAGAATCCCACTGCATCCCAGACCAAGTCCAGCAGTCCCCACTCCATTCATGCCATAGGAGTGCCCCATTCCTGAACTGTTATCTTGGTTTCCTCAGCCTGTTATCTTGCTTTTATCTGATGAGCACTGGACTCTTTAACAGGAGCCATTTCTGTTCTCACCAGCTCTAGGCATTCCTGTTTCCTGCCCCTTTCTCTTCCCACGTCCCCAGAGAGTAGTCCAGCTCACTGTTCCCTGACACTGTGTATGAACACAGATTTACCTACAAATCCCAGGTGTATTCCTACTCCTCCCTGCTGCCAGCTCTCCTTTAAATCTGGGTTTGCTTTCTTTCGGTTCAGTTTTCTGAAGTGGTGCAATGGAGGTCAAGACAATGGCATGGCTAACAATGAGCAGGAAGAGGATTCATTGGAAATCTGAGAAAGAAGAACCAGAACTCCAAGTGGTAGCTAAGTTTCCCCAAGCCTGATTTATGAAAGTTTTATTCACATTGTTTTCTTACTCAGAAAATGAGAGATAGTGACCTATGTAGTGATTATTACGACTGACAATTATGTGTGCATCTTAAAAACAAGAAAAAAAGAATAACAAAAATGTTCCCTACCCTTCTGCCCCAAAACTGGCATGATGAACATATGGTTATTAAGGCTTGATTTTCCCTCCACAGATTGATTTTACCAGCCTAGGAAGAAAATTTTTAGATCACTTTAAAAGCATTTTCACTCCACAGAAACCATCCCGTATCATAGCTACCTCCATGAGAAGCAATTCTATCAATATGAATGTACTGCAGATTACACTTCAAATGATACATAAATCTCATGCCTGCCTTAAAAATATACACAGTCCATCAATATGAATAAATATACTTTATTCTTCACATTGTCCTTGTTCATAGTCATTTCTAAGTTTTAGAGACTTGGTATCCCTGCTAAAGGCTGCAGGGCACCACCCTCTATAAAGCCCCAGTCCTTTCTTGGTGAGTTTATTTTAAAGGGGCTTAAGGTACTACTTTTTCCCTGAGTTACGGGCATATGAGAAATGTGACATTGTTCTCAGAAGATTAAAAAAAAAAAAGCTTGTAAGCTTTAGAAGAACAGTGTGCTAGCACAGAATTTTCTCATAGCAGCCCTCACAGAGCTGTGCTGTGCATTGGTAGCTGGAAAGGTGCTGCTAGCACAGCAGTGCTTTGGGTGCTGCTGGGCAGGGCTGGCACAGCAGCAGAGCTGTCTCTCAGCATTTCCCCTCCATCACAGGGCTGGGAGTGGGCAAGAGCCTGGGAGGGGACACAGCCAGGCCAGCTGACCCAAACTGACCAAAGGGATATTCCATACCATGTGATATCAGCTCAGATAACTAAGAGAAGGAAAAGTGATGGAGGATTCATTACTTACAGTGTTTGCCATCCAAATCAACTGCTACACATGTTGAAGTTCTGCTTCCCAAGAAGTGGCTGAACATGACTTGGGAATGGGGAGTAGAGAAAACCTTTTTTTCCTCTTTGCTTATACATGCACAAACTTTAATTTTTGTTTCAGCAAACCACCTTATCTCAAACTAAGAGTTTGTTTCCATCTTATTTTCTCTCCCCTGTTCAGCCAAAAAGGGGAGCTGTAGAGCAGCTTATTTGGCGGGCACCTGGTGTTCAGCAACGGTCAACCCATGACAACAAGGAACTCGGCAAAATTTAAAGCAACCATTCAACCAAAATAAATCTTTTCATAAAGTATTAACTTAGCAAACTCTAACCCATCCAAGTATAAATTGCCCAAATTTCAAGAAGAGGAAGTTAGGTGTCGAAATGGAGAGAATTAAGACGAGAGCAAAATAGAGCTACCACCTCTTGGATCCAGCGTGGTCTTCCCTACCTTGAAACCCAAGGACACTAGAGACATAGTAATCTGCATCTCTGGTTTTTATCTGCTCTGGCCTCCTGTGGCCACTCCCTCCTAGGTGGGGCTTTTGGTTTCATCAGCACTCTATGGCTAGAGTGGGGCTTAAGGGGCAGATGTGGGGTATTGCTTCAAGTGTGCCAGTGACTGACAGCCATGCTGGGCCAGGGGCACAGGGTGTGAAGCAGTGCACCTCTCACTTTTCACAGAACTTGCCTAGATGCTCCTCCACCCACACACCTGAATGGTTTTTACCCTGCAATCATTTTCTCCAGTCTCTATCTCCCCCTCTTTCATAGTCCATCCTCTGCTCTGGATGATGTTGTTTGGCCAGTGTAGTTCCAGGGCCATTTCAATTCCTCTGTGATGGTTTCATTGACATCAGATTGTGCATAAGCAAACAAATTTCAGATCAATGGTGAAGAGTACTGGAGCTTGCATACTTAAAAAACAGTGGTGGGACTGAACACCATGGCACCTTCTGTTTACTTAACACAACTTTCTAATTGTTGCCAGATATGTGGAAAATCACTAAAGGCACCAATTTTTGTGAGGACATTTTTTATTTCTCTAAACGTTATTTTTACTCTTCTGGTTGATTTGAAAACAGACAGTAAATAATGTGAGAAAACCAGGCACGTCCAAGGACTTTTTTCTGCTTGTATTCACATTTCCTTGGTTCACTGTGGCTTTGTTGTGAAACGACAAGGTGCATTCTAAAGCTGAAAACCAGAAGAAAGATGAAACAGGACACATAGATGGGCATGGGAACTAGCTGAGATAGTGCATACTGTTATATTTGAACTTTACATTTGGCTCCTGCTTCTTTTACTCTGAACTGAAATGTTCAGCTGAAATGTTCTTTGGAACCAAGACAGTCTTTTGTTCATTGTTTGTGATGCCTAGCACAGTGGGGTGTTGGCTTGTGACACTGCCTGTTAGGCAGCCCACAACACAATAGAAATTATAAAGTTAATTTAGCATTGCTTCTAACCCAGTATGTAGACAGAAATGGCACATTTTTTGGGTTTAATTATGAGTGTTAGTAGGCAAGAATCTTTGCTTCTTTAAAATATGTTGCTCTCCTGAGGAGGAATTCAAATTTTAAGGAGAAACAAGAACTGTCACCTACCCCTCCCGTCTCTCTCTACATTTGTTCAGCACTGCCAAACTAGAAGTAGTTTTCATTTCCTTTAAAAATCTGTGGTGTTAACACAAGCAGAGGAGAAAAACAGGTAGAGTTAGAGCTGCCTCTGCCATGGTCCTGAGTACAAATGCCTAAGCCATCAACACTGGGAGTTTTAGGATGTTCCAAATCAGAGA
The DNA here is from genome assembly GCF_017590055.1 of Onychostruthus taczanowskii. NCBI lineage: Eukaryota > Metazoa > Chordata > Aves > Passeriformes > Passeridae > Onychostruthus > Onychostruthus taczanowskii. The sequence continues at coordinate 10,088,947 of NW_024499239.1, read as the reverse complement.
ATATGGTTGATCACGTCTTCCTACATTTAAGAAAGAGCCTGCAAAATCCTGTCTAGAGACACAGGTTTTCTACATTTGTTTTTTTTTCTTAGTAGTATAGTATTTGTCCAATGCACTTATAGGCAAGCATTTGTGGCACACATAAGCAGAATTATACAATAGTTCTGTATTATACTCAATAGCACACACCTTTGCACTGTGCAAGTACAATGACAACGCTGTTGCTTTCAAATAGCCACTGTAGGGTGGTGGTGATGCATGCAGCAGAATCACATCAGCTAAGGCGAGCTCCAGCACTCAATTCTAATCATGCCTAGTGCCTCTGGTCTGCTGTGGGGGTTGCACACTGTAATTAATTTCAGAGCACTTTACTGCAGGGACATAGTATGGGAGCCAAGGACTAACATCACTACAGAAGCATTTGGCTCAATTTTTCTATTGACTGTTTGGAAGTATTGCTTCTAACAACTAGTTCATCAGAGGAAAAAGCTTTTCTGATTAAGCAATTGCAACACCAGATTCAAACAGTTTTCAGAGCTAATGCATTTTCATTTTACAGAAATGAAAACAAAAAGGGTCAAATTGATCTGTGCTTCTTCATCTCTTAAAGGTGCAGTGGCTGAGGCTGTAGATCAGAGCTTTCCCCTAGCAAAGCACAAAGTGTGTCATAAGGACAAAAGTGTCTCCAAAAAAAATCATTCTTTGACCTCACTATTGCAGGTAGTATTTATTTATATTTTTTGTTCTGTCTGTAATTTCAGTATCGCAGTAGTGTCCACTAGTGTTCTACAAATAGTGTTCTACAAATACTTCCTAATCTGATGAATTACCTTTAGCTTCATGTTCATATTGCCTGGTCCAATCCAGTTTTCTTTTCTATCATTCAGTTCTCTGACCTAGCAGAAGCTACTTCATGACCTTGGCTCATTTATCTTTTCTACTATCCTTCTCGGTTCACTTTTTCCCTTTTTGCTAGGATGGCACACAATCTAAAGTTCTGCAAATGATATATTAATATCATCAAAATTCTACAGTGTCTGGACTCAGTAATACCTGGAAGACTAGATACTAAGGACCTGTCCCCCTTTATTTAGAAGACAATTTTTTGATATGTACCATGTCATATAATCTTAGAGTCCCTGGATGTGGGGTGAAGGAAGAAGAAATAAAAAGTCCCCTTACTCACTGTCCCATTGCTGTAGGCTTTTCACACTTTGTAAAGGCATAAGTTCAGAACAGAATGGTGTGGAGTGATTCTTAAAGGCTCCTCTTATAATTTAAAAGGGTATTTCAAGTCTTCGATATCTTTCAGAAGACTGCGGCACTTTTCAAATTTGCAGCACAACGCTTGTTTTAAAACTGAAATAGTCTGTACTCAAATTTTAGCTCTTTGCACTTGTTGTTCATGGTTCCAAACAGCATGTCTTTACTTTTGCAAGTCTTACAAAATTCCAACATATTTATTCAGTATGACTATGCATCTAAGAAAGTGACTCCCATACATTTTAAGGTACTGTAAAACAACACCAATCAATCAGCAACAAATAGAATGATCTGTCCTACTCCTTCCCTGCTCTGTCACTTCTGTTTTTGCAAATTTTCATTAAGAAGACTCGAGGAAAAGCTCCAAACAAAGCTACCACTGACAGAAAAAAAAATATTTCCAATCAGTTTCCTACTCTGAGGAAAAAAAACAATGAGTAGAGTATAATGGAGCATAGGGAGTAAAGACCTGCACTTCTCAGAGGGAGGGCTTTCTTTAAGTATGTATGGAATTATGAATTCCTTTTGAAAGACTGGTTTTGTAAAGTGAGCTAGAAAAGTAAGAAAAAACAGTTTTGCACACCATGAACTTATGATAGTCAAAAGAACTGTTTTTCTCCTGTGTTTATCTCTAGCATCTAAGATTTTATTTTTATTTTTTAGTATATGAAATAGCAGTAATATGTAACGTAAAACAGTGTGAACATTGTTTATGCCTCAGTAAATAAATAACATTGGTTTATATCCGTTTGACTAAAACTAGGAAAGAATCTGCAATTATGTATTTCATCTGCTAAAATACTGCTGGAATTTGAAGTTGGAAAAAGACCTTTAGAAAAGCTAGAACTCTTCCCCATGTGATCAAATTAATACACAGAAATATATTTTAAAAAATATTACACAAAAGCAAACTCTTACACACAGGTAATTTCTGTATTATCAAGGCATTAATTAATCAGGAAACATTCTTGTTTCAGCCTACAATGTTAAAATTACATAAGGCACAGACTTCATAGGAGAACTATGTGAAGGAAAGATTTTTATGGAGTATTGTGTTCTACTGAAAAACAGAATGAATGCTGTGGTGAAAGAAAAGACTCTCTTTCACCCCGTATCAAACACACCTGCAGACAATAAAAAAGACTGCCACTATTTTCCGCTCATGCAATCTCTTCATCATCTTACATAGACAACATTGAGATAATGCTGACAACAAATCTTTTGCTATCTTCAATTAACTGATGCTGCCATTGGATTAGTTTATTTCAGCATCCTTTTCTTCTCTGTTCAAAACATTATTTCTGAAATTTTACTAATATCTATAGCTTCTTGGGTTTCAATAGACTACATTTCTTGTAGAAGGCTAGCATTGCTTTGGGTTTGTAAAATACAACTGAAACCGTTCCCTGAATGAAGCCATTTACTTTGAGTACACCTGCCATATTATTTGTATTGAAATACATATTTTCTGGTGTAATATAATTTAGAAAAGATATCATGCCTAATCACAAGATTCTACAGCATTTGGTCTGTTCAGCTGTAACCTTGATGTATATGGAGTTTATTTATTATATATTTTAATTTGGGGGTTGGTTTGCTTTTCCCTGTAAGCCTTTTGTTTGCTTCTTCTACTCTCCGCACAAAAGCCATGCAGATTTATACAAAGGAACTTTTAGATGTCATGAGATGTGATGTCAGGTCAAATCCAGGGATTATTTACACCAAAACAATAAAATGCATTGCATTTCATAGTGTTTTAAGACTGGATCACAATATTGAAGCTATTATGAAAGGAAACCACCTGTCATCATTGCACTACTAGAGATCCAGCCTTCCGTTGTATTAGTTGTACAGACAAATCCTCCAGCAATGGGCTGAATATTTCCTTTTAACATTTGTGTGATGTTCAGTAGACCATTTACAGTTCATTTTATTTGAGAAAATGTACCATCATTTATCTTATCCTGTGCAAGTCATGCATGTCCTATGACAGTTTCCATTTAGATGGTTATTATTCACTTCTCTTTTGACTTCCCATCCTTTGCAGTCCTGTCTGGTGATGGAATTTCTCCCTTTAGTAATTCTTTTCCATTTTGTGTGGATTCTATTCCTCTGCATGATTGAATTTATCCTGTTTATATACAAACTAATCTGGGCAGTTTAACTCTTTCATTACCTACATCTGCAGACACCCAAAGCCTGCACACTTTTGTTTCTTGTCAGTTTCCAAACATTTTATTGGGTATGTGCAAAGGGAAATACTGCCATTTTTATTCTGGACAAATGTAGCTCAAAGTCACAGAACATTAAAACAGATAAGACTCTTTGTCAGTTTTGAAAATATAATGACTATTTGTTTGACAGTGGCTTTTCTTTTGAGATGCAGCACTAGCTATATATGTCTGTGATGCATGTAAATTATTGAGCTTCACAAAACTTTGACAGTTCTTGCTTTTACATGTAGCTAGTCAGTAATTAAAATATACTTTGAAATAAGAGACATTGTAGTCTTTTGCATTTGATTCAAACTTTTAGCCTTAAATTGTGGGTTTGTTTTGTTTGTTTGCTCAAAGTTCCTAGCTAAGGTTTTTTAATGCAGCCTAAGTTACTCTCTTTCACAGACTCTATTAAAAGTACAGCAAGCCTTAATTTTCTCTGTGAATTTACTTATGTTACACCAGTACCACTTTCAAAATGCTGCTGGTATTATTTTTCTCATGTGAATTCATCCATGTGGTAAGTGGTCAGAACAGGGTCTTCATACAGTTTGGGTCACTTGTTTGACCTGCAAGGTACACTGTGAGCAGGCTGGTAAACAGAGGAAAGTGAGTCAGCTTTGGCTTTGTAAGGAAACTGGATAAATCAAAAAAGGGGTGCCATGGATGTATGAAAGCAGGGGATGGGATTCATCTCATGTTTTCCTCTTTTTTTTTTTTTTTTTTTTTTTCATTTCAAAGAATTAGCTTTTCCTCACCGCACTTGCATTTATCCCTTCAAGATAACCTATTAGTTGAATTCTGTTATGAATAGCTCTAATTTTCCTTATTGATCACAAATTTTGGTCTTCTTACCTAAGTTTTTTGTTCTCTTACTTAGCAGTTATGTATTTGAGCTACTTCTTCCAATTATCCTTTGCTAAGGATATTTGGCCTGGTTGCTCAGAGGATCAGGACCTTGCTTTACCGTATTTCCCTTTTCTGCTCCCTCATAGTTTTGGGATGAAACAAAGCAAGAAGTTTTTTTATGAAAAATCTCTTCTATTCTTCTGAGTACTTCCATTCCATTCCTTATTTCTCTCATCTGGCATATGAATTTCTTAGCTGTTGCACATTTAGCACTTCCCAATCTGTTCCCAGCTGTCCAGATGTTATTAATTAGATCTGGAAAATATGATGCAAAACCCTCTCTCTGAATATTAGCTGGAATTTAAATATGAATGAGGATCCCTACTTGACCTTGCTGAGGCAAAGAGTGTTATTAATTCTGCTGGGGCATCTTACAGCTGAATTTGAGGACTCTTCTGCTAACTGAACTTGTGCTAATTTTTTTAGGGAAAACTTTCTAATTGCATAAAATTTTTTTAATACTATTTCAGTGAATAATTAAAATATCATAATTAAAAAAAAAAAAAAAGACAGGTAAAAGTAAATTTGGACTAATTATTGCAAGCATGTTTTTACAGGGAAAGTCTGAGAACTTTCAGGTTTGGAGATTTTGGGGGTTTTTTGGCGTTTGTGTTTTTTTTTTTCCCTGTTTTGGTTTGGGGTTTTTTAGACAAGAAATGTAATTGTGGGGAGTGTTGAAAAGTATGAAATAATTCAGGTTAGGCTTCTTGTCATGAAGTTTAATGTTTTTCTAAAAACATATCAGTATAATGTACAGAGTACTTTATGATAAATGATCTAATATATGTTTATTAAATGGAAAATATAACATGTACATTAATATACATATCTATGGAGTCATTGAGGAAAATCTTATTTCCTAATGTACACTAGAAGTGGAAGTTGATTTGGTGATCTCACTGTGCCAAAAGCATGAAGGGGGCTTTCCCTGACCTTTTTTAAAGCTACAAAACCCCCTCACTCCCAAAAATTTCTGCAGTTCAGTTTACAGCTATCAGTTTGGGTATGATTTTGCAAACCTGATTGGATACACCAGATATACATGCATTTGAGGGATTTTTTTCCCCACCTTAGGATAATTCAATGATAGACTCATCTTGCTACTTTTTATTGTCTTCATTTTACGTGAGATCTGGGAGTGCTCAAATGCTCATGATTAATAAGAATGTAGAAATGTAATTAATAGTTCTGTTACTTTTTTAGTACTGGGACACATTTCTTGTCACATCTTCTGGGTGTCACTTCGGGTATTTTAGACAGTGATGTTAGAATAAACAACTTTTGTTGGCACATAGTTGATTTCAGGGTGTTCATGATCTAAGCTAATATATTGGCAATGCAACACAAGCACTATTATTTCTAAAATTTTATTACTTTGATTAATGTGAAAATATATTATTTTTAGGCTTAGAAATGTGTTAATCTAGAAATCATCATTAGAAAATGCCTTAAATCCAGAGGAGACGTGAAATTGGTATTTTTGTCATTCCATTCCAATATACATTATAATTTTAAACTTATTACAAGTCAGTTCAATACTTCAGCACAATGTTAGTGTCCTGTTATCTCTGTTTCAGGACAGCACATTTTTAATATCCTTCTTACTCTATCAGTGTTAGAATCTTGCTCTGTTCTTTTCTTAATATTCTCCAATTGTCCTTTTTGCCTGTATGTACATTAAGTCTTAATAACATAGTGTTGAAGACTGCTGTGGCTATATAGAGACTTTCATATTTACAATATCAATAGTGCCTATCTGCATACATAAGGATTGAGATTTCTCTGTTTCAGCTGTGTATTTATTTCTGTAAAATAATTAGTGTATATATATATATCTATGTAACTGTACATATATTCATGCTTCATGATGATTCCTTCCTCTCTTGTCAGGTTCACAAAGCATAACTCAGAATTTCAACTACTTTATGAGTGTTACTTGAGATGTGACACTGACTAAGATTTCTTAAGGATAACAGTTATACATTAAGTATACTATGTTATACATTATAATTCTTCTTCTTATGTCCTCAGACTTTTTATGTCTTTAGATCAGATAATAATTTTTTCCAACACAGCCAAATTAAAAATAATATATATAGAATAATACAACCATTATTTTTTTGTATTAGACTTGTGGAACCTTTCTAATCCAGACCCCCTACTCAGAGAAGTTTTTATTAGGTTTTTTGCTCAGTGTTTTGTCCAAAGATAGAGATTTCAGAACTTCTTGAGAGTTTGACCAGCTTTCTAAAAAAAAAAAAACCAAAACAAAACCATACACCCAAACAAAAATCAAAAACACAAAATCACCTTTGAGGGGAGTATAGCCCCATTTTCTCTTTATTCTCTGATGAGATAGCTGTGTATACATATAAATATATATCTGATCTCCTGAGCTTTTTCTTCTTCAGGCTAAACAGACCCAGTTTTCTCAGCCTGTCCTTATGTACTTTGTGCTCCAGAATTTAAGTCTCTGATGGACTTATTCTAGTATGCAAGTATTCTAGTATGCAAGCTTCTCACACTGAGAAGCTCAAAACTGGACACAGAATTCCAAATAGAGTCTTAGAAGTGCTGAATAAAGGGGGGAAATCTCTTTCCTTATCCTATTGACTACACTCTAAATAATACAATCTGGGATGCATTGGACCTCCCTCACAGCAAGAGCACATTTCCGGGACATTTTCCACTTATTTTTCACCTGCATCCTACATTTCTTTCTGCAGAAATGCCTTCTAGGTGACTCTCACCCAGTCTCTACTGCTTGCCTAGGGTTATTCCAACCTGGATGAAGAATGTTGCAGGTGTTTTTATTTACCTTCAAGAAGTTCCTGTCAGACCATGGCTCCAGTGTGAACAGGTCTCTGTGAAAAACAGCCTCCAGCAAATTGCTTGCTCTTCTCATTGTACACAAACTTGCTGAGAATGAACTTCATTCCACACACCAGTCACTGAATCCCACAGCAGGTGATTGTGGGATATAAGACAAGCATGTTTCCCAGCATGGGTTTTCTACTTTAAAAAAGCAGTACAAATATTTCACCAGCCTCTTAGGAATACAAATTCAGCAAAGAAATGTCTCTTATTAAAACACCAATAAGTTATTAGGTATAAATTGATGTAAATTTGACACTTCATTGAGTTTTTTTAACAAAAATACTTTAAGAAGTTCAGATTTGGTTGCAGTTAGAAAATATTTTTAGATTGTTCCTCTACAGCCTGAAAATCCCTGAAGAATTTGTACTCATTGAAACAGTCCTGATGATACAAAGCTTATTACTGAATTCATTAGTTGATCAAGTATGATTTAGTGTATCAAATAGGATTAAATTGAAATATTGTAGGGTTTGGATTATTCTTGTGAGAGTTCATTGTTCTGTCGTTGTCGGTTTTTGTTTTATTCTATTAAACCCAAGAATTTAAACTCTGTCTTTTTACCCCTCTCAGCTCTCAGAGCCATAAGGACACTAGTCAGCGTTAATGACTTCAACCTGCAGGGCTGTGCCCCCACACCCTGGCCCATGAACCCAGGATGTCCAGCTGAGTTCAGTCCTGGGCAGCCAGTTCTTGGTGAGCTGTGCCCAAGGTGTGCCTGTGCCCAGCCTTGTCTCTCCTTGCTGTGTGACTTGATGCCCAACATGCAGGCACCTTGTTTCTGGAGGTGCGCTGTGACTTGGTTCCAAGCTTGTCTTTGGACCTGTCTCTTGCTGGTCCTGAGTGGACCCCATGAATTGGACTTCAGATCTGCTTTTTTCATTTTCCCTAGTCTAGAGTTGTTGCTGGCCCACTTTCCAGAAACTGGCTTTGGTCAGACCCTGTGGAGCATGGCCTGTGCTGGGGTCACCAGCTCATGGCTAACCTCGCCTTAGGACATGACTTCACTTGTCTGTGCCAGCAGGGTAAAAGTCAATACCAAATAAATCCTGCAGAGATATTATTACTGCCTATTTTGGCCAAATTTTAATTGTATTTGGTCTTTTGTACTTTTATTATGCAACTAATTTTCCATTTAGCATAATTGAGATTTCTCCTTTATCTGTAAGGGCTTTCTGGCAGATCACAAGCAGAACACGACTAACACAGTACAATATAAAATGAAGCAGATTTCTCTGAAGAAAACTGTCTTGCTACATAGTCTATTTTTCCATAAGTCCTCATGACCAGTGCCTTAAAGACAGAAAAAATGAAAACAAATAAAAATAAATTATTTTTTCTATATTTCTGCATAGAAGACAGGAAGGTGCATTATTGTCAGCTGAGCTAAAACAGAATAAGTGCACAGTAAGTATAAAGGGCTGTGTCTGATTTTATTGCATTTTATATCCACTTGCATTTTGCACTGGTGGAGAAAGACATGAACAGAAAGCCAAGACTGAACTGAGACTTGTCTATCAAAACAAATTTAGTTGAAGCTTAGAGAAACTTCATCTGTGGTTCTTGGAGTATTTTAAAAAACTTCAAATTCCTCAATCTTTTATGCACTTCACTTGAGAAACAGATTGTTTTGTATTATGAAGACTGTATGAAAGTAATATTGCAATTTCTCTTCTTTCTTATCTGAAATAAGGGAATTCTAAGTTTCCTTTTTCATGTGCATTATAAAGCATAACAAGAAGTGAATTTCTTTCCCCATCTTGAATTTGTTCCTATTTTACTTTGCAGTGAGGGTTATGTGACAGGGTTAGAGAACAAACCTATTTTTGAGAAGTAAACTCTAACTAGGTCAACAGGAAAGAGTGATTTGATCTATGAAGCAGCCCCTCCTCCCTGGTTTACCTTGTATTAATCTCAAAGGACTCGTTATCTTCTCACAAACTAACAGACAACAACAGACAACAACAATGAGATTTGTAAAGAAAATTTCAAGTCTTTTCCATTATAAATATTTACTGATCTTACTAGATATTGCTTTATGAAATGTTATAGCAGCATTTATGGTAATTTTCTTATTTATGAGTATTTGTAATAACAGTGTTAAGTCTATTTTTTTTTTAATTTGTCCTTTTAAATGTTTTTAATAACTGAATCCTAGTGTTAGGAATTAATTTTCTCAACTTTCTATTAGACTTCCTCATTATCTCTAACACCTTATTACCTGATAGTTATTTTAGTGGTTATTCTCTTTTTATCTAGTACAGCTGTTCTACTGTTTATTCAGGAGGCACCTGAGCTTTGTGTTATTGTAAGGTTCATTAATGTAAAGCATTAAAATATTCATTCTGAAGGTCACAAGGAACATTTGAAGATAATAGATAAACAGAAATACAACTGTTTTGTTGAGGCGAGGGTTTGGTTGTTTTTGGCAGTTGTGGTTTTGTTTGGTTAGTTGGGGTTTTTTTGTTTATTTTGGGGGGAGGTTTTTGTTGTTGTTGTTGTTGTTTTTGTTTTGCTTTGGTTTTAGTTTGTTTTTTCTTCTTCTTCTTCTCTCCTATTTTAAAAAGGCTGTCCAGAAGAATTGCTCTCTTTTTAGGACATATTTTTAAATTTTTTCTCAATGTGATTGCAACATTAGTTTTAAAACATGGCTCTCCTCTCCAGCCACTAGGCTAAGAAAGTGGAGACCTGGCTATTATGTCTCTCAGCTAATCAAAGTCACTTAAAACTCTTGTTTTGTCATATACACATATTTCAGACTGAAGGAGATAGAAGATACTTCCATATTCCTGGTTATCTGTAACTGATGACCAAAATGTTTGGCATGATGAATACTTTTTTCCTACAGTGAAACTTACCTCGCTGAAACTGAGTGTAATGTAAGGTAGGTTTTGTGAGCTTCACCAGTTAGAGGATCTGAAGTGTTATTTCAAGGCAGGAAAAATGCCATGGCTTAGAACAAGGCATAAGGCAGAAACAAATTATGTGCCCTCTGTTACTGTAGTTTTTCCTGTACTTGGCATGCCAGACAAACTATGCAAGTTTCCTGGCAACTTTATTGTGTTTTCAGTTATAAAAAGTCATTATAAAAGTACCTCATTTTGTTGTTGGCAAGTACTTTCTTTTTAAAAATAAATTCCCTTTTCACCCTCTGTGTGAATACTTGCCCACCATTCCACATTACATGTTGCTTCATGTGAATATTGGTCAGGATATTACTGCAGATGATAACTGAGGTCAGGTCAGAGAGAAATGGTAGAGAGGAATTGATATTAATATAAAAACAACCAAACAAAAAATAGGCATTGTGCTTATGTAACAAATGAGTACTAAGGATTTCTGAAAAATAGATTGTCCTTCTTCTTTGAAAAGAAGAGACTTTTGGTGAGACTTGCCTCTTTCCATGCTATTGTCAGTCCTATCTGGTTGTGTTTGCTTGTTGTACTTCTGTGCAGTGTTCAGAAAAACTGAGGTTGTCTGGGAGTATGGCACCCTAAATGCTGGCATGAACACTAACACAAACACAGGGGTGATGCTTAGTCGTTTTTCTGCAGGTAGACTAAGCTTGAATGAGTGCACTACCTGTTGTGTATATCTGTTATTAAAAAGAGAAAATAAACAATGCAACTTTGTCTTGGTTCCTGACTTCTGCTTTCACCCTGTTTCATCTATCCCAGCTCCATGTGCCTTGGCATCCAATGTTTTCAGATTGTGCAACCATTACAAGCCCAGTACAGAAGTTCTTTCTACTCTGCTTTGCAACCTTGTCAGCCCAGGCCTTGCAGGGTTTTTATATCCCAGCTTTTCAAGCTGTGACAGTCTGAGTTCTTTAGTCTTTTATTTATTGTAGACGTACAGGTCTTGGCAGCTAAATTTCCTGCACATTTAGAGATCACAGACACAGAAATAAGTTTCAACCTGCACAGTATGCAAACAGAAATGCGAAAAGAGTTATTGAAAGAGGAGTACAGAGGGATAAAAAGAGAAAACAAACCACAAGCAGAGGAGGGGGACTGGGGTAGCTGGCAGAGTTGCTGTGCTGGATTAGGTCCCAACAGATGTTGATGAACTGTTCCTACATCTTCCTGCAAGTTGCCCTCCCCATCTAGCCAGGAGAGCAGGAAGGCTGGACAGTTTATTTCCCAGGCCTCACACAGGAATATCAAATAGGAAGCTGCTAATGTGAAGCAGTCAAAGAAATAATTGAAGGGTGCCTCTCTTGGGTCCTGCATCTCAGTTCAGGAAATACTAGTTGGAGAGCAACTATCCTGAACTTTCTGGGAGGCAAAGACTGCATGAGCTGCAGCAGGATTAAGGGAGATACCAGGAGATGTAAAAGTCAGTGAAAGATCACGGCTCTGCTGGTGATGCATTTGATTCCTCCCAAGTATCTACACCCCAGCTGAGACAAACTAAATCAGGAATATACAGTTTTAGTCCCTAAATGAATCCTAATAATTTTAAGTGTGCTCCAAGAGAGCAAAAATAAGGACTTTTTAGTCCACTTCTAATGCATATATACACAGAGTTCTCTATTAAGAAATATATTTTTATTTTGTATCTCTACAGCTAAGTTAATCAAAATTCTATGAAGACCAGAAAACATAGATGTATTCACAAAACGTTTTATTACAGACAAAATGAGGCAGCTCAGAACATTACTAGTCTGGTAATGCTTTTTTTTTATCTGAATGAGTTTGCACAATTTTACTATTTTATGTTTTTTAGGAATACTGCATCAAAATGCAGAAAGTCATTCAACAACATGAAAAAAATAATTCCTGTGTGGGAATTGGCTGGTAAGCCCTCTAAGTCACTGATTAATCAATCTTATATTTTAGATTTCATTTTTCTTTGTTTAGGACTGACTTTGATGGATACCACATATTTTCACAACCCTTTCCACAGACCAAGTGATTGTTCATCAGGACACCCTTTAGAAAATTCTAAAGTAGTTCTCCAAAGATCTCAAGTAACACACATGATTTGGCTACCAATTTGATTGAAGAAAAAGTTTGTAAGGTATATCTGGAACAGAAAATATCTTTTAATTATTTTAATTATTTACAATTTTATGACTTTCAAATGTTAATTACTTTGTTTTGAGGGGTTTTGTTTGGGTTTTGGCGTTTTTTTGTTGTATTTTGTGTGTATGTCGTTTGGTGTGGGGGTTCTTTTGTTTGTTGGGGCTTTTATTGTTTGCTTTTTAATTATAGATGTCTGGAATTGAGCAAAGTAGAAAAATATTGCATTTATTTAAAAAATGTAAATTCTTTTTTCATCAGATACTTAGTATGTCTCTTTAAAAGCAAGGGTTTTTTTTAACCAGTACCTATATATTATATATTCTGCTCTTTTTTGATTGCTTGTTCTTTGTATAGAAGGCATTTAGACAAATTGAAACAAGTTTCATTACTTCAGAACTAGATTCTTAAATTTAGTACATAGCTAACTAAAACAGGTTTATTCTGGATGTGAACTGTCACTGAGATCTTAAAAAGAAAACCCCCAAAACACTATCCTTCCAGCTATCATTGAGCCTTGGGACATGCAGGCTACCTAGAAAATGTCCAGCTTCAGTTTTAGGTTCTCTAGTAAGCTACGCTTGTGCCTGGGCACATATCCAGACACTCAGAGTCCAATTAGTTCAAAATCGATCCAGACATAAACTTCCTCTGGATGCAGAAATCGGGCATTCTTTTACCAAAACCTCTTGAAAGAGTAGAGCTCAGACACAGACTGTTTCTGAGCACTTAGCTATTAGATTTTATGTGTAAATTCTCTGCTTAACTGGAAAATCCCATAAGTGGTGATCTATTGTTAGAAGTTTATATTAATTTTTTGACAATGAGCTCTTATCACTAAGTTTAAATGTATACGCTCAGAAGAACACTGTATATAATGACAGTATGACAATTACAGTCTCAAAATTTCAGTGAAATAGTCTCTAGGTTTACAAAGGGGAGAATTTTGTATCCTCTGCTATCCTCAATGCTTTTTTACTAGCTAACTCTACTTAGCAGCCAAGTTTCCTCGGTCTCATACTGATACAGCATGATCATTATATTCATATAACTGGTAGCTGGTCTAGGTTCTTGATGCCTTCCTGAGAACAGAAATATATAAATATTTCTGATATTAGTTACCCATTTACTGTGTTTTCCATACCTTGCACATTCAAATAAGTGGAACATTAGACATGATATAGTTAAATACTAATAATGAAGCCAATAATATACTATTTCATAAAAAAAATAGAGATCTCTAGTACTCCCTTACCACTCTAATTTTTGTCTCTGCAGAGAAATACTTTTTCTTTTTTTAAGCAGTTGTCATAAGATCTTAAAGGTATATCTTTGAAAAACTTAACTCATTTCAGAAATCATCTCAAACCCTTTTAACACCTTAAATTAAAAACAAACACCAGGTTGTATTTGCATCACAGAGATAAATAATAAAACTCCTACTGCTGATAAAACCAATGAAAATGCAAATAATTTCTCTTGTTTGTTTGTTGTCTGTAAGTTCTTAATAGAAGCAACAAAACCATTTGCATATGAAAATAAACAGAAACGAGGGCATCTAGCATTTGGTTTTGAAAAAGAAGTTCATATCGCCTAAATTACATCTACGCTCTTTTGAAAAACATTTTGCAGTTCATGACTAAACAGTTTTTCCAGCAATAACTATTAAGAAATATTAGGGGATAAGCACTGAAGTGACATATAATCCCTTTGACCATAGTGCTCTGTTTGTCTCTTTGGGGTTTTGTCCTTTGTTTAAATATGATTGTTTGCATTATAAAAGCAGTTGATAGATGAAAGGTTTTTCTCAACACAAATTTGTAAATGCACATGCTCGTCCACCACCTGCCAACAATTTTTTGTATTTCTCTTGTCTAATGGATCATGTTGAAGGGTAAAACTGTAAGTTCCTTAACTCTATATCACATCTATAACCACAATGAATAGGCTATCTAACATCAACAGACAATGAGGAGATCTATAACAATAGGTTCTTCATGGCATAAGAGATCAAAATTTATGTTAAAATGAAAAGGGCAAAGTTGAACAACTTAGTTCACTCTGTCATAGCAGATTTGTGACTGTAATTCAAGTATTCCTGTATAGCACCTTTTTTTTTCACCAGAAAACCATGTTAGTCATGTTAGTTTTTATTCACATGTTCCACGAAAGCCAAGTTTTGAGCTGACACAACTCTTTTAAACTACTTACTCCAAATTCAAGTACAAGACTTTAGAGCTCAGTAAACTCTGATCAATATCTTGTTCCAATCTCTCAAGGGTCCTTAATTTTTCTTGCCTTCCCACAACAAGAATGATAAATGTCAGTTGTAGATGGCACTGAAGCGTCAACACTCTATTTGTTTCACCTTCCTACTCACAGATATTTCTAGTTATCCAGGATTCAGATATTTCAAACTGGTGTTCTTTTTCACCACCCATTCTCCTTTAGTTATTCAAAGAAAGATTGTGAAACAACTGATAGAATGGTGTTTATTTTAGACAGAAGAAATAGTGTAGCATATAGTAGAATATGCAAAATTCTTTTTCATTTAGACTGAAAACATAAAATAGTGTTGGACTAAAATGTGAATTATTTTGAGTTGCTTTAAATAAAGAGGAAGTAGATATAGTAAACATTCATTTTTTTACTAAACAAGTATATGTCTCCAAAAAATCTAAGTATTTTTCTAGAAGATGTGCAGCAAAATCTGTAAATGTTCTAGCTCTAACATCACCAATCAGGTTGATTCAAAACTACATTAAATTACATTTGTTTTTATTACTATCTTTACACTACATTTCTTTATTGATCTTTATTTCTCTTTTCCAGACAAAAGCGAAATGACAAGGCATTATTTTATATATTATGAGAAGAAATTCAAAAGTTGTAAAAAATTTTGTTTTATTGACGTTTGCATGCATGATTGAACTTTCTACTCTTACACTGAATATAATTAATGAAGAATATTCTAAAGCGCCATTATGCTCTGTACCACATAGATTAAATGTTCATTTCCTAATGAAAAATATAGTAAAGGTACACAGTGTAACCTGTACCATATGAGAAGGCAGTAAAGAATAAAAATTTTCAAGGTCAAAAGTAATGACAAATACAAATTAAGGTAATATTAGCATTTAATATTATTTGGAATTTGGACAGAAATTTCAAAGGCCAAGATGAAAAAGATCAGTTTTGAAATATGATGTCAAAAGAATAGTGAGTGTCCTTGTGTACAAAGGGATGAGAAACATATTTAAAGAAATGGAAGAATCATGAAAAAGTAGGACATAAAGGTGATATTCTTCCATTTGGCTGTATTTTACTATAAGGCTCCCTGACAAGTGTTGTAGATCTTTACAAGACATGCATGACTATTGTGTGTTTGAATAGTGATAAAATACCAAGTCCTTCCAACTTCAGAGAAGATTAAACATATATCTAGATTATATATATATTATAGCACTTACTGTTCCTTGTAATGTGGTAGCTCAGGTTAAGTACCTAAAGAACAGTGGTAATTTGAGAATTTATTAGCCAAATGAGGGTTAAGCACCTTCAGGAATGAGCTTTTTCAGATCATTTTTTTGTACCTAGGTAACTGACCTTCAATCTACAGATCCCATAACAAATGTGTATAACATATATGTTGACACATCCTTAAAGATGTGACCAAAAAACCTAAATCTGGTAGTATTGATGTATAGTGGGAGATCTGCATGCTGTAGGTTATTCTGGAGGTTTCAGCTGAGCTGTACATTTGTTTTAGGAATGGACCCATTTATGAAAGAATATTCCTTTTAATCATGGGTGTAATACAATGGAGGTATAGCATCATAGTAAAAAATTGGTGTATATAGAACTTTGGTTTTAATATTTTCATCCCTTGTAGTATTCTTGTATTTTCTACTGTAACTAATAAAGCCCCCGGAAACTTTGCATTTTTTTCCCCTTTCTTTTTGTTTCCTTCCCACTCAAGAAATATGTAGTTTTCCAGAACAAAATCTTGTGGCATTCCAGTGGGCATATTGTTAGATTTCTTAGAAGGTGAATATTGGAGAACTTCAGGAAAGAAATCTTAGAACTGTTAAGGGAGAGAAAGAGAAAAGAGTGGAAGGAAGGGGGAGAGAGTAAGATAGATACAGAAACAGAGAGATTCTGAAAGTCTTAATAGAAATTACTGTGACTGAGAGGACTTGTTTCTCATCCTGAAAATGTAATCTTGACGAAAATCAATGAGCAAAATGATAAAAGAAATTGGCAGGAAAGGGCACTCATATGTGTGTGCAACAAACCAGAAAATGTGTGTGCAGTAAAACAGAAAATGCTGGTTTTCCTGGGCAAGTGGAAGAATTATCATCACTCCCTTTTTCTCCCCAGAAGAGTCAAGGTGCTGCATACAAGCAAGCTGAGCTGGGTTCTGAATGAGCAATTTTTGAGATAGGTTTTAAGCACCTTTCTTGCTTGTCTGGTTTCACTCCTCGTTTAAACAATTCGGTTTCTCCCTCTTTGCACTTTAAAACAGTAAGTTTCAAGTCCTCTTGTTCATCTTGACTACAGCAGTTGAATGGCAACTACCAAGCAATATTGTCTGAAACAATCTCTCAAAAAATTTAAGGTTTTTTTCCCCAATAAACTGTTTCTATTGCTTCGGTTTTTACACTATGAGTGGCAATTTTGTTTGCTGACTGATAAAAGGCATATCTTGCATTCTTGAGCATAACTAGAAGAACATGAAGCTGAAAAACCTAATAAAGATTCTGTATCAGTCAGTTTTACACTTTAAAAATCTGAATTAATTAATACACTGGGCTGTAAAGTGATGAGATGTTAAACTTTATTACAGTTGTAAATGTGATTAAACAACTTCTTACCTTTTATTTCTATGATTAAGAAAACCATTTACAGTAACTTTCAAAAATTTGATTTGAAAGCAAAACCCAACAAATGTTACAAGTAAAATTTGCATCTTAAAAAAATCAATAAAATCAGTTATTTTATTGCTGATATGGTGCAAGCATCAACCATTTCTGTATTACACAGTATTATTTTTTCACAGAGACTAAGACAAGGTGATAATTGACACAATGACCCTACAGATATGTATCTGTAAATATTAAAACAAAGAGAAACCATTTGTTTTTTAAATGAATATTTTTGCCAAAAAACACAGTAATGTTGCTCTACTTATTGTAGTGAATTGTATAATACATTTGTAATTTCATAGTCAGCAAATCTAATTTTTATTGCCACTATTTTTAGAAATCAATTATAATAGGTTTTTCAAGATCTTTGCTCAGACCCAATAACTCAAATCTGTTGCATAGCAATATTAGTTGCTATTTAATAAAATGTCTCCTATATGAGCTGATTATTTGCAAACTTGCTGACCTTGAATATAATACATGCAATTCAGATACCGCTGGTTTTTAAAGTAAATGATATACATATATACAAGGAGACAACAATAATGAATTCACCTGCTGACATTTTTTGATATTGACAGGCCTTGCTAACCTCAGATAGCTTCAAAATTCAGGCAGACTGAATCAGTAACACACATGAATTCCTGGGGGAATACTTGGAAGATATAGAAATCTGTTATTTACTATTCTATTATGAAAGACTTCCACTTTAGACCAGGTCCTTTATTCGCTTTGGCAATGATGAAATTTAATTTACTTTCAGCCTCTCATGCTGTTTTGCAGAAAGAAAACCAGCCAAAATTGTATTCTTGGTATCTTGTGGGAAAGCCTTATTGCACACCCAGCAAGTGGCCAAGGAAGAGGTTAGTGCTCATTCCCTTTTTATTTGTGATATCTTGTACCCCACTTTGCAAAGGGAGAGGAATTGATGTTTGCAAGACAATTGATTTCACTCAGCTATGTTTCAAAACAACTGTACTGTTGGAGTGAAAAACAATAATATCTCTGTCCCATGTAGATGCTGTTATTTAATTCTCATCAACATGCAAATGTCACTACTTTTCACCAGCACAGAGTGCTCTGTAAAGGTGATTAGAACCCATTTTTTCACTGAAGATAAAAATGGAAGATGTATGCCTTGGCATATATCTTGACCTTTTAACTGAGTTCATCATCACTTGTAGGCCATACATAGCATTGTGACCATGGTGTAGAAAGTGGAAACATAGGGAAGTCAGGCACCATAAAGATGTCTCTGGTAGATCTGTTTGCTATGGTTAGCTTAAATTCAGCTTGGATAGCATAAACCTGTGAAGTATGAATAAAAAAATGAGTGGCATTTGTTGATTTGTTGATGAGTAGCTGTTGATTTTGAAAGCTTTTTATCTGAATACCAGCTAAGCACTAGGAAGGATAACATTTCTTCCTTTCTAAAATGGTGTTATTTCCTGTCTCACAGACTTATTTTCTAGTTTCAATCTGGCCTCAACTTTTTCATAGAATATTATTTTGTGCTATATTTTGAAAAAAAAAAAAAAAAGGTGTCTAAGCAATGTCTTCTATAATTCCTTCTTTATATCCTTTTGTAATGAGATACAAATACACTCTGACCACTATGCTGTAAATTCAAAGATATTTTACCTCCCTGCACAATAACAAACAATAGTCTTTCTAAAAAGCAAGACATATCTTGCATAAATCCAATTTGATTTTAATATGATGTTACTTCTGCAAGGATGATGGTGTGGAAAAATTTTATTTTTATAAGATATTCATGTTAAAGAACAGTCCTGACACAAAATGGAAGAGGCTCTGCTCATGTTACTTTAAACAGAAGACCCAACACAAGAGATTTTATCAGAATCCATAAAGTAGAACTGTCAAAGCACATTTCCTTCTTCAGAATTGAAGTATTCCTTCAAATCAGAAAAAAAGAGGTTATGAAATTATGTTGCTTTAATCAGAATTTAAAAGTTTTCAGCCATTAACTGAAAAATTAAGATCTAAAAATTGCTTTATGAAAAATATTGGTTATTGCAGCATGACTCAAGTTTCCTTGATAATTTCTTAAAGGTGAATAGAAGTTTTCTCATTAATAAATTTCATTTTAAAGAACTGTATAGTTGAGTACAGAATATTCCATTCCGTTCTTTGACATTTCTGCAAGTAAGGCAAAATTGTCTCACTTCATTTAAGTTTTCGTTTTCAGCTGAGTTTTTCACAGATATCAGGCAGTTGTATGTGTTTTTGAGAAATCTGGTCTAGTGGAAGACATCTCTTCTCACGATCAAGGGGTTGGAGTTAGGTTAGAAGGTTGTTTCCTTCCAACAGAAGCCATTCTATAATTCCATGTAGAAGCAAGGATGCTAAATGATTTGAGAGCGGTGACAATAAAGCAGAGTATTCAGGTCAGAGAACCCTAATAATAACAACTCTAATTGCATGCTCGTAGGGATTTGGAAGCCTGCAAAATTCCCATCAATACTTAGTCCTCAAGGGAATTAGATTCTGTTCAGTATGAGAATTTATTACAACTGATTAGAAGTATAAGAACTAAACTATGATAGTACTCTTAATAATAAATTAAGCACGTACTACAACTTAAAGACTCTTTTAAGGATGTAGTTAATTTTAAAGTTTATTTTGCAGACTTTGCAAATGTGTTGTAGAGTACAAAAGTCTGGACTATTTTGAAAGAGAATTTCATGATCTATCAGCCCTTGATAAAAGTGAAAAGTCATAAAAGAAAGAATTCACACTTTTTTAGGGAACTTTTAGCCACAACAATAAAACTAGTACAGAAAAATATAATGCAACTTTTTATTGCCATTCATGAACTGAAACTGTTAAAGACAGCTCATGATGATCCCAAACTAGTGAAAAGATAACAGCAACATTTAAAATACATATGTCTTCAGATAAAGGGTTTCAATGAAGTTGGAGGAAAAAGGATGACAACTTTTTGAAATGTCAATCCTACTTATTTTACTAACTACCTCACAGCTCTCCTCAGCTTCTCAGTTTTGCTCCTTCCTTCTCTACTGGTCTTACTCAGTTTTGTCAAGGCTGTGTCAACAGTGTCTTGAACCACATTTCTTTCCTTGCCACTCCTACCTACCCTAAGCACCGCTGCTTCTTACAGCTTCACTTCTGTACCTCTTTACCTGAACCTTCATCTTCTTCCAGCTGTTGAGCTTGGACTTGTTATTCCCTGCTCCACAGGCAGGGCTGCCTGCTCCCCATCTTCAGTAATGTATGGACTCCATCACCTTTCATAAGCTTGTAAAAGTACCAGTGATAAATACTGCACAATTAGCTGTTGAATTTGTATCTGCAAGATAAAGGGAACACTCAGGTTTTTTGTTGTGTATGAACAAAAATATTTTAGCCCTCACTGATTTTAGAGCAAATCTCAAAGACATAATATTTCTCAAAAGCTCTCCACAAAGGAATACAAAGAAAGGATTGTAATTGAAGGAATAATTGTTTTTAAATATGTTCTGTTCTAAACATTATATTTGTTTTAATAATCAAATAATTATTATTGATAGCTCTGATTTTACCTTTTTCAGGGGGGCAGAGGTCTGTGGAGAGGGTATTGCCTTTAAGTGTGGCATCACATGAAGCATGGAAAATAAATCCTCTGTGAGGAGACAGAATTTTTAGTAAGAGAAAAAGTTATCTTCAAATTCAATTTTTCTATTGCAGGACTCCATTTTTTTTGCTGAAACCAACAACACCTGTCATAAACAAACGCTCCCCCTTGCCTGACCCTTCAGCCTTAGGAGTGAGAAAGACTTCTAATAATGACTTATTATTCAGAGAAGTTGATCAGTTTTAATATAAATTATTTGATCACCATCTCTTTACTGCATCAGTCCATGTAATTTTCTATGATTATTTATTCAGTATCAATATTCAGTTGTCTCCTCTTCCTAATGCAAATTCTTCACACTTCTAAACTGTTCTCTGGAATGCTTGCAGAATTTGAATTAACTGAAGAGATGAACCTTAAATAGAATTATTGTGCAATAGAACTCAGGTAGTCTAATGTCAAGTACACACCACAGCCAATTCTCTCCTTTACTGTTTCTTTGCTTTACAACAAAGCTGTACTTTTCAACCAGAAATAGGCATCAAGACATTCAGTCCAAGTTTTAAAGTAAACAGCTTCATAAGATGCCAACACAACTATTCTTGTATTTGATCTGCAACATTTTGAATTGCAGCAAATTACTTTGGTGTGTCACATTAGATTTTCTGTTGTTGAATTACAGTTATTAATTTAAAAGAAGGAAGCTTCACTTTTCTTCAAATTTCTTGAATATCAAAATGCATGCTGCTTAATTGTGTTTTTTTGGGGATTTTTGTTTTTTTGTTTTTTGTTTTGTTTTTTTTTTGTTTTGTTTTGTTTGTTTGTGTTTTTTTGTTGTTGTTGTTGTTTTTAATCTGAGAAGCTAAGGGAAATAGATTCCCTTAAGATAAAATAAAAAAAAATTAGAGATAAAGCCACTGACATGTAAAAAATACACTATAAGGGTGCAAGTCAAGTCAGGTATTTATAACTGCCACACCTCAAGTTCATTGCTAAAGTCATCTCCAGCTAGAATCTAGGTCTCTATATATATTTAATGAACATTTTGCCCAGTCTTGAATATAATAAATAATTTATTCTCTTTGAACTTCCCATGGAAATGGTGTTAAGAGGTAGTCTTTGCCTACAAAATGGCACTGCTTTACCATTACAAGAGCTGCTCAAACAACACTATTTATGGAAGAAATACAAGTTCCAGACAATTAAAGGTCTTTTATGTTTCAGAGAATATTCAGAACTGGGGAAAGAAGCAGATGGTTATGCTACTAAATATGGTGTGCGACATTGTGATCTGATGACACAAAAAAAATAAAAATAGACACACACTACCCTACCTCATCTTTGTCCCCTGCATTCAGTTTCAAGCTCCTTTCCTCATGAGACAAGAACGTAATCTAATTAAAAAATGGTCTAGGAAGTAGAAAAGTCCAGTAACCATTTATTTTTTTTCCCAGATATGGAGGAAAAAATAGTATGAAGAAGCATGATGTCGTGGAATAAAATTTTACAAGAATGTTAAAGCAATGTCAGAAAGAATGAGGACAGATATGTGCTCAGACGAAGTTATGTAGTGCAAGTGCACTGATCAAAGTGGTTTCAACATCTGCTGTAGCACAATTCGTGTTCCTCAGCAATCCACACTGTGGATGATAGGAGGGGAGAGGTTAAAGATTAATGTGACATCATGGAGAATACAAAGATAGTTTTTACTTGACCAGCATTTTGTTAGGTGCAAAATATAAGTTTATGGAAAAAGCAAGAGACACACAAACAGCTCAGAAAATATGTTAAAGAATTTAAAGAAAGTGACTTGCACGTTAGAGAATTAAGAATAAAATGGTAAAAAAAAAATAAAGAATAAATCAACTGTGATATAGGGTGTCTTCTCAGATGTATATTTTTTGGTACTTTCTGAAATGCATTCTGCTATGTAGATCTTCCACTTTCTGATTGTGTGGCACTGCTCCTGACTCAGCAACAGGATACAAGAAGTATCTTTTCTCTCCACTACTTCCAAGGAGCAGTGGCTCTTCTGTGGCATGCTGCAGTTTACCTCTTACATAGGCACCACGGCCAAGAAGATTCTTATGTTCTTGTAGCTGTAGCTTATGGATCTGAGAGGAGTCACATGTAAACTGACACATTTTTTCCCAACAGTTTATAAATAGAATTAACTTTCTGGCCCAGAGAATTAGTAGGACCACTCAAAGTTATACCTTTTAAATTCTAAGGATAAAAGATGGCCAACACAGAGTTTAATGAAAAAAAAATAGATTAATGGTTTTATAGAAAAGAAAGGAAAACACACATAATATTAAATGAAGGAAAAAAAAATACTGCATGCTGATGAGAAAAAATTGTTTGGGAGTTGTTGCTTCCAAATCACAAAGCTTCATACCTAGGGATCATCAGGCTTCATTCCTGATGTTCAGACATGAAAGAAATAACCATGATGCTGAGTCAGAAGAGACTATAAATTAAACAAACATAATGTTATCATTACGAAGTAACACTGAGTAGGTGTTACACACAGCACTGTACCACTGACAAGGATGAGCCTTTCACACCTTGATTTGCTCTGTTGAGCCTAAATACTGCAGGATCCTCCAGACTCTGAGGTTTTGTCACCTTCTGTCTATTGTCTGCGTCCAGACTCCTGTACGTGCCAGACATCATCCCACCGTCTCTTTTCTTGCAGAATTAATCTTCTGGATCTTGATCTGAAAAGGAAATGCAAAGCAGAACTGCAGGAAAGGAGAGGGTTTATTATGTGAGTGATACTTTCTCTAATGACACTTGTCCCTTCACTAAATATTGTTACTATCCAATTAAAAAAGCAAACAAACAACAACAACAGTAATTTTATGATGTTTTACTTGGATACAGTTTGATTTGATAAAAAAAAAAGGTAGTTAAATTATCAAAGATTAAATGCAAATATATATACATGTTTAACATCTTTTTATTGGGAAAGACAGTGAAATATAAGACTATTAAATTATTTTATAGATCTGAAGCCAGAAATTATTTTAATTTGCCTTTATCTGTTCAGGAAAAATAAAAACTGTTTTATCTCTCCACGAATCCTGATGAGCATTTCCAGCAGATAAAGGCAACATACACAGAGTACAATTGCATTAGTGTTGTGAACCCTTATGACTTTATGAGTAAACATACAATAACAGATGAAACATGTCCAAAAGCACTCTTAAAATGTCCAAAGCCATTTTAATTAAACTGTTTTCATGTTAAAAACATCATGTCGTCCTGCAAATTGCCAACTGGAAGTTGTTCCCATGTAATTTTAACCAAGTCTTGACACATACTGTGTGGGGGAATATAAAATAGATTGGGACAAATAGTCATACCAACTATTAATGAAGACGTGTTCTGTGTTCTATATTCTACCATAAAATATTAACTGGATATGTTTAAATTCATTAATAGAAGTACAGGTCATGTAAGAGTCTGCAGCTCAAATAGGGTTCAGGTTTATTGTGCAAATCCAGTTCAAAATTTGGTAAGAGAATATGTAGAATGATTTTCTTAAACTTAGTGATTTTCAAAAATATTTTCAGGACTGATTAAAATGTAATCTCCCATGCAGCATGAAAATAAGCAAATTTATAGCTGCTTTAGAAATTCTGTATATCAAGAGCTGTGCATTTGGCATTGTTTCTTGTGTTAGTTTTGTTTTTTCTTTTGTTCACTGATTTTTTCAAGAAATTAAGGAACATTTTAAGTATTCTATTAAAAAAAGTTTAAATATGTAAAGAACTTTCAGTAGTGGCATAGCAGAATTTAATTATTAGAGTTCATATATAATGAAGACAGACATAAGCATGTACATATACATATATGTAATGATTTAAATTATAATTGCTTTTAACAAATGTAAGTTTCAATAATCCTTCTAAAGGATTCAAAAACATGAGAGCAGAATTATTCCAACAGTGAAGATAAAAATCAAAGTCTACA
This sequence comes from Onychostruthus taczanowskii, assembly GCF_017590055.1. NCBI lineage: Eukaryota > Metazoa > Chordata > Aves > Passeriformes > Passeridae > Onychostruthus > Onychostruthus taczanowskii. Next base: position 10,064,163 of record NW_024499239.1, on the reverse strand, counting down.
AATATGGACTGTGATTTTTTATTGATCCAAAACCTTACTTCTGATTCAAGCAATTATTTCTCTCTTGAACAACCTGTGTTCAAAAATGTATCTCTTTTTATATTTGATTATAGAATCAGGTAAATTTCAGGAACATTTCTCTTGCTTAGAATTCTATTCTATTTTTCTCCCTTTTCCCCTCTTATTTTTTTTTTTTCTTTTTCCTCTCTGTTTCTTTTCCCTTTTTTCTTTTCTTTTTTTTTTTTTTTTTTCCTCTTCCCTTTCCTCTTTTCCTTCTCTTCCATCATTCTGGGGAATATTTTTTCAGGTTATAATAAATATAAAGCCATGTTTCTCCAAGCAATTTTACAGTTCACACATCTGCAACTGGCTGTCCTCCAATTCTGTATGAAATTAACTTCAGGGTAAATTGTTCACATATGAAGAACTAAGTTCAAAGTAAAGGTGAAAGGTTATTGTAAAAGACTTTTTGCTCAACAGGAAGGTCAGTTTAACTTTGCATGATTTGGGAATTTGATAAGTACACTTATTGACTTCCTTCTCCCCTTCACCATAAAACCACTTGCCATAAAAAAGTTATTGAAGTCTCCTAGATCAAAGTCATCACTAGGAAGTTGGCAAAAGCTAGAGGAAATGTTTTCAACCATCTTGATATCAGTAGTAACATGACACATCACAGATATCTGAGCACAATCTTCTCTTTAAGCAAATTAGGCTTTCCTTATTCTTCCCTTTTTTGCACACAGGCCTGTATAGTATCTATTCTCTTTTAATAGATATGAAACACTGCATTTCTCTAGATAAATTTTTTCAATTCATTGTAATATTTAATTTCCCTTTATTTTCACCTCAGTCTTTCCTCATTACAGTTCTATTTCATACTTTAATAATAACAGCAATTCATCAGACAAAAATCTATGAGATATATAAATTGTGTTGCATTTCTAACACATCTGAAGTGGTGGTGAAGGAATTAATAACTACTTTAGTGGAATTTTGTAAGAATGCAAAAGCAACAATTTGGCAAAATTGTAACATTAACTTTAGAAGTGTATTTATGGTATTTTATGGCAATTGAGAAGTTTTGTGGGTGTACTATAATCTGTCAGAAAGTTGTTTTATGCGCAGCTATGCATTAGACTATAGCAGTCTGTATTGTTAATGTGTATTATGAAAATGTTTAATGGGAACACCTTATCTGAAACTTACAGCTTTCCTCCTCCAACTTCTTACAATACAGGTGAATCTCATTGATGCATAAGACAGAACCTCTATAAGGGAAATTTTAAGATTGTGAAATGCATACTCATAGGACAAACACAAGCCTAATGTGTAAAAAGCCTGCTTAAAATACAAGCTATTTCAATAAAAATTTTAGAGTATACACTGTTCAAATAAACCAAGAAAGTTTACATATGAAAAATACTTCATATGGATAGTTTAAATTTACGAGAAAAAAGGCTTGGCTTTACTTAAGATGCTGGTTTTCAAAAGAAAATACAATGCTATTATTGATAAGGTCATTTTAGGTTAATAGTGAACTCCTTAAAACAAAAAGTTCTTTTTAGTAGAATTGGATGGCTCAAGGTGATAAAATAGCACTAATAAGAAAATAATGAACGAAACCACTGAAAAAGGTTTTTGTATGCCTTATTTAAGTCAATAGTAATGATAAATATAAACCAGTTAACAGATTTGTAGATAAAGCTGGAAAAATCTCTCATAAACAGTTTTCCCCTTCTGTGACAAACAGCTGAGCTAAACAATATTTAAATGTACTCAGCATGGATAAACTAATAAAATGTTTGTTTCTTCTGAAATATCTGTACTTAACCACTACACATAGCAGCAGGGCAATGAAGATGGTGAAGGGCCTTTAGAAGAAGCACATGAGGAGCAGCTGAGGTCACTTGGTCTGTTCATTCTGGAGGAGACTGAGCGGAGACTTTGTTGCAGTCTACAACTTCATAATGCGGGGGAAAGGAGGGGCAGATTGATCTCTGCTCTGGGGTCATCTGACAGGACCAGAGGGAATGGCCTGATGTTTTGTCAGAGGTAGTTTAGGTTGGATATTAGGAAAAGGTTTTTCACACAGAGGATGGTTGGGCACTGGAACAGGCTCTCCGGAGAAGCGGTCACAGCACCAGCCTGACAGAGCTCAAGTGTTTCTACAATGCTCTCAGGCACATGGTGTGACTCTTGGGGATGGTGCTGTGCAGGGCTAGGAGTTGGATTTGATGATCCTTGTGGGTGCCTTTCAAATCAGCTTATTCTGTGGTTTAGTTCATAAACACTACAACAAGAAAGCAGAAAACTAACCCATTCATGAATAGCCAGAGTTAAATTTAGGTACACATAAGCTTGGTCATACGACATTGATTTTCCAACCATTTCTTCCTAGGATTATGCCTATATTAATATCTGGGTGGACATTTCAGTCATCATTACTAAAAAATATTACTACTTTTTTTCCTCTAAAACTACTTAGTAACTTCACATAGGCAACTTTTGGATTTTATTTCTTTCCATGAATTTCAATATGAGACATTCACTGAAAATATTGAGAGTTCTCAGTATATCTCTGAGTTTCATGTCTATAACTTGCTGTAAATATAAATTGTCATGCTGAGTTGTTGTCTAGTGAAAAGGAAAGGCAGCAGCTCACATCCAAGAACAATTGTTTTCCTAAGCTATCCTACTCCACTTCGATATCCTTCTTTCCCTATACAAGAGGTTTCTGGAGTGATTTCAAGAAAACTTATAGATTAAGCAGCTGTTTAGGAAAAGTATTTCATTGAACCTCTTACTTAAAACCAAGGGAAAACTGGTTACAGACACAAAAGTTGGGAGCAGACTGCTGTAACTGTGAGTTGTGGATGCTCATGTTGCACATGAAAGGTGGGAGCAAGGTAAATAGCAATGTCACAGCCCGGGGCCATCATAAACAGTGACCTTCAGGGACACCCTTGGAAGAATCTCATGGGAGCATTATCTTTGAGAAAATGGAAGAGTTAGCTAGGTTTTCTAAGGGTCACCTCTTAGCTCTGAAGCAGTCTACCTGGAGAGACAGGAAGTTAGGAAAAAAGTTGCAGAAGACCTGCAGGAATAAAGAAGCTACTGAAAATTTCAAACCACAGGGAAAAGAGAAGCATGCAGGGGGTGGAGGTAAGCACAAGAGAGGTGATTTTGTCTATATTACAGGTGTTTCTACTGCTAGAGAACTTGCCAAAACTCTTCTTCAATTTTCATATCAGCAGTGTCTCATCTCCATTCAACTCAAAGTAAGGTCAGAGCAAGAATGATTGTCAACAGGTCATATAAACATGCTTACAATATTATAATTACAATATTACAAGCATTAATATATACCATATAACTCTCTTCAATGAGTTGTGGTATAATCCACTGTATTGGGTTTGCATGTCCAAACTCTGGTAGAGAGGGGGCTACAGGGATGGCTTCTGTGGGAAGCTGCCAGAAGCTTCCCCCAAGAAGCTGCAGAATGAATGCCTGGCAGCTTCAGAGACAGATGTGCCACTGGCCAAGGCTGGGCCAAACAGAAAAGCTGGCCTCTGCAATAACATATTGAAGAAGAAAGAAGAAAGAAAAAAGCAAGAAGAGAGAAGAAAGAAAGAAGAAAGAAGATCAACATGAACAGCAACAAAAAGGAGGAGAAGAAGGAGAAAAGAAAGTTATTCCACAGTTTTAATTGCAGTCAGAAAATACATGGGTAAGATGGACTCATGTTGGAGAAATAATGGATAACTCTGTGGGAGAGACCACAACGCTGGAGCAGAGGAAGTACTTCTCTCCCTGAGCAGCTGGAAAAATAATTTGTGATGAGCAGACCATAAGCCTTGTTCCCTGTCTCCCTGTGCCACTGGGGAGGAGGTAGAGCTGTGAAAGAGGGAGGGGTGAGGGAAAGTGTTTTTAATGTTTTATTTTACTTCTCATTATCCTGTTCTGATTTTGTTAATAACAAATTCAATTAATATCTTTAATTCAAGTCTATTCTGGCAATGATGGTATTTGGTAAGTGATTTCTCCCAGTCCTTAACTCATGAACCGTTTTTTGCATTTTCTCTCCCTTGTCCAGCTGTGAAGGCAAGTGGTAGAGGAGCTTTGGTGGGTGCCTGGAAGCCAGCAAGGGTCAACCCACTAAATTACAAAAACTAACTTTTTTCAACATTTATCAAATCTATAAGGCAAATAAAAATCCATTACAGAAATCATACTAAAACAAAATTCCATTTGTACATAATTTTCCTAAATTTATTTTCCATTCTCATGACATCAATTCATTCTCTTTATGAAATTTTGTACTTATTCTCAACTGTTAACCAAAAAATATCAATTTCATGAGTGATAATGAATTTAATTTTATTGCTGTGATGGAACAAGCTGGTGCTATTCATGTCATTCAGTTAAAAAAAAAAAAAAAACTAATATACAAGACACAGGTCTTAAAAGTGGAACTAAGTTCTGCTGATGGAATGGAAAAAAAACCAAAACAAAACAAAGCAAAAAGGAAAAAAAAAAAAAAAAACAAGCAAACAAACCAAGCCAATACAGTTTTTCCCTAGTTTTTGATAAATTACTATGGCTGGAACTGAAATTCATGGATTCTGAAAGATCCACACCAGAATAATTACATTTTTATTTCTGTATATGGAGTGTTCTTGAGATAAATTTCTTTGCATCATAAATTTAGTCTACAGGACACCTATATATTTCTGAGGCAAATAAAAGTTTGTAGTTTGTTGAAAGAATATCCTAAGGCTTGTTCATGAGCACAAAATGTCTTTAGGGCTGGCAGGAACATCTAGTTACATACTTCTTACTGTTATTGCCAATGGCATTCTAATGAACAGCTTGTCTTATCAGCAACCTGTTCTTTATTATAACAATAAATGGTACCATACAAGGCATCATTCTTCTCTGCAATAAGCATTAGGATAATATATTCCTTTTGTTCAGAATCTGCAGGGAGAAGGTATTCTTTTCTTCTTTTATGTTTCAGTCTAGTGTTGTTGACTATGCATAGAGAGCTGTAACAGCATTTAATGAAATCTTCCTTTGGAAAAAGAAAGAATCCCATAAATTCTAAAGCAGAGCTATGCCAGAAGCAGAACACCTGCCACTGACTCCTTCCAATGGGTAACTGTAAAAGACTCACTGCTTGTAGCTAACAACCCACTGGCAGTAAGTGTTCAAAAACAGCTTTTGAATTCAATAGCTTTGTGCAACATGACCTGATACAGCCAGTTGTATGTGCTACATTGTACCACCAGCTTAAAGAAATTAGATATTTTGGGGGCTTGTTTGTTTGTTTTTACTTCACACAAAGGATGTTGTTTCCTGAATAACAAATTAAACTTATTCTGGTGCCCACTTTTTAAATAAGAATTTGGGCCTGATAGATCAGGTTTAGATTTAAAAATCTAATAATATTATTTCAAAGCCCCAAATCAGTTCCAGAAGAAAGAATGCTTGATACAGACCAAACACTCTTCTGTATTATATTGAATTATTTTACTAGTATATTTCCCAATTTGTTCAATCATACCTGATTCTTGCAATATTTTCCTTACATTTATGCTCTGAATCCACTTCAAAGCAGTATTTTCCAGTGTTGTTCTACAATGTACCCAATATGTGAAAGATAATCACTGAAATGTAAAAGACACAAACCCACTGCCTCAGCATACATAATGATACTTCTCAATTCTTGCTTTTCAAAGTGTATCAAGTACATTCAAACCTGATCACATAAATTCTCTTCAAAATATAGCTCTATCCATACACATACACAAACCCACCTTGTTAAAAAAGTAAGAAAAGACTACCACAGAGGATAGAGAGTTATGTCAGGGAACGTATGGACTTCTTTTGCCAATTAAAACTATGTGATCAGATAAATCGTTAACATAGATACATATGAAGCAAATTGTGAAGCATAGAATTACAAAAAAAAAGAGATTAGGTTGGTTACTGTTCCGAAAACATAAAATAGAAATATGAGAGACTGCAATTTGGAGATCTCTTTATGACTGGGTCACTTTGCATTACTTTTTTCTCATTAGTTGCATAAGATAGATAAAACTGCCATATGGAGCCATGACTAATACAGTCCTCTTTCCCAACTCCAAAGCTTAACCTTTGCAGCCTTTTCTCTCAGCTATGGGTGTTTTTATATACATCCTCTTTTGATGCTCCCATGTCAAACCTGCCTCCTCATGAACGCTGAATTTCTTCTTTCCAACCGAATTCCCTCTGGTTACACTATGTTAACATATTTTGAACTTTTTTCTTCTCTCCATTACTGGTCCTTCCTTCTTATCAGTTGATCCTAGCCACTTCATCTCCAGTGGTTTTTCTTCCACCTTAAAAAATAGAATTAACATTCATTTGACTGTGACTGTTTCATACAGGGAGTACAGCAACCTTGCTCTTGATCCTAACATCACCTACAGACATACTAAAATATTTCTGCTTCAGTGTCTTTATTTAACTCAGATCCCTCAAACATTTCTGCTTGTAACTTGCCTAAAAGATGTCATGACAAAAAACTTTCAGTCCTGTCACTTGTAGTCTGAGGACATTATGCCAGGTTATGTCAGGGGCATCAGCTGATATACCACAGGAACAAAATTTTGCTCTATTACCTCTTAAATACCTGGGTAATTTTTTGGTGGTACAATTCACACTGGACGTAAAATTTGATCTTAGTGTTTCAGTGTTTTGAATGTTTTTAACTTTCCAATGCACAGTGTATTTTAAGAGATTGATTACAAACATGACTAAAAAAACTTCTTGACAGACTCAATGCACAGTGTAATGTATTTTAAGAGATTGATTACAAACATGACTAAAAAACTTCACGACAGACTCTCTTGTATGAAGAAAGCAAAAAAAACTGAGCAAAGTCTACAGGTGATGTAAATTACTGTAGTAGAAGTACTTAAGTTTTAATTATCTCTTAGTGTATGAAGTAAAGTCTTCATAGTCTCTTAATGAATGAACAGTCTGTGGTTCCTCTGTGTTGTTGCTCTTATTCCCTTACTATATCAATGATAACTTTTTCTTTTTTCCCCACTCCGCTGTTGAGAGAGATGCAACAAGAGTCTGAGATTTCCCTCCCACAAAGGTGAGCATTTCAACAGGCATAAATTTATGTAGCTAAAATCTTTATGCTCATGACTGTTAGTCTTGGAAATCTGTTTTTATAAATTGTTAATATAAATTAAAATTTTAATTATGCATATTCCTTTCTACTGGGAAAATTTTCACTTCAGAGGGAGAACATTACAAGTGTGTTGAGTTAAAATGGATTTTCAGAGTTACAGGACCTCAGCAGCAAAGTCAGCAGAGTCATGGAGGGTAGGACAGTATAAAATTGTGTGTGTGTTTGTTTGATTGTTTGTTTTTAATTTTATTTGGTTTTCTTATGTTTAGCACGACCACAAAGAATGTTGGAAATAAATTATTTAATTGTTATGATATATCAACCTGGCAAAATAAAATACATTTATTTTAACTTGAATGGAAAGATTGAGGGAAATCCTTTATCAACAAAATTCTGTAGTGTCAGTTTGTGTCTGCCTGTGTAGTTGAACTATATACATCTTAAACAGGAGTAAAAATGTTATGCATTTGTTCTAATTTGCTAGCTTTGTAAGCATTGTGTGATGGTGCACAAATCTTATTAGAGTAAGTGTATCAATAATTATTGTTAATGTGATTATTTAAACACTCAGGTATGGGTCATTTCATGAGAGATAGACAGTATTTCCTCACTGAACTTCAACACTTTGTGATTTACCATCTGTGTTTCAGAAGCCCCCTGACATGGCTAGCTGATCTTTAAAAATACTAATGTGTAAGTGGGTGTACAGAAAGTGTAGAAGATTAATTTCTTCATCACAGAGATCTGAGACTCAGAAACTGACATAGTGTCTTCAGAAATTTCTATACAAAATTCTTTTTCCATGTGGTTCACTTGTCTTTTATCCATTTAGGGAATCTTGCCAAACCACTGTCAAAATTCTCACACAAACTGTCTGTTTAATTTTTCACTAATTCCCCTGTGCTTAACATTTTCTATACACAATGTAATCTTCTTCACTAGCTGTATTTCCCATGCTTCAAGAACTGCTATTTACTATTCTTGACTAGCAAGGATTCAGATTCAAAGACATCTTTCTGTTGTGTAAAATGGCAGCAAGAGCAATTATTAACAATCCAAAAAGTCATAATTACTGTGAAAATTTGTCTCAGAAATGTTTTACTGTTTCCAATAAATTTAAAAGTATTTAGACTACGTTGTAACAGCTGTTTCTTAGGAATTAAAAATGAGTGACTGAAAAGTTTTTATGAGTTTGGTGTACTAGTCACACTCAGTTTCCTTGTTGAAATGTTCCTTGGTTCTTTTGGAGTCCTCCAAACAAATCACACATATACACATAAAGTTTAAGGATTTATTGCTGTAAGGATGTGTTCTGTCCAGCTAATTTATATGCATATTTTGGGAAATGAATTTCATATGGAAGAACCAGACATCCAACAAAAGATAAAAGCTGGCCTACTCTGCAAACTAGGCACATAAAGATCTCTGAGTACAGGTATCTGAAGCTAAGACAAAAAAAAAGGAACTGTACAGCAGTTAAGGTCAAACAAACTGAAGAGATCTAATTCAAATACTTCTGGCTTTAACAGTCTCAGAGAAACTGCTATTTCAAGTGAGCAGACAGTCAAAATGTTAGAATCTCTGTTCCTGGAACTAAATGGCAGTTTCACTAATGTTTTCTTCAATCTGCTCTGGGCTATATTTTTATCAGAATTTTGTTCCTTGGTAGGAAATGCAATCAAAAATTTCCTTTAAAAATAGTAGTTTAGTACTAACTAGTAATAGAGAATTAGTTTAGTAGTTTTCCCTTTATATGGAAAGGTGTAGTTTTTTGCCTCCGTTTTTAAATAATAGCAATAATTACCATGATAAGAGGGTTTTTATTTTCCCATCTTTTTTATATTATTTTGCAATATGAGGCTTAAAACTTGACAAAACTGTAGAATCTGCCTTGGTCTAAGAAGTCAGAGATTTTACCATGAAGGAAAGGTCACATAAAACAATCCCAATAATAGCGACCAGAGATGTTATACTTTCAGAAGGTAAAATATTAAAGCATAAGCTGGGCAGCCTTACTGCTGCATGGAGACAGCTCAGAGGATCTTTGCCAGTGCCCAGAGATGAGATGAGTCATAGCCAAATTCATCTCTTATAGTCCATCAGTGTTAGATAATCCTGTTGGAGGCACTTTCTGACTGCTTTTACAATGTGATTCTGAGAATCTTTAGATGGATCATAGCTTTTTTCTTTTTCTAAAACACTGTTGGGTTTTAATATCCTATGAATTTATGCATGAAGGCTAATCATAAATTGGCCCAAAACCTGAAAAAAAATTTAAAATTAATTTGAAAAATTCAGTTAATAATGATGAACTGCATGAATTAATAGCATGTGGGGACTTGACACAAGCAGACAGAAAGGACTGTCTTGTGTCTTTTTTTTTTGCCTCTAGAATTACAGATACTCCTTTATAAAGCAGCTTGGGACAAGCAGACACTTCAAGACTCTGAGACAGAATTTTCCATTGATGATAAATCAGGAATGGATAGGATTTAAGCAGGTTGGAAGGAATGTTAGCATTGATATCAGAAAGGTGAACGGAATTGCATTAACAAGAAAATTCCCCAAATACAATGGGAAAATATTTTATTTCTCTTGCAAATGAATGCAGTATTTCTACATTACTATAATGCAAAGTTTTCTATGTTTCATGCACAGTCCTTTATTCCATACTCTCTACTTGCAAGTGAGGATAAATTGCCTATTGAAGATATCCAAAGAAGGTATTTATTTTTAGACATCTTAAAAAAATCTGACTTGAGGCTAAAGTTAATGGTATTTAATTTGAAGAAGGATTTACAGCTTTTGAACTTTGCTCCTATTATTGCAGATAATAGATAACAGATTGGATGATTAAATAATAGCAAGGAAACCTCTTTTCATTCCAGGTAGCAGCTATAATTCCTCCAGAGGTTTGGATTAGGCATGAATGGAGGACTGTTCCTTACAATTCAGCTCTACATAATCAAAAATTTATAAAATAGCTATTCTACTATGACTTAAAAAATGAACAATATTTAAAAAGGAATATTAAAACAAGTTACTCAGAGATCTTATATTTGAGACCCTCAAGACAGATCTTTTATATGGATTCATTTTTTTTAATAAAAAAAATATATACCAAAATAATTTTCAGCTGTTTTAATAAAAAGTTTTGAGGAAATTTACCTGTAACTGCAACAAAATATGGAAATTGGTGACATAGTAATGCTGCTTTAATTTTACTAAACAATCACTTCCTTTCATAGAATACATAGAAAAGTTTTTAGTGCAGACTGCATAATTATTCAACTTTTTTTTTTTTTTTTTTTTTGATGCTGCTGTTTTCAAATGAAGGCATTCTATGTCAATCCCCAAGACCTTTTCTTTCTGTCACTGTGTAGTAACTAGCTGGATGCCTGTGTTGCTGGTCTGACACAATGCAGGTAATTATAATTCTATGTACATTTCTAAAGAAAAATAGACAATTTTCTTGAACTCAATTCAAGTAAAATTTCATTCAAGATGTAATATCAGAACTCAGGTCCAAGCAGGTGTTCAGTGGGAGAACTTGACACAATACCTCACTCTAGAAGCAGTTCAAAATGTTTTATGTTTTGTATAGCAATTCTGCTATGTCTTAATTGAAAGTTAATATTGATTGAATTGAAAGTAAAATATTACAAGTTGCCTATAAGAGAAATGCACTTTTCATTTCTATAGCATAATGTAAAGTATTACCATAATTATAATAATTTAATATATAGGAAAATATTTTTATAAGTATTTTTGGGAACTTTAATTGAAATTGTAGTTTTGTGGGCAACTTCATGCATACACATACTAGACATATATGTTCATTTTTTCTGATTTGTCTGCTGAAGCCTTTAATTACAACCTACTTGGCTTCACCTCATGATGACAATTACATAAGATTTAAAAAAAAAAAAAAAAAAAAAAAAAAAAAGAAAGTAGGCAAGTTTCTGCATATAGGTTGAAATGGTCCGGCACAATTTTGTCTTATGTCCATGTGTTTCTAAAGGACTGTCATTTTCCCAGAATGGCTCTTTCTCATTCTTGATTAATCTGGTTTCCTACAGTCTTACATCATCTTTCTTGCATTGAGACTTACACTGGTAACCTAAATCTTATCTCCGTATCTGTTTTGGAAAAAAAAATACGATTTATTTATTTATTTTTATTTTATTATTCAGGGTGTGCTACTCTTGAGATGGTTATTTCTAGTTTTTTCTCGTGATCTTTCAGAGCTAAAGCTGAATGGATTGGAGCTGAGCTGAGGCAGGTTTTCTCTTTCTTTGATTAGGATTTGGGGAATTTTTTTTTTTTTTGTTGGTTCTTTGCTACAAGAAAGGTGTATTCAATCCTGTGTACTTCTCACTGAAATTCACATATCTCATGGTAACAGAAATGGTCGTTTTCCCATAAATTCAGTTGTCCCTAGCTGTGCCTTTCTTAAGTATAAGGAACAATCAAACAAATTGCAAAAAAATACTTTTTCTTTCATCATTCAAAAAGAGAGGGAAGTGAATTATAAGTTAACATTTCAAAATTAATTTAAATAACACAAACAAAGAGTATTTTGTTTTTCAACAACCTTTGGGCTAAAGGAATTGTAACATATTGGCAATGTTTGAAAGCTGATATTTAAGGAGACCTCTTTTTAGCCTTGCATAGGGGCTCTTATATTCAGGAATGTTTGGATAGAGATTATGAAAAAGAAATAGTATAGCTTGATACAAAGGGTTCCTAGTTCTTTCTTTTAAAGTTATTTTTATTAACTCAGAAGTAGAATGATGATGTCCAAAATCCATTTTATTTTCTGTGCTATATTTTTCACCTGTACAATCATACAGGGTTTTTTTCTGGCTTCTCAGCACTGAATATATTTGTTAGCTAACGTTACCATACCAAATTCAGGGAAGTATTTTCCTGAGGTGATGACCCCTCTATACATAACTTCACAGTCAGTACTATAGGATATAGGTAATGACACTGTGGATTTCTATCACACCTCAGTCTTTTCAAGTGCACAAGTATTAAAAAAAAAGCTTAGTATTGATGTTGCATATACTTGTAGCATAATTTACTAAATTATATCTCAGTATAAAACCACAAGGACACCAAGCTCCCTGTCATGTGCATGGTTGGCAGGACTCCTGTTAAGAATCACTTTCCCAACAGAAGGTCATGGTGCTTGTTGGGGTGCGTTCTTAATCAGTTATAGTTGAATGGATTTAAGTTATGTATGTCCCATTCTCCCCTTTTATGTTAAAAGTGGCTGTACCGTTGTGAACTTTGCCTGCTGGACATCCTCACTCCTGCAACTCCCTATCCCTCAATAAACCCACTTCCTTCAGGAGTCAGAGTCCGCCTTTTCTCTCTTCTGCCAGAGCTAGCCAAGGCCTTCTAAGGCACACGATCTCTGTCACAGCGAGTCAGAGACTGTGCACTTTCAGCACTGCAGCTCGGGTGCCATCGGGCTCGGCTGGGCCACTCTGAAAAGGGACACACGCAGCTGCAGTGCTAATGCAAACTTCTCTAAATTTACTTGTTTTGTGGAACATTGGAATTAAAATAGGATTTCTTCTTTTCACTTCAGTAAATCTAGAATCACAGACAAATAATTATTCATGTCTTTTCAGGAATTTATAACAAAGCAAAATGGAATGGAATGAAAGCAAAAAAAGTTTAGTTGTCAGAAATGCAGTAGCTACTGTGAAATAATCATCAGCAGAGCAAATAAAACCCTCAGTAAGAACATGTTATCCTTCCCAGAGGACCATGTGAAAGCCATGTTACTCTGAAAAACCCTGTGTTGTGAGCTCATTACTGTACCTGGGAAGCCTGCTATCACTGACACAACAATCTTTACTATACCTGAGCTATTTATTAAGAGAAAGAGATGCTGTGCAATAAATGACCTGACGACCTGGACAGAAAAAATGTATAAAGACCATTTTTTTACTGTTTTTTAAATAAAAATGTGTCTGTATGCTGGAATACATCAAGTCACTGTTACGGTGACTATATGGAACATATAATTCAGAAATCTATTTAAACAAGTCAGTAGTCATTAATAAAATTATAAGGGTAAAACATGTGCTTACCCTGCATTCTTTAATGATTGCAGGGACAACTTTCAGAAAATAGCAGTGGAAGTCCTATATGTGCCTTACAATTCCACCTGCAGAGTCCTCTTATTGTATCATGCTGTTAATCTAGATTGCCTTAATTAGAAGTTTGAAAGCTGATTTTATTAAACGGTATAAATACCTTCTCGGGAAAGAAAGACGTGAAAGAGCAAGGTTGAATTCCTGTCTCCAGTATGACTGGATCTGCTCTCCACAGCTTCCCAATGAAACAATTTATCAACCTTCAAGTAAGCAATATAGATGTAAATATAATCACAGACAACCTAATTCCAGTCAGAATAACAAAGCACTGTGGGTATCTGACCCCTGTGGAGACCCATGAGCCTAAGGGGAAGGGGGAACTGCTCATGTTCTGGAGGGACATGCCATAGGCTCCAGGCATTCCCCATAGCTTAGGGCAAGGAAAGACACTTCCCCATGGTGCTCTGCAGCACTATGTTAATTTATCCCTGTTCTGTCTTCCCCATTGGCCCATTGACCTTCCCTGCCCCCTTTTTCCCTCATATGTTCAAGTTCTAGTAAGTTCTCCCTTCCCCATTACCCCATTGGTCTGTGTAACCCTGCCTATCCCCCCTGGCATTCCCTATTGGCTCCTTCCCAGTGTACTGCCCCTGAGCCCTCAGACCCCGGGATCCCTGATGCTCTCCACCACCCCCTCTTTCCCTATATTTATACCCTAGACCTTGCTTTGTCTTCATCTTTGGCCCCTGGAACTCTTCAGCATCGCATGAAATAAAGCACGCTGGAAATGCCTGGACCCTCCCGTGTCTTCACTGCCAAGCTGTCTGTGTGTGTGTCTGTCTGTCTGTCTGTGATATGTGTGCTGATGCTCTCATGGCTCCTACCCGCTGGCACAGGACACTCTTGGGGAAAGTTGTGTCCGCCACCACTGCGAACCGCAACAGAGCCCCACTGAAGACTAGGCTTCCCTGGAGCCAGACAGAAATAATATACTACCATCCATGCTGAAGCACTCTCTTCTGAATGCCAGGACATTTTTCAAAAGGATTGCCCTGTTTATGTCCTTTAGCAAAATGCCTTGTAGCATCTTTAGCTCTGATTGTAAATTATTTAATAGACTCTTTTTTCCATTCCCTCATTATTTTTTACTACTTTTAATTATTTTACCACTTTCATCAGACTAACAGTAGCAGCAAAAAGATTTGTAAATAACTATAAAGGAGTTGAATTCAATATCATGTCAATATTTTTGGGTAAACAGCACGTTCACTGTATCTTCCATAAGTCACAAAGTACCTCAAGCCTTAAAGGTCTGCAGGTGCTGCTGTGTCTGGTATCCATGGTCCCATAACCTTCATAATATTCTTAAAGGCAAATTTTGGTTTGTCTTATGTATGTATGTTATTAACCTATCTGGAAAAATAACCCCAACTTTAAATAAATCTACTAATATCTATAGTCTCCAGCTACTTCTCTTGTTTTCAGATGGGTGCTTATTCTTGGATTGTGAGAAACAACTGATTCTCCTTGGATCCACTTAAGGATGCCAAAAATGTTCTGGTGAAGTACATGTTATTATATCAACTGACATACCCTGGCTTTTTCTGATGTTTATTGGGAATAAATCATAGATAAGAATACAGCTGTAAGACTGCTATGAAATAAAGCTGGACAGATTGATTTCTCTGCAAATGGAGTTTCTGTTGATACCATGATATAATCAAGTGATTGGTGGGGTTGTCTGACAACTGCAGGTCTTCTTTTCCATCTTTTATTCCCCTGGCAGTCTTTCATTTACCTTGTTATAGTTCATTATTGCATTTTCCTATAGCTCATATTTATTTCAGTATTATCTTTCTTTTTATGGCAATTACAACACCATAGATACAATTTTATTATGCAGTCTTTTTTCTTGTTACTTGCACCTGAGGACATGCTATGCTTTCTGATAAAAATGACAGCTGTTATCAGTTATGCTAAGGAAACAAAATGGTGGAATAGGTCATGTTCTTTTCTAGAAATCCACTGGAAATTTTTAGCAACAATAAATCTGACTACTTAAATCCTATGTCTATGATAATGAACCCACATGGTAATTTTTTTTGTTTGGAAATACTTACCCAGTTCAAATCACTTCTGCATCTGCTACTACTTGTACACGTGAAGGAGAACTTGTAGCAGCCATTCTGAAAAGTGTATACTACAAGAAATAATGTATTTAAAATCTTGTTGCAGTATAACATGACAATAAAGACATACTTCATATTTGCAACTAATAATAGACATGATCTTGTGCTAGATTCTTGAAAGAAAGATAGGTGAGACTTTGCGTACAATAACAAAACAGATTAACTTATTTGCTGGAAAAAATAGAAAATGGTGGATCAGATCATCCTAGAGGGCATTTCCAGTTTCTGTAGTCACCTAGGATATGATTACTGGATGCCTGCAATAATAAGCATCCTTTGAAAAATTACTTTTGAAATTCTTAGTAAGTTTCCCAGTTAACTTCATTGTCCTCTGTATATAATTGCCTTAAGTCATTGCATTCTTAATATGTATTTAAATGCACTAAAAGTGCAGCAACCAATTGCGTAAGTGATTGCATGTGTAATTGGTTAATGTAGGATGATATAGCACAAATATGTAAATGCTACCTAATGAAAAATTCCTAAGGAGTTGAATGGACTTAAACTGCCTCTTTGGAAATTTTATAGTGTCAAAAGAAGGAAAATATTTAAAGTCTAATTTAATTCTACCTTCCTTAGAAAGGTTTATATAGAATCTCATTTCATTACTCCTGTGTGATGATGCAGAATATGAAGAATATCAACTACAATAATAATTCAAATGAGCTTTCAGCAGATAAAGGCATGAAAATTTTCATAGATTTTGACATATATTAACTTTATTTATTCTAGTGTGTGTGTTTACATTGATTACCTTGACCTTGATTGATTATATAGATGTTGAATATGAATTAATAAATATGTGAGTTGAATATAGGAAGGATTTGAAATATTAAATGATTGCATAACTGCTAAGTATTATGACGTAAATAAGTTATAAATTGCTCTCTTGTTAAATGCTGCAAATTAATTCCATTTGATTGTGTACATATATATCCATACATCTATGTATATATGAGTAAAGTTAATATTTAATGAAAGTTATGCAATGCAATTTGAAATATTAATCCAGATCAGAGGCAAAGTATCAGTAACATATTGTCTGAATGATAGCAACTAGAACCGAGAAAGGGCAACCATTTTCATGTGGCTAGTTGAGATTATGGCCTTTAAAAATATATCCACATCAATTTTTTTGGGCTGCCTGACTCTAGGACCATCTGTTTGGATGGCAGAATGCCCGTTCGGAAGTTGGTGGAGCTTTTGCCATTAGGCAGAGATGCCAGATATCAATAGGATTGAGATAGGAAGACCTGCAGAACACTGCAAAGGACATCTGTTCTCCAGGAAAAGAGGAGAGGAGTCCATCTTCTGTGACAGCCCCTCTATACTGACACCACATGCTTCCTTGCACCTATTGACACCTGTTCGTAGTTATATGCCAAAATAACAAGAAAAAAATGAGCCATCTCTGAACAATGGAAAATGGGTAGTACGGGCTGTTAAAGGCCTCTGTGGCTGCCAGGAAAATAGGTTTCACTGTGGTAAGCATTTGGGAAACCAAGGCAGACCATATGGGATATCAGAATTAAAGTCCAGGCATTTTGTATACCAATGAGCCTCTGGCAAACAATATTTCTTGGAAACAACAAAAATTGCAAAAAGCAGTAAATGAGAAAGATGTAGACTTATTTCTAGGTTTTTTTGCACTTTTATTAGATATGCAAGTTAAGGATACTAAATCACTTGAGGTGTGGGTTATTCCTCTGAGTGCCTTATAAAGATGCAGCATAACTTCTGAGTTCATGAAAATTGTGGATTACATATTATCAAAAAAGTAAATGCAGCATAACTTTCTGTTTTATCTTGTCACTCTGTCAGATAAATGACCAAATTAATCATTCTTCCAAATGAAATAGCTATATGACACTTACATAGAGACACTGGAATTTTTGTAATGTCCTGTATATTATAATTGTGGTATGCAATTTTTATATATCATCTCCAGCTTCAAAGATGAAGTATATTCAAATTTATTAATAGATTTGTCATGGAGGGCACAGTCTCTTTGAGACAAAGAGAGATATCTGCATATGTACACATAAAAACTGTCATTCTAATGCATAAAAAAGGAGCTTTTAGTCCAGTATACCAACCTTGACAGTTGTCAATAAAAATACTTTATGGTGAGTGTGAGAACTAGTGCTTCTTCTACAAAGTGGTGTGCCTAAAGCAAAATCGTCTTTGGTTTAGAGGTATTTTATATACAGCCTGCTGAAAACTATTACTTATCTGAGAGCTTAAAAAAAAATTAAAAGTCCTATTATATATTCAAGAACTTCCTTAGTTTGTGGTTTCCCTTGAAAATGAAATATACCTTCATTTTAAAAGTTAGGCAAAATTAGTTGATATGTGTTTTGCAGAATTAGTTGTTTTCTTACTGAATAATGAAATATTGCATGTTTAGGATGTGCTTCTGAATTACAGGGAGCAATTAATGTAAAGCCATCAGTTGAAGACAACAGGATCATTTATTTTTATGGATCCAGGATATAAATCCACATCTTATTGTAGTGTGTTGCATGGAGCTATCTTGTGAGGTATCAGGAGTCAGTTGATGTCTTGCGGGTCAAAATTAGAGGGCAGACCTATACTGCCACTGTTGCAGTGTATTTTTGCTATGGACTTGATGATTCAGAATAAGAAATAGAGGAGCTTTTCTTCACACAACCAAAGGAAGCTGCAAATTCTTTGTCCTCACCATGATTTAAGCACCCTGGTGTCTGTTGGAAGTATAACATAGCAGTGCTCAAGATGTATAACAGATTTCTTGACTGACAACAGGATTACAGTCCTGGATTTCAACCACTTCAGATATTTGTTTGAAAGAGTCATATTGGATTAAAGCCTGGAGAGAAGAGGGGTCCAGGAGAACTAGTTGATATTAAAAGGTAGCTTCCACCAAGCTGAAGAACAGTTTAGTCTAAAAAGTAGGAAGTCGAACAAAGATGGCAAGAATCTGTATGGATGAGCTAGGACCTCTTGTCTGAATTTAGATATAAAGGAGGTGCAAAACAAAGAGAAACAGGGGAAGTGGACTCAGAAAGAGCTTAGAGTTTCTGACCAATCATGCAGATTTATGGAGTTAGAAAAGCCAAAACACGGAGATAAATTTGCCAAGGCTTGTAAAGTATTCTACAAGTGAAAAAAGAGAGAGAGAAGACTATGGAAAACAATAACCCTGGACTGAATGAAGTAGGGAGTCTGGTGACAAAGAACAACAGAAAACGCTGAGGTCACTCATAACCTGAATGATGGGACAAAGTGAACTCTCAGCAAGTTTGCAGATGATAGAAAACTGTGAGTAATGACTGATAAATCAGATTGAGCTGATTTCAGAGGGACATGAAAAGCTGGAGAAATGACTACAGAGGGCCCATTTACATCTAAACAACAAAGGGAACACCAAGTCTCAGTTCTGGGGAGGAACGATCCCATGCACCTGTATATGGTGGTGACTGACCAGCTAGAAAAGAGCTTTGCAAGAAAGAACAGCAAGGTGACCATCAGCCAGCAACATCTCCCTGTGACAAGGAAGCTTAGCAGCCTGGGCTGCATTAGGAGGAGCGTTGACAACGGGTTGATGGAGGTGATCCTTAACCTCTACTTAGCACTGATAAAACCACACCTGAATTATGTGCCAAATTTGAGGCACTCCAATACAAAGGAGATATAGACTCAGTCAAGTGAGTCTGGCACAGGGCCATGGAGAGGATTGAGGGGCTGGAGCATCTTTTGTCTGAGGAGAGGTGCAGAAAGCTGAGGTTCTTTAATCTAGAGAAGAGAAAGGTCAGGGAGGATCTTATGAATACATACAAATCAGCTGAAGCAAGGGTGTAAAGAAGCTGGAACGAGGCTGTTTTCAGTGGGGCACAGTGAAAGGAAAAGAGGCAATGAACACAAATACAAGTGCTTGCAATTCCACCTGAATACAAGAAAACACTTTTCTGTTGTAAGGGTGGTGAAACTCTGGAACTGGTTTCCAAAAGAGACAGAATCCGCAATCTGGACATACTCAAAAGAATGACTTTCTCTAGCTGACCATGCTAGAGCAGATGGTTTGGGAGAAATGATCTCAAAACACCCCTTCCAATCAAAATCTTTCTGTGAATTTTGTGATTCTGTGAATATTAAATTTTGTGAATGGGATAAACAGTTAAGGGATATGTTTGACAAAAATGACTAATCATCTGGGTTTCATTCCATAATTTTTTATTGCATTTTTAATGTTCAATGTTTTATATAATTATTTCAAACTTATCTTAGTTTCCACATTCTTAATTTTGATTCTTCCCTAGACATATTTATAAATATGAAAGTATTATTAATTATTAATAATACTTATTAAAATATATAATATTAAATATTATTTCCCCTCCATTGTTATGAAGAAGAGAAATTTTTAATTGGTTGACTGAAGCATCTTAAAAAGGAAGCCATTAAAAGGCATATGGTATTCTGAGAGAGATTGCCCCATGAATTTTACTTTTTGTTATTATTTTGGAAATATGACATATGAAAAAAAAACCCAACTTGATCTCTGTATCCCTCATTTGTGAACAAAAAATAAGGTTATATTTTATATAGCATGAAAGAATATATATTTTAAGGTCATAGAAATAGTTTTCTAAGAAAAGTGTGAAAATTTCTGCAGAGCTGCTGCAATGACTACTAACTTAGTAGTGATCAAGTTGTCAAGCAGAGTTTAAATCTTTCATGCATGTGGTTATTATGCTCCAACGAGTCTTTCTGACTTTATCAGATTAGACAAACTTCCACATTTCAGAAAAACATGGCTACTTGTGTGACTGTCAGTATGATTCATGAGAAGTTCTTTGCCTAATTTCTGGTCTCTTCCTCATATTATCTTTCAAACTGACAAAGATCATTTCATGAACTGTAGATCTTTACACATATTTATTATGTGGAAATGAATTCAAATAAGATTTATATGTTCAGCTGTTCATGGTGATAGCCATCATGGTTTCAGAGGTCTCTCTTGATTCCAATTTCTTACCTCAGGAACAAATAACCTCCCAAGGATACTTGGATACTTGTAGGAGATTCAAGATGACAGGCTATGTAGTAACAGCATTTTTAACTGGTTGAAAAGCAGGCATATTTCTCATTCCAGGGAGTTTCTAGACAGAACTAGCATGTCCCTCCTGAAAGGCTAAATTTGGTATGTAGTGCATTTCTATTAAGTTTTTATATTATATTCCACAAAGTTCATGTTAAAAGGTAAGTTTTTAAGCCCTATTAAAATCACTCTTGTAAGTAATGTGGAATTTTTGCTTTTAATGGCAATAATACCTGCAATGTAAATACTAAAGAAGTCTACTTCAAATGAAAGTCAATTTTATTAAATAAAAAAGCTTTTATTTTCATATAGTAAACCTTTAAAAGAATATTTTTCGCTGCATAGTACATAATTTACTAGAATTGGTTAGAAAATATTGATTGTTCAACATATGGTTCTGGTTCTGGAACTAAAACTGCATATTGAAAAAATACAAACATGAGTATGCATAGTAATGAATTATTATCTCTGCCACACTCATCGTTGTGTAAATTGACGGTTATTTTATTTCATTCTTTACACTAGGAACTCAGTGCCACATGCAGGAAATATTTCCACTGAAACAGATATAGAGAGAATTAAAAATTTGTAAGGAACTCCTGCTCTGAAAAATCAAGTTGTTCATAGGAAAAAAATAACATCTCCATATTTCTAGAAAGAAAAATAAAACTTACAGAGAAAGCTTATTGTTTAATGCTCCCTTATTCTGACTCAAGTGTTACTTGAGAATTTTTAGATTATTAATTTAATAATTATTTAATTAGTAATTAAATTTTTAAATTATTATTTCACAAAGGAAAGACTATACAAAAATATTTAACATCATAATTAATATTGTTTTCATAAATACACTGTGCAGGAAAGAATATAAAGTGGAAAAGGACATGTGTCCAAATTCCTAAAATGAACTAAGCACAGAATATTCACCTTTTACATTATACAGCCAATATATAGGTTCAACACACTATTATCAACCAATTATATTTAGAGCTGCTCAGTGAAGCAGAAGAAATATAGAGCTTAATATATGCGACAAATTGCTATCAGAGTATTAAATAATGTTTCTTTTTTTTTTTCCATAACACATTTATAACAAAAGGTTTGCATCAAAATTTTGCCATCTAGTTTTAGTCTACATTTAATTAAATATATAAATGGTAAAATGCAAGGTAAGATTACCTCATCTGGTAATCTTAGTTGGTTATCTACTGGTTTTCTATGGTAGATCAAAAAGGTAGATCAAAATTAATTTGGGCCAAAGAACAGGATAATACACATACTATGTACTAACTGTACATTAAGAAAAAAATATCTAAAAATGACCATTTAATTAGCTTTTCTTCAAAGATTATTTGTCTAAAATGTCTGTTACATATTAGATATGCAGATAATGAGTACAGCAGTTGCGCACAAGAAGTTCTGAGTTAGCTAGGAATTTTTACAAGTTTATAAATTAAACAAAACCCACATGGGATTTTGATTTTTACCAAATGACTACACCTCTCATTTGTCACTTCTTGGTGACTTTGGAAACAGAGATGACCTGGAACACTGAAAATATTCTTTCTGTAAGTTATATTTCTGTGCAGTTAGATTCATCTTTAGTGAGTGGCAGGTTAGGAAAATGGACTTTGAAATGTGACCTCCATAGCTGATTCCTCACATATTTCTCCCTTTAAATTCTATCTTACAGGAAGAGGATTCAGATGTCAGTAATTTAACCAACATCCTTCTGAATAACACAGGTTTTTTTCTGACTTTGATTACAGATAGATACTTTCTTGGCATATACATTGTTACTATACATGAATGTATACTAATTTTCTAATATAGAGAATTTTTTTAGTATTAATTTTTCATTATGATACAAAGAAAAATTATAGATTTTTTTTCCTGTGCTTTATTTTAAAACTTGCTGCCTTATTTAAATAAAGATGTTTGGCCAAGATAATATCTACTGGTTTTTGTCAAATTTCTAATTAAATTATATTTGTTTTTCCTTTGTTCTCAAGTTCAGAGCTGTCAGTAGAAAACACATTTTTTTAAAGTCAAAGTTTGGGCTTTGTTTAACAATGGCATTAATTTTAATTACAATGGTAGATTTAAAACTCTAAAAGTAAAAAGTAAGTTTTAAAGTAAAGAATTCTTAAAATATTTTTGTTGCTGTTTTTAAAATATATTTTATTATTACTTTTGCTTTTCCTCTGTCTGTAACATACTTATATGAAAGTATGGATAATCAAAAATCAACACAAGTATCAAACTTCTGAGCTATATCACCTATGCTCTGGAAAATAATCTTTCTGTAGGTGAAACCATGAACAGAGCAAAGATTAAGAACAGTGCAGCCACAAGCAGGATATACTGCATAAAGCATTAGTGTGATATTAAATTACTTAGGTTTCTGATGAATAATTTTGGCCTTTTTAGGGTCAATAAATAATGAACATAGATAAGCCAGACCACAGCAGAAGATGAAGATTAGTCTTTAACAAAATCAAAAGATTAGCCTCTTAATAAAATTCAAGGGGAAAACCAATTAATTCTTGTGTTTTAGGAGAATTTCAGTATATTCAATACTTAAAAACAGTAAGATATTTCTTAGAAACAATGTTTCATTAGTCTTAAATATTGAAGAATAAATTAAACTCATTAATTTAAATGTCTGTTAAAGTTAGTATCACAGTTTGAATAGCTCTTCAGATAGTTTTTGGAGAAAAATTTATTTCCATCAAGGAAAAAGTAATTTTTCCCTCTTAATTGTTTAGGGAATTTTGAACAGCTTTTCTCCTGTTTGAAACATAACAGGTGACAAATATTTGATAAAGAAATCCGAGCATCACTGACTTTTTACCTAAATCAGAAATTACAGCTTCTCTTTCCGGGAAGCAAATGGTCTTGTATTTCTTTGTGGTAAAGCAGGGTGATAATTTCCTTAGAAAAATAAAATTAAAAAGCAATATGATTAGTAGAATAAACGTGCATTTTTATTATAAAATGACAAATTAATATCTTATTTACTCACACTTTCTTAAATATCTCTGAAACAGTTTTGCAGAAAGACAAAAAAAAATTCTTTAGGAAAGAAAAAATGGGGTGACTAACAAACCTTAATCTCATCTGATGGGTGCTTGTCAGTGTTATGAATGATGGAGAGGATGGTGTAGTAGGCAAAAACAGACAGATTTGACAAAAAGTAGCGAAGCACCAAAATCAAAGTCTTCTAAAAACTGTTGCAAGAAATCTACATTCTGAGAATATCATTTACATATTGAAAAAATGAAATGTCAATTAATGGAATAAATGTTTTCTTCATTATGTCCTCAAACATAGTAAGAAAATGGTAGATTAAGCCTTAGGGAACAAGATTTATTATGAGCATGAAAAATGTTACAGTTCTAATGCAGTTTTTAAATGACAGCATAATATGTTATGGATCATTTGATTTTTTGTATGAAAACGCTATTCAGCACCCAAAAAGGCATATGCTGCTAACGGCATGTATTGCAGTCCTTTCCTTATGACAGCTGGCAACTAGCAAATGCCAGTCAAAACACAAAATGTCAAGCAGAAATTTTTCTCAATAAATGTATTTGTTTGTATAATAGTACCTAAATATACTTTTCAAAAATGTTTCTATTATTTTTGGATGCATTATGCAAAAGATCAACTACATTAACCCTTCAATAGTACACAAAAAATATATAATTAAAAAGCTGAGAAATATATAGCTTCCCTTAGAGGAATTGCTATTGTTTCCATTATTATTATTTTTAAACAAACTCAACTTGAACTTTCCTTGTCAAAACATATGAGATGAGAGGAGAACATTGACTTTCTTTACATAATAATTTTTTTTAAAAGTCTCATTTAAGAAAAGATTATGATGTGCATCTATTACTGCTACCAAAAGTTTTGCTTTTTTGAATGTAGTGAATAATGAGATATTTAGTTTAATAACAGTTTGTACAGAAGTCAAAGTACATTTGTCTCCATCAGAAGTGACAAACTCCTCATTCTGATTTTTTTTTCTACAAGGTGACATATCACAGCAAAATCCATTGTTTAGGAAATTACATTTCCCCCCCCCATAGTTTTCTAATGTTTTTACTCGTGAGCAGCATTTCAGTGAAATAAGTGAAATACCCATGAAAGAAGATGAAAAGTTCTAATTTCTCTTTTAACCTCTGTTGGAGAAGTAAAACCTAAAAAAAATATTCTTGTACATTGACTACCTCAGCAATCCTAACTAAACTATGACTTGAAAGGTAGAACTAGTTGTAGCTTAAATTTCAGAATTTGGTTTCTAACCATATACAATGTTATAGAAATTTTAAGACAATGGGAGAATGGGAATACTCTAGACTAGAAATGGGTAGGGATTTATGTAATCAGTTCATAAGAGCAAAGGCATAGGGAGATTATACTGTCATACAGACATCCAGGTGCCCCGTAACCTTTTCATGATCAGATCATACAAGTGAAAAACTGAATGTCTTTAATTGTGTTTATAGACACTTATTAATCTATATTTTAATAATATCAAGTCCTGCAGGTAGTAAAAAAAGTTTATCTTAAATAACATGATCCCTGCATTGGTAAAGCCTTTAGGCACTTACATAAATTTGATGTTCATACATTATTATTTAGAGAGGAAGGATGCCCAGTTATGTAGGAACAGAACCAATATATGAGCAAGTTTTGTAACAGTCCAAAAGAAAGGCAGAACAGAATGCAACTTCTGATTATAAATAAGGTCTCTCATGATATATTGAAATGAAAACACTAACAACTGTTTCATAAAAAGTTCACTTTGAAAAAACAATTAGGATATATTATGACACAGAAAAAAGGTAGCTTTGAAATAAAGATGTATGTGTCAGGTAATTCAAGCTAAAATAAAGGACTCATAAGCCACTCTTTCTCCTATCCATCGTTTCTTTGTGTCATGGGTAGTTCATTCTGAGTTCTTCACGATCAAGAAACTTTGAGTCACTGTTGGGTTGGAAGTAACTTCACACAACTCTCACTAGGTTCCGAAGGAATCTTTAAAATAGTCTAAAGGTCTGAATAATGAAAGAGTGTGTGCTCCATTCAAGTCATCTACATAGCTCTCTGTGAATTTCTGTGCATTAGCAGCATGAACTAACTTAACAATGAGCTAAAATAACCACTATAGAGAAAGAAAATATACCGTGATAGTGCTAGACCCTGTCCTTACTGTTTGTTGTATTCACATTCAGTCTTTCAACAGAAATGCATCAGTGGGCATTTTGGTTTCTGGACATTTTACAGTTTCACTGAATGCTGTGTCTTCTTACTGCCTGCCCTTACTTCTCGCAGTACTTCTCACATTTCCCTAACTGAACATGCTCAGTTGTTTTCAAGGAAAATCTCCTCCTGCATTTTGATTCATATAATACAGTGCATTGCTGCTATGACAAAACAAACTCAGCCATACAGTAAAACAAACTCAGTTCATACAGTAAACTACTCACAAACAAAACAGATGTCTGTCATAGAATGCTGGAGCATGCTCAACGCACGTCAGCATCCCTGATACAATATAAATCACAACAGCTATGATCGCTCTTCCTCTGAAAATGTAGCTGAAATGGAAATGGAAAATATTCCTTTAACATTGAATCTGACCATTAGACTATATTCTTCAGTAGTGAGTAGGGAATTTACAATCTAGGTCCCTGCAAACTGAGGATGACAAGGGGACTTGACTTGTGATATCAGCTGTTAAGGTATCAGAACTCTGTTATAGAGAAGTTAGTGTCATAGAAGAGATTATGTTTGATTTGAACTGATCAGTCAATTTTGGAGCATTAAGGGATCAAATCCCTAAAAGGGGAACATGACACAAAACAGAAAACTCTGTAGGAAATCACAGAAATTGACCTGTGATGAAGCACTTGAAATTTCCCAGGCAGAGGTCATCAGGTCCAGAGAGAATCTAATGAAAAAGAAAAAATAATCTGACTCAGAGAACAGGACTGAGAATAGAGGGCTGAGAGATAAAGGCAAGGAAACTAAAAATCCTTCAGATCAAATACAAACAGCTTTGCACATTATGTTAGTAAGTAGATATCTGTAATACATAGAGAAAGCTGTGACACAGTAAATAATTAAATAATAATTATTGTTAGAAGCTCCAAAAAGCAACAGAACATGATGGTGTTCTTTCTTATCATCTCATAAATGTTAGTCTTTGATTGCTGAGTTAAACTTGGTCGATTCATAGATCGCTTCCATATCCTTTAGTCTCAAATGGATTCAGCACACAGTACAGGGAGCTAGTCTGCAGCCACATCCTTACCCTATCTTGAATGGATTACTGCTCACAGAAAACTGTTTAAAATGATATTATGGTATTTCAGTCTTGTTTACCTGAAGGTAGAATATCAAAAGTCGTGTCTCTAAACCAATCATGATAATAGTATCCTCAAAGTGTCTTTATGGGCAGATGTGCTGTCATTTTTTTCTGTATCCTATTTCATTGCATAAGAATTATTTGGGCATTTAGTATTACTTGTGTTAACTGTGTACCCAGCCCATCACAGCTGGAATTCATCATTGACACCTAGATAGACATGTAGTCAAAAGATCTTAAGAACTGCCCAATTTGCCACTTCATCTCATATGGAGAACTGCACAGCAGCATGTACATAAAGTTTATAAAGGTGAATTATTTGTTGGAGAAGACATGAATACAGTACCTTCATAAAAAAAAAAATTGGGCAAAAGAAATAAACTTGAACTCCTGTGCACAAAAATGCGTTGTCAGAAATACTGAAAACCCACAGATTAGTGAAGGTAAATAGGCAAGTCATGGGGACTGCAGTGATGTGTTTTTCTCCTTGCTAAAGAAATCTAACTGCTTTAGAAAAGAATCTGAGCATATTACCATGTCAAATTTCACATTGATGAAAGGGTGGATTTAAGAAAATGGAAACAAAGAGTGCAATCCTGAGACTGTAAAAGACAGCATAGAGACAATTTTATCCTGATGGCTTCAAGCAACAGATTCTTCCTCAAAAGTATCCAAACATTTGGACATTCAGAAAAACTGAATGTGCATGTGTTAATAAAAATAATTTTTTAAAAGGTGCTATTATCTTATGAAAGAGATCACAAATATCTGTTATCAGAGGGTTAGGTAAAAGACATAGCCCTGTTCCTGAAAATGTGTCTTTATGGCCTTTTTTGAAATGAAAATGTGGAAAAATGGTTATTTTTGCAGTTCCTGTATATAGCATAAGCTACTAATATAAAGACATGAACTGAAGAAAATCTCTGGCCAGCTCCTTATTCTAGAATAATTAGTGAAGCACTTGTTTTGCATAATTTAAAAAGAAGTGGTGTCATTTGCATTAATTTAGACTACAGAAGGCATAATTAAACTTACTTAGCATATATGAAGTATGCCGTGTTCCTTCAAAATCATTAAATCGTGGAATGATTTGGGCAGGAAGGGATCTTAAAGATCATTTAGTTTGACCACCCCTGCCATGGGCAGGGACATCTTCCACTAGGCCTGGTTGTTCAGAATCCCATCCAATCTGGCCATGAACAACTCCAGGAACTGCACATCCAGCAGCTTCTCTCCACTCTCTATTGCAGTACCTCTCCACTCTCACAGTAACAATTTTTTCTCAGTATCTAATCTGAACCGAATCTCAATTTGAATCATTCCCCCTTTCCTTGTCACTACATGCTCTTGTAAAAATTCCCTCTCTGTCTTTCTTGTAGGCTCATTTAAGGTACTGGAAAGCCACAAACAGGTAATTCTAAAGCCTTCTCTTTTCCAGGCTGAACAAACTCTTTTCTCTAAGCCTTTCCTCTTAGGAGAGGTGGCCTATCCATCTAATCATTTATCCTTCTGTAAATTGTTATTCTGTAAGACATGGAAGAAAAGGAAAAGGGTTTAAGGATCATTGTCAAGTCTCTTGTGAATCAATATTGTTCTTTTTCTTGTATTATTTATCCACCCTTTAATACATTTCAACTCCCTAGAGAGCAAAGTCCTGTGATAAACTGTGTAGAATATCTGGGTTATATCTTTCCTCTCCACCACCCCCTTCCTGTTATTAATAGTTTTTAAGATTTATAGGTAGAATATCTGTCAGAATGCAGTCAATGTTTGAGCTCCTGCATTAGTCAAAATTTGCATTTTTCTATTGTGAGGCTGACACTGTATTGCTAAATGCTTTTAAAAACATAAAAAAGGTAACTACTTATATAAGTGAAGTGATGTAGTGTAATGCTTCTGCTAGCTACTTAACAGCTGGAAGCCACATTTTTGAACCACTGTTACTAAAGAGAGAGGCGTCTCTTATTTATTTTATTTACTGTTATTATTTTTTCATCCAAAAAAAGGGTTTAGATCTTACTGCATTTACTTCACATGCTCCAAAGTTTTTAAATAAATACATAAAAATATTTAATCGTGTTGGCTGATGTTTAGGAATTGTAGCATCTAAAATATGGGGGGAAAAAAGGAAAAGAAAAAAGACTTTTGCTATTTTTACATCGTGCTCAAGCATAGATTACTCTGTAAGTAGCATTATCTTGTTGAATTACATCATGCCATGTTGCTTTTACTTGATTTACCCCATCTTTAGCTTTTCTAATGTTGGCATTTTTTGTTAGCATGCATAGCATAACATGCTTAAAATTCTGTGCCAAAATTCTAGTCGAACATGCAAATGAACTGTATGTCTGCCATAACATTTTCCTCTAGGGTAGCTTTGAATGAAACAAGCCAAAAATATCTTATTCATTTTTGCTTGGAAAAAAAAATGAAACCAAAAAAATGAAACCAGGGAGAGTTTATATGTGCATTTCCACTGCTTAAAGAAATAAAATAGAAGACATGCAGTCCAAACCTTGGGTTTGGGTATACACCTTGGGGAAATAGCTTTCAAACTTTGTAAAATGCCTGCTTTACTTACTTTGCAATGCAGGGTTTGTTTTGATCTAAGGCATACAATACTTACCATGATACATGCCATTCTTATTGTAATGATATTAAATTTTGTTAGAATTTTTAATCACTCTTGGGTGTATTATGATATCTCCTAATACTTTTCCACTAGGGTTATGGTGTTATGACAAAGTAATATCTGCCAATTTTTGACAAAAAATGTAGTTGGAAATACTGAGTTTGTTTCTTTAGTATATTATATTCCCAAATATAAAACTAAAAGAAAAAATGCACTCATTTATTGTTATTATTATTAAACATTCTGCCAACAGGCTCTAATACCCAATAGCATTTCTAGTTTTGTATCTCTGTATTTATTCTCTAAGGTATACCACACTCACTTATTGAACTGGACAGTCAGTTGCTCCCCATATTTGTCCAAGACAAACCTAGCCTGCCTACAGGCTGACATAAAAAAGGTACTGCAGGGAGAGAGAGGCTGGTGAGATGCTAGAAGAGTAAGAGATCCAGCAGACTGGGGAAAAGGGGGCAAAAAGAATTAATTTTGAAAAATACACCCTTTTTGAAAGATGAGAAAATAAAGAATCTGTTTAACATGAGAATGAAGCCATATCCTCTAAGGACAAAGTGCTATAATGTGAAAGATTCCATACAAAAAAGTCCAAACAAGATATTTGTCATAGACTTTTTCTGCATCAAATCCTAACTAAACCTTTCAGCACAAACTGAGCAAGAAATCTATATGAAAAACAGCACCAGTGGTAACTGTAAATTGTCCAAGCTCTTGATGGTGAAACAGAAATATCCAGTACATTTTTCTCAGGAAAATAAATCCCAAAAAAATGCATAAAATTTTTGGCGAACATTGTATGTCATTATTTATCTTCATTAAGAGCAGCCAGGTGGAGAAAGTTATGTGGGGACATATATCCTCTGAGGAGCCCTGGCTGGCAACAAATATGTGATGGGAGGTTGTAGGCTAATTAACCTCTGTTGTACATTGTACACAGTAAGAAAATCATATTCATACTGAAGACCTTAAAAAGATAAAGCAGCTGGAAAAAGAATATTGCGATGACGAGCTTCTAACTTGTCAGTGTATCACAGGGTATTCAGAGCATTTAGATAGACCTAAAAAGGTTTTTGAATGCAGATACTGGTTCCCTGTGCCCACACTTCAGCTTGACCTGAACTCCCAGCAGAACAGAATAACTGCTGTGTTATCACAATGCATAATGCAAGCTCTGTACTTGTCTCCCTTCAGGGATTACTAGATTCATGTATGATAACACACTGAGGAGAGCTATGCTGCTCTCCATCCAGCAAGAGCAAGGCAGAATAAGCTTCATTTGCCTTTCAGAAAACCACACGAACCGACACACAACAGATTTTTAAAAAAAAAATCGATAAATCCCAAAAATTTCTGAAGGGATCTGAGCATTGTTTGAAATTTCCAGGTTAAATGATCCATACAGATTTTTTACCATGGAAATCTACCATTAAGTTTTGGCAATTACAGGCCACTGCTTTCATACAAAGTTCAAGCCTGATATCAAATATCTCAGCTCATTTGCTTTAAAATGAGCTGGGTATGTTAATAAAGATTTGCTAGGTGGTTCTAGGACTTCCTCATAGGGTTTTAAAACGATATTTGACTCTATTTCTCATCATTATTATGAATACTAGTATTATTACAACATTCTTGATTTTTCTCAGTGTTTAAGAATATAGTTAATAAGTTCTGTATATTTTTTGTGATCATCTATCAGGTATTTTTAAGGCTATGAATGCTGAATTTTAGGTTTCAGTGTTAACTATTTGGATTGCTCTTACTTCTTACTTGATACTTTTGGCAGGTTATAACAGGGAAGGGACTTTTTGTTATTATTATTATTATTATTATTATTATTATTATTATTATTATTATTATTATTAAATAGGACCCTAAAACTTACATATTTGTACTGTTTAATTAAATTTAAAAAATAAAATGTGAGAGTAAAGGATTGATACTTTGTAGAAATGGAAGCTAAATTAATATACTCAATAAAAGATAACATAGAGGAAAAAGTTGCAAGGCTGGTTTTATTAGTTCAAAACAAGATTGTATCTTGTCATCATTTAAACAAAAAATATCTGATGGAAACCAAGATAAATAAAATGCTCAGGAAAGACGCATAAAAAATTCTCTACTGAAAGGAAAGTGTTCAATCAAGGAATTTGCTATAATCATCCTCCTTCCCTGTCTTTATGCAAGAGCTGAACTACCATTGTAATGATTATTTCCATTAAATGGAAGACAATAATGAAGGATAGCATGTGTTTTATGCAAACTTCCTATGCACATCCATGTAGATGACATGCACAAATGAGCTTGACCATTCTATCCTACCTTCATTCAAGAAGCTAATGATATCATTCTTATCCAAAGTAAATAAAAAATAAAACTGCATGCACTAATGAATAGAGGTGCTATGAGATGGCTGTATTTGGCACACATCCCCTAAATAGCTTCATGTGCTCAGTCTCCAATGGCCTGAGGAATATTCCTTGCATGCACAGATCACCTCCTGCACAGAAAACTGTATTAATATGCAGAAACTGTGCCAAGGGGATGGCCCTTCTCCTTTATTAATTTAAACATTTTAATATTCTCTATATGCAAAACAGAATTAGAATTAATGGACTTTAGCACTAATTCAGTGCCTGAAGCTAGCTAGAGCATCTATCTTGTGCATATGATAAACATGAATTTGAATCCCTTACCACCAGCAAGGCTGGGAGCTCAGCTCAGTCTGCTGATGTAGTTTGTGTCCACATAAAGATCACATCAACTGACAGACAGAGGGAATTATCATCCTTTGGATGAGATAAGCAATTGGTCCTCCAGGGAGGAAGTAAACCATGCCTGAGTTCCACTGATTGTTAAACAAGATCTCATTATAAATCTATAAAGACAGTGTAGCTGTGTTACAGTAGCATATATCAGACAGAGAATAAATGTCAGATTTTAGTCTGTTGTGCCCAAATTGTTTATAGTTACCTTCAAAAAACCACAAATTCCACATGTGACAGAATAGAAAATAGAATTTTCTGGTATTTCACATTCACTTAAGGAACAAAAACTTAAGGAAAATACCAGAATATTTTATTTGAAAGTAAGCATGAAAAAATGTGGCAAACAGAGGCAGAAATTCAGGATGTGTTGGATACAAATTCTGAGCAATTACAGTGACTATTATTAAAAAGCCAGAAGAATTCATGCACTGTTTTTATTGTTTTTTTCTGAACTGAAAACAACAATAAAGTATAAGAATTTGTTTTTGCCAGTAGTACATCCTGAGAAGGAATGAAAAAGTTTTCAGTCTCTCATGGTTATTTGCTCTCCCAAATGTTTTCTACTATGGGAATGGTGGGAAAAAAAATCCACCAAAGCAAGGGTCTGAATTCAAGAGCTACTCACAAATACATTAATCTATTTTAATAACTTTAATAGTTTTAATAGCCAAACCCAATAATTATTTTTGTTATAACCTGCCATAAGAGACGTGGCCTCTGTTTCCTGCATTGTTATCACACAGGTTTAAGTGAATTGCTGGTGTTTTTTTACCATTTCCCCTGTTTGACGTGGTATCTGGAGGACAACTGTACAAAATACTTTGTGCATATGAGTGCTTTTATCTCTTTATTGTAGTAAAATGCTAGACAATCCATTACTTACATTCTTTCTCTGTACATGTCTCCAAAAACATTCTATTTCTTTCTACAATTAAAGTTTTAGCAGTCCAGTGACTGATCTTTATATATGTCCTTGTCTTCAAATCTTTAATGAGTACACTCACGAATTTATTTTATGTCAATATTAAACACTTAAGCTGATATTTCCACAACTATATGTAAGCTAGAAACATGCTCAATATAACATTGATTTAAGTAAAACCAGTATTTTTCCTCTAAATTGTTGGGGTACTTAAATATGAACTCTCACAAATTGCAAAAAGTGCACTTTGTTCAAACTTTTTAAATAACTGTCAGTGGGTGCAGACAGATATGGAGAGCAGCATGAGGAAATAATAGTGTGGATTATTAGCTTAAGTGTACCTGGTAAGCCTGACAGACTATAAAGAAAATGAAGTAAGTGAAAAGGATTTATCAATAAGGTAGAATTTCTGTTCTGGTTGGGGTTCATGCTAGGAACTTGGTGTTTCTCTCTGTGAGAGAATGTATTCGTAAAGAATGTACTAGCATGTCTCAAAGCAGTGTCAGAGCCACAGAAGGAACTTCGGGTAAGATAAACCACCAGACAAATCTCCACTGAGATAAGCACAGATGGCAAAACCAGCAAGATGCTAGTTCCAGGTGTGGTGAGGCACATCTGGGTAACCTATCCACAAAAAAAATTTGCACAGTGGCAAACTGCTGGAAAGGAAGCAACTGCTTATAAACATGGCAGCCCATTTACATCTATTCCCCATGGATAGTTTTTCTGGTATCTCCAGAAAAACATCTCTAGGACCCCCACCAGTGAAAAGACCAGGGAAAAGAAGACCACTAGGATTCTGTAGAATCCATGTGGTGGTGCTATCTTTCTGCTTAATCTTTTTGTTGCTCTCTGTTTCTTCCCCTGTCCCTCTCCTATTTCTTTCTATTTCTCTACCTAACATTTACTGTTAAATAAAATCTGTAACATTGACTTCAGCATATGGTGTCTTACAATCAAATCTTAACAGTCTTCAACTCACATTGCTAAAAAAAGTATAATAACGGTACCTGTAAAAAAACAAGAACTCCAAACTTGAATAAGAAGCCAGAATCCCTGCTGCAAAAGCTGTTTACTCTTTCTTCTCCTTAAAGAAACTGTAGATCTCCTGTAGTTATGCTGCCATTGTCAATTCTAGAATTACAGCTCTGTCACATATCCATCCCTATTTGATACATGATAATGACCATGTGAAATAAAGATATGACAGAATAACCATGATACATGTATTGTGAATGAGTGGCTTGGCTATTAAAAGAAACACTGTCAAAGATTAAAAGCAGGGTTTAATATAAATTTGTGAAAATGCGACTTCCCAGAGTTTGATGGCAATGTTCTCTCTATTACTAATACACAAGTTAAAACATTGAAATGAAGATAAATCTAGAAGTAATTTGGAATCACATACAGAGAAGCCAGGAATGCCAAAGGGGGGCAAGAGTGCAAAGCATAAGGATGCAAGGTAAGGGGTGTGTAAGGGTTTTAGCCAAAGTTAATCATTGAATACTTTACACTTTACATTTACAAAGTGATTCAATAGGGTTTTCTAAAATGATAAGATTTAACTATAGATTTGACATAGTAACATTATTATCATAATCAATTCACACACACATAAGTAAGACAATGTATATACCTATTTCTTGTGTGTAAGGGTACCTATCAAAAATTCTCTTTGGGTTCAGTGAAATACAACTAATTCTCTGTGTTTCCCAACAGGCAAAGACAGCATCTCAAGGAATGTGGAGATGTAGGGGAGGGTGTCTCAACCTAGACTTCTCAGGATGGGGGTGCAGGGGGCAGAGAGGGTTGCAGCCCTCCAACAAATCAGTCGAAGAGAAGAGAAGAAAAGAAAAGGAAAAGAAAAGAAAAGAAAAGAAAAGAAAAGAAAAGAAAAGAAAAGAAAAGAAAAGAAAAGAAAAGAAAAGAAAAGAAAAGAAAAGAAAAGAAAAGAAAAGAAAAGAAAAGAAAAGAAAAGAAAAGAAAAGAAAAGAAAAGAAAAGAAAAGAGAAAAGAAAAGAAAAGAAAAGGACTGATGCAAAAAGTAATAGAGATATTGGAAGAGTGGCAAGACCTTACACAAATATCACATTGAAAATTATCTAACAATATTTTATATAGTACACATTAGTATTAATTACTCAGTTATCCAGTCAGTTTTGGGGAGCTGTCCAACAGTTTCTTCCTTCCTTTTCTTCTAAACTCATTTTTACTGGTAGCCCATCACTTTGCCCAAATAGAAGAGGTTTGTGTTCTCGCCAGTTGGAAAGCTTTGATCTGCTTTCCCATTTCACAGTGTCTTTAGGTAATATTTTCAATGACAATTCACTTTTCAGCATTGCTCAGGCTTGTGCTCATTCTCACAGGATGAAATCTTTCCCAAAACATCTGCTCCCAGGAAGAACAATCTGCAGCAAACTTGGATACTTGCCAGCATTCCAGAAAGTTATCCATTGGGCTGTCTGAAATATTATATTTCCCACTTGAGTAAGTGAAAAAACCTCATTACTCAGTATAATAATTTTGTGGATAATTAGTAACTCTCCCATTTCCTATAACTCATTCTTCTCCTTGCATTGTTAATGTTGCCAGCTATAACATCTACTGCAATAGATTATAACCTTAAGGACAGATTTTAGATCTGATTTAAATTTTCTGTACCCTGATGATTAAGTGAACCCTTTTACCAGACTGATTATTTTTCAGGTAGAAGTATGAATGTGCTTATAATATCAAGTGGCATATTCTTGGATCTTTCCCTGTTTCAAATTCAATTCTTTTCAATAGCCATACTCAGCTTTAAACCCTGAAAGGTGTTTTCTCAGAGCATCAAGTCAGATCCATTTTAGCTCTGATGACAGTTCTTGATCACAACCATGACCACTCAACTTTAAGTTGCACCTGATTTAGGTTTATTCCATGGCCACAACACTGTCTGTATATCAGCGACTGTTTTCTTTTCCTATGCTACTTTTGACAGTGAAGGAAAGGCCAATAGCTTCCTTCAAAAAATTGAGATTGTAATCTATGCTTACAGCAGGAACATTTGAATTTAGTCAAATGGCACCATTACCCATCTTGAATGGATTCCCATTAAGAACAGCAGAAATGCCTCAGAAATACAAATTCTGTGGCATTGCCATGTCTAACTCTGAGATAATATCAAATGTTGAGGAAGAAATACTGAGATACAGACAAGGAACTGCAACAATAGATGGCTCTCTATTGTTTTGTCTGGAAGCACTCTGTAAAATCATATTTTTATATACAAGGGGGTTTTTTTTGGTTCTTGAAATTCAGAGATCTCAAGCCTTTAATTTTTTTTTACTTTGCATTACAGACCACTAAATTTCAAAAGCCTACCAAAATGACTTCTTTCTACAATTAGTAATCCAGTGAATAGATCTTATCTTCTCAATAATTATTGTCACATAGATTTTGGTGTCAAATTATAAGAGTTTTATTCCTGGTCTCACATACAGCTGTCAAAATCTCTCTGCACATTAAGATATATTTCAATACAATAACTGTTTTGGATACCTCCACTACCATTCATCTTTATTTCTACAAGTAGTATCTGCCATGGAGACAGGAAAGATCTTCACAGTTTAATTCTTATCTCCTTTGATCCTGTAAGCCTGTATGATCCCCAGTGCATGTCTGTCAATCTCCAAGCCTGAATCTAACATCCCATCTTTCCCACTGAATGAAAGGCTATTGCACTAAGTGAAGATTTGCACAGTACTCAGTATCACTTTTTGGTTTTAATGAGATTTTGTTAATAAATTGAAGAAGAAGGAGCCAGGTTGATGGCTGTAAAAATATCCACTCTGATGGTACCATTCCAGCTATGAAATTGAAGATTTTGAAATTCATGAAAAAGTATTAAATCTCCAGGTTTTCTGATGAACTCTCTAATTGGTCAATAATTCTGCTGCTTTATTAACAGTAACTTGCAATCCATTTTTCTTTAGGCATTTTAGACACAAAAAGGGTCTGATTTTTTTCATCAGCAGGTAACACTTCCAAATTGCCACCTGACCCGCAACAAATAGACCTACATTCTTCTGAATAAAGCTGTGCTGCAAATGAAATTGTATCCAAGTGCCATACTTCCAGAAAATACAAACTTAACAAAGTAGTTAATATTAACAAGGATATTCAAGATGCTGAATTGCACAATGGATATGAGCTCTAATATTTTCTGTTGTTGTAGGCAGACAAAACTCTGCCCTTAAGCTTGAAAGCAATATTTCCTTGCCAGCAGTGCCTACATATCCTTAGTATATTAAAAATATTACAGCAAATTATAAGCTTTTAAAGAAGTGATATTAAACAATTAGAATTCAAGAAGTTGTAAGAGATATTTTAAGCAGTAAATGGCCATACTTGAAGAGCCTTTAATGATGAGTTCCAATTTTTTGCTAGTGCTTTGAATCCTTCAAACTATTTCTTTTAAATAGGGATAACTCATCTTTACAAAACTCATTTACTTCTGCTGGTTTTGAAGGTCAAATACTAAAATCATAGATTATAATAAAATACGAGATTCTTTTTCCTCTTAACATTGAAGAACACTGTTTTTAATAATGGCCTCTTCAGCCTTGGTCCCTAATGTCTGTGAATCATTATAATCAATGCAGAATAAAACAATCAATGATTTTTAGCAACAAAATATAATTGGTTATATGGTTTTAGAAGAATAAAATATATTCTGTTGAAACTAATTTTCATATATTAAAAAAAATTGATTTCCTCTTTCTTCCCTTTATAGAACAGCTCCTTAATTCTTTATGTGTATGTTTATATTTAAATAATATACAAACACACTATCTCTTCCAAAAGCGCAGCATAAAGTAGTATTTTCCATTTTGCCCCATTTCTTCTTTTCTCTGTCTATTGAATTCTTCACAAAAACTACAGCATGTGATATTCATTGTTTCACAAATCTTATCCTTTTTTTCCTCTCTTATCCTTTTTTTTTTCAGTTTTCACATCCCCCTTTTCCACTTCTTATCAATGGTATACAAGCAGGACTAGATATTCTTTTAGTGTAAATATAACATATCCTCTTAATTAGTCTGAAAATTAATTGTATGTATTGGTCTTTCAAAGGTATATGAGGAAAACAGTTTTCTCTCAGTTCAACTATTGAAACAATAATAATTTTGGAGCTTTTTTTCACATACAATAAATAAGTGAATCTCTATACAAACTAGATCATATGCAAATTTATAATTAAAATATTTTATAAATATATATGGATTTGTTTAGGTAAGGCTACTTGTTAAGGAACAATAGTAAGTGTTATTCAAAGAAAGTTTTTTTCATATGCTCTAAAATCTGGTTTTATATATGATGTAATATATATATATATCCATGACTTCAGGTTCAAAGAAGAAAACAAATAATTGTCAAAGGAAACAATAATTTAACAAATAAGTAGAGAACTTTTTCAAGTATAGAACACGGGTAATATAATCAGTATTGTTTAATAAATTTAATGGGGAATTTCTTTTTTATTTCATTTATTTCTTACAAAAAATTTAAGAAACATCTTAATTTCATTCACTTCAACATTCATTTTGTAATTATGGAAAAAGGCACTGACTACAAAAGTCTTTCCGAGACTTCTTACAAACACAGGCTGTCAGGTGTTGGGGTTTTTTAATAGAATTAAGAAAAAAAAAAAAAAAAAGAAAAAAACAAACCCAATAGATGATCTATGATCAAAGTTTCTTTCAAAATCATAGGAATAATATTAATGCATATGTTACAACCACAATTTCATGTGAATAATTTGTTTGGTGAATAGCATTATTAAATTACAATCATATTAACATAATATAGAATTCTTTTTAATAATGTTTCTGCACATTACAATAGGGACTTAGAGAACGAGGTAGAAAAATAATTGTCAGAAAAATTCTTCAGGCCACTACAATCCAACCCTCTCCTTCCCCCCCACCCCTCATTCATTTTGTTGTTCTCATTTATGAGAACTTATATTTGTAAGTTCTAATTTATGAGACAACTGCTCTTCCATAGTTTGTATGTGTTTATTTTAGTTTTGTCTTTTTGGTTTTTTTTTTATTCTTGTTCTCTTTTACTTTTTCATGATATATGCTCCATGTAAGATCCAAGCAATTATTCAATGACAGTCAGTCTCAAAAAACATTGCAGTACTTCTTTTAAGTATCTATTTTAAATATTTAGAAGAAACTTTTGTTCTTCTAATTATTGTTTGTAACAATTCCATGTAAATTATTCATTTTTTAGAAAGGATTATGATGGAGTTGGAAAAACTGAAATATTTCTTTGAGTGACAGATGATACAGTTCCAATGGATGTTTATCTTATTTTTGAATGTCAACACCAATATATTATAGTATTTTAAGGAAATTTAATTTCTAGCACCTTAAAATATCCATATTGCAGATATTTTGGAAATTATTTTTAATAATTCTTCTTTTTTTATACCATTTTGCTACCTGCAAAATTTTCAGAGGTAATCAAATTTAATCACAATCTAAGATTCTTGATTTTATTTTGAGTTTTCCTATGAGCTTTTTGGAATGTCCTACACATGAATTGGCATAGACCTATTCATTCCTAGATTTCATTTTGGTAAGGATCAAAGCTTATTTAATTTGCTTCTTTGAGCCACATAATTGATTTCCCAAATCAACAGGAATATATATGAATAAATATGAATATTACAGATCTAAGTAATTTTAAAATTATATAATTAAACTGTAGTTTATTACAGATTGGCAATAACACATAAAAACAACTATTTAATTTGTTCACTTGGTAGTGAAGAATGCACAAATGGCAATGGAAAAAAGTATTCTACAAAAAAAGCCCATTGTTCCATCCTCCCCACTCATCACTTAAAAGACTGTTAAATAAAGAAGTTGTTTTACAAATCATCTTAGTAAAATTTTAGGTAATATAGTAAACATTTAGGGAATATTAGTGAAATTTAAACATGGAATTGAAAATCATTCCAATAAATGGAAAAGCTAATTCTAAACACAACCCTACTCTAATTATAAGGCACAAGTGAGGATATATTGCAGGTATCTTGAGGTCATGTACATGCACATACACACCAAATGATCTGTAAGGATATCTAACCTTAAAAAGCATGGTGTAATTTGTTTGAAAAATCCCAAAATAATAAAGTGAAAAATGCCTGAAAATAGTGCTATAATCATCTGGATGGATTTGGGATGTTATGGCAGAATGCATTGGATTTTTCTTTGGAAGGCAGGTTATCTGGTGACTTTTTAACTTTGAAGGAGGATGCTACAAACCTTACACTGTCAACTGCTAACAGTCTAAGTGGGCCTGAACTTTTCAGGTTATTATGTTGAAATATCCAATATTGCTCTTTAATAATTACATTATTTTTCTCATAAGATAACTTTTCATCCATCCAGAGATTGGTTAGTGGTTTTTTTCTTCTTCTTCCTCCTCCTCCTCCTCGATCAAGCCACTTTAGTAGCTGAAATAAAATGCATTTAAATTATTTTCAATTATTAGATGTAAATTTGCCTAGCAAAAATGCTCAAGTGCTTACAGTAGATCTTCCAAGGTAATATAATTTGATTTTGACTTTTCAACTTATTCTAACCTATATACTTCAAAACTTCTCAAAAACCAAAATTATTAATAAATTACTGTTAAATTTTCATATCTATCACAGGAGATCACAAAATATATTCATAGGATGATATATTTTTACCTATCAAATTTCCATGCACCTTTCTTCTTCCATTCCCTCTCCTACACATACAGAAGCAATGAAAAATAATAGCATTTCTACATCAGCCAATTATTACTTTTATTTGAAAGATTTTTATGGTAGTATACCAGATTTCGTCAGTGAAAGAGGGATGACAAGAATGATGAATTTGGTTTTATTGCTGGTTTTTATCTATGTAACATTTACTTGAAGCATCTGATATGCTGTGCTACAATGTAATAGCTGTTTCTACATTCCACATTTAAGTTTTTGGTTTTTACAAAAATAAGTTAATGTAATATTGAATGTAGGAAAAGAAGAAAAAAAAAAAAATTAGGGTGCTAATGACATAGGATTTGATGGCATAATCTAAAATGCAGGAAATACTTGTTGAAAAGACAACCAAACTTCTGTGGCATTGCCAGTATTATTTTAGAAGTGTTTGTATCCATTGCATCTGATACAGAAGAATCCTTTGAAGTGTGAAGTTGTTCTTTTTAATATATTGCTTCAGTCTATTGGTTTTGACTGTGGCAGGACCTTCTGAAGTAATTTT
Organism: Onychostruthus taczanowskii; assembly: GCF_017590055.1. Lineage (NCBI taxonomy): Eukaryota > Metazoa > Chordata > Aves > Passeriformes > Passeridae > Onychostruthus > Onychostruthus taczanowskii. Next base: position 10,022,576 of record NW_024499239.1, on the reverse strand, counting down.
AAAGATACCAGGTAGGGGAATAAGCAGGGAACTCTACATCTGCCTAAATAGGTCAAATGAGAAAAGGAACAGATGAAGGAGTATGATATAATTTCTAAAATGAGCTCTGTAGTTTGAAATACCAGTTTTTCTCTGTACATTTAAGGACACACTGACAAATACTGCCCTGACTCCTCTCTCTTTCAATGCAAAGACATGAATAAAATTACAGAGTATAAAAAAATTGTCTTTTCATTCTGCCACCTTTTTTTTTTTTTTCCTCCTTGCCCAAAACCCTCAGTGGCTACATTTGAGCATAATAACACTTCAATAACACTGAAAGTGCATACTTTAAACTAAGGTGCAATTTATGGCACATTTTAGAGAACAGCTACTGAGACTTGGGCACAGTTCCAGTGCTGACACTGCAGTGCAACTGAAAGACACTGAACTATCACATGTTGTTTCTTTTTTGGTAGTGATTATTAGAAGATCGTCTAAATTCCAGGGAACTTCTTGAAGTGAGGAGTCCTAATAAAATTCTCTTTTTTAATAAAACAGATTGCAGTCTTTCAAGGTATGTTTGAGATATTGTTGAGTATTTAATGACTAACATTCAGTAATATATTTGCATTCAAAACTGTACCAAATTCATTGCTTTGTGAAGCTTGAAAGTTTATTTATGCTAATGGTAAAACAAAACCTATTATAGATAACTTTCTGTAACATTTTAATCTTTTGCAGTCAGGCATTTTTTATGGCAGTATGAATCTGTGTTTATTTCATTATATATGCAAAACTGCATATCAGTTAAGAAAAAAGATAAAATAAATAGTAATAAAGGATAAAATAAATCGTTTATTTGATGGATGTCACTGATAGCTATGTAGAAAACAAACACAAGATTAAAAGCTATAAAAGCAAGTATCAATACTGACAGGAATCATCATAGGTTTTTTTTTCTCTTTACTGTACTTCAGATGTTTTACTCTATGAGATAAACTTAACATTTTCTTAATAACTGCAGAAAAACTTGTATAGACATAAAGAGCAATTTATATATGATTCACTGAATTTATGCTGTCAATATTCATTACTATTTAGATGATACCATCATTCATTGATTGTTTCAACTATCTCAAATATGTTTAATAGAAGAATGGAAGTGTTCAAAAAAATCATAATCTTCCATAATTTGTAATTAATTTTCCAACATATAAAAGTCTTATTGTTCCACCTGGCTCCATGCTGTGATAAACTGTTAAAGGCAGATTATTATCTGTTTTTATTATAAAGCCACAGCATCAGTGCCTTGGCTAAAAGCAGCACCCACAGAGATGGGGTTGGCCCTGGCATCAGCATCCCCACAAGGTGCCAAGGAGGGCTTCTCATGGCCACCAGCAGGATAGGGCTGCCCTTTGCCATACTGGCACTAAGCACTCACCCAGCTCTGGCAGCCAAACTCTCGTGGGTATACACTTAGGAACCTTTCAATAAGATCGGAGGGTTCATCCTGAACATTTCCTATTCTATTCTATTCTATTCTATTCTATTCTATTCTATTCTACTCTAAAACTTCACAGGTCATTTTCTTTCATCCTACCACTTGTTACTAGGGACAACAGATGCCCACCTCACTACAACATCCTTTCAGGTAGTCATAGAGAGTCACAGAGAGTAATAAGGTCTTCCCTCAACCTTCTTTATGCTACTCCAGAGCCTTCACCAGCTTCCTGGCTCTTCTTTGGACACATCCACAAACGTATATTTTTGAACATGCATTATCTCATTTGTTTCCTCCCCTGAATTCATATACTTCAGAATTCTATGATCAAATTCAATTATGTAATGGGAATACATTAAGGCATTATATCAGTTAAAATCTAAAATTATCTCACAGTTTTTTGTTCCTCAAGGTAAAAGTTTTTTCCATTTATTGTAAAATCAGAGAATGGTTTGGGTTGAAAAAGACATTTTAAAGATCATCTAGTCCAAGCCTACTGACATGAAAGGTACTAGATCATGGTGCTCAAAGCCTTGTCCCATATGGCCTTGAACACTTCCACGGGTGGATCATCCACAGCTTCTCTGGGCAACCTATTCCAATGTCTCACCACAATCACCATAAAAAACTTCTTCCTTACATTTAATAAAAACCTACCCTCTTCAAGTTAAAGGATAACAGCATTATCCTTTGTTCTGTCACTACAGGCTTTTGTTAAAATTCTGTTTCTAATAAGTGCCCTTTAAAGACTAAAAGAGACCTGTCTCCTCTAGCTTGTTGCTTTTATTGAATTTCATTAGGCTTGTTTCCACCCAATTCTCCAGCCTTTCAAGGTCCTGCTGAACAGCAGCACAGCCTTCAAGTGTCAGCTATTCCCCCCAGTTTTGAATTGTCAGCTAACTTACTTAGGCTGTTTTCTATCTGTTGGTCCAGGTTGCTGATAAACAAGTTGAGTAAGACTGGACACAGTACTGATCCCTGGGGAACACCACAGACTATAGGCCTCCAGTTCTATTCCACTGGTTGATCCACCTCACTATCTATTCATCTAACCCACAATTCCTGAGCTTACCTATGAGGATGTTATGGGAGAGAGTAAAAAAAGCCTTGCTGAAATCAAGGTAGACGACATCCATTCCCTCATCAACCCATACTGCCATGCCATCATAGGATATCATATCAGTCAGGCAAAATTTCCTCTCAGTAAATCCATGCTACTACTCCCAATGACTTTCTTCTCTTTTACATGCTTGGTACTGACCTTCAGAATGCTCTGTTCCATCACCTTTCCAGGAATGGAGGTCAGACTGACTGGCGAGCAGTTTCCCAGGCCCTCCTCTTTTCCCTTTTTGAAGAGGGGAGTAAGATTTTCTTTCCTGCAGTCATCAAGCATTTCTCATCATGTTCTCCATTATTTTTCAAAGATGATGGAGAGTGGCTTAGCAACATCTGCCCGCTACCTCAGAGACATGAGTGCATCCCATCAGGGCCCAAGGATTTATGGATGTTGAATGTCCCTAGCCTATCTCTAACCACCAAGTAGTCTTCATTTCTTCAGTCTTCCTCTCTTGGCTTCAACGTCCGTGATTCCTGAAGGCCGATCTCAGCAGCAAACACTGAGACAAATAAAGCATTCAGTAATTACACCTTCTCTCTGTCTTCTACCACCAGGGTGTGACCTCCTTGTCTTTCTGGAGTGAAAATGCACATTGCTGTCTCATATCCAACTTTTCATCCACAAGTATCCCCAAGTCCTCCCTGGCAGGGCACCTTTCAATGTGTTCATCCCCCAATCTGTATTGATAGCAGAGGTTGCCTCAATCTAAGTGCAAGACCAGTTGAAATTCTTGAGATTAGAATACATTTACAAAAGAACAGCAAGGTTAGGGAGTTTGTTTGTTATTTTTCTAGTTATGTTTACCATTTTAAAAACAAATCCTATGTAGATCATAAGCATTACTGATATTTGCATACTTTAAGACTTTATAACACTATACAATCACTTTAATCCACCTGGTTATGATGCAAAATTTCCTAATATGAATCTCTAGTGAGGTGTTCGAATTGCATGTTATTGTAAGGTCAATAAATATCTCGTCTAACAGCACCATCGTTGCTGCTATGGTCAGTCAGTAGCATCATTAGAAAGCAAGAATCAAACTGCTGGAAATATTCCAACAAAATAATGTTGGACGGCTTCCATAAAGACTTTTCCAAAAGACATTAGTTACTTCATCCCCGCCTGGACTGGCGATTGTCCAGATAATGTCCTATACTCTGTATGGTGTTACTTAGTGACTCACTGTGTATTATCTATGCCCCACTGCATCATGGATTGTCCTTGGTGTCTGATAGCAATCAACTGGAAATCTCATATAAATTCTGTTACAGATTCTTGTACCATTTTTTATGTCTTCAGCTACTTGAGAGAGTTTGCTTAAGACTGTATTTTTATCACAAGCAGATTCAGAGAGGCATTCTATGACTCCCAATATTTTCTGCAGATCATGATTTGGGTAATGAAAGAGTTGTCTCAAGATTTAAAATTATAATACATGGATTGCTCACCACCTGAATAACAAGAAATAGTATCAGAGAATGTTTTAAAGGGAAGAGGTAGAGATAACTTTGAAGAAGATTAAAGTAGACCAAATTATATTCACGAAATGAGATAGAATTTGATTGACTGTTTGCAGGAAAATGTTGAAGTCCTAAACCAATTCACATGTTAAGAATTTTGTGAGCTTTATTGCACGTCCTTTGTTTGGATGATATGAGAGAACAATTGGCAGGTAGATCTTAAAATATTTTTTCATTTATTTAGGGCATTTTTTGTCATAGAGAATTTTTACCCAAATGATGACTCAGGAATAAAAGTTACATATTTAAACTGATGAACTTTATGCCAATCAGCATAATAGCCCTTTTACTGGAACTGCATCAGAAGTAAATGGCTCTCATGATTCTCTCTGAACTAAATCCAAGAACAAATTTATTTTCTGTTGTGTTCCAAAAAATCTGTCCCTCTGCAGAGTAAAGTACAGTGTGTAAAATTGCATAGTGGAGTTTTGCACATTTATTTTTCTTCATATAGTGATTTAGAAAATTGATTTTTTTTCTTCATTCCCTCTTCTTATCTCCTATGTTGACTTTAATTTCTCAAGTTGTACTGTGTTTTTCAAATTACAGATCAAAGGATTCTGTGATCATTGGAAAGAGCAATATATTTCACAGGCTTCCCTAATTTTCTTGTTCTCATAGGTTATATATACTTTTCTTAAGTACCATTTTCACCACTGCAGTGAAATAGCCTGCAATTATTTTAAAGGGCAAGACTTAGTGTATAGGCAATACTTAACTTTTTTTTTTTTTTAGTTAAATGCATAAAAATGTTTAAATATATTGAACATTTGTACAATACACTTTGATGAAAGCAAAGATAATATTATTATGATCAACTGCGGTGTATGCATTCAAATTTAGGTAAATTTAGTCAGCACCCAGCTTAGAAAATGGAAAAAGAATCAACTAAAGTTCTAGATGACAAGGAATCAAGTGCAATCCTTTGAAACATATTATATTTTCTTGACTTTCATTTCAAGATACAGGTAATTTTTTACATTTGTACTTGTTTAATGTGGCTACACAAATATGCAAATGAGGTCTACAAACTTGCTTTTAAACAATCTGGCTCTGACAGAATCAAAAGACTGCTCTGATAACTCATTTTAGAGCTCTATTTTTTTTTTAATCAAGCTGACCTTATAAACAAATATATAGTTGTTTTGCTCTTAGCATAAGTATTTTGTTGGACTAAAATATTTAAAAGTATAGGTGAGAGGTACTAGCAAAGCTATGTTATGACTTAATAAGGTAATTAATACTGTGGTAGTTATATGACTCTGCTTGGTAAACAATTCTGTGTTTGGTTGTTTTTCTTTATAAACTGCAAGAATTAGCATTTCACTTGCTTCAAAAAAACAGACTCATAAAATCTTTGACTAATATTTTTGCATCAGTTAAAAGGGGACATTTTAGTCTTTGAATAAAATGCAGCCTTTGTTAAGAGCTGAGGTAAACAGCAAGCTAAATTCAGATATTCTTTTCATTTAATCAGGAATTGTTTTCAGCAATAAAAGATAAATTAGTGCTTGGATCAAATAAATTTTGATGTTGATTTTGCAGAGACACTCTTTTCAAAATTTATGGCCAACAAAGAATACCGAGGGGAAAGTCTCTTGCCGTTTTTGTTTTTCATCATATTAAAAAATCTTGTCTATGTTCAAGGAATATAAAATTAAATCATTCCACTAGTTTGCTTTACATCAGTTTCAGCTTGCTTTGCTTATATACAAATGCAGAATTTCTATGATCCCATGTACAATCTTCTTCCCACGTCACATCTGCTGAAGACATAGAATGAAGATTTTTGTAGTTGCAGGATTTTAGTCAGGATTTTTTCTAAATATTCAATTAGCTATGAAAGTAGATTTCTCCCCTGAAGATTCTGCTGTTTTCCTAGACAGGACAAATTAGTGCTTGTCCTGGATATTGAGCACTGTTCTTACTTCCCTGGCTCAAGCAACATCGTCTCTCCATTTACACATTTGCCCATTGAACTGTCCATTCTATGGTATTGAGAGAAACTTGCACAAAGATAATTTCAGCCCCTGGATAAAATTATGAAAGATCTTAGCAGTATCTGAAGGACTAGAAAGTGTCTGAAAATGCATCATGGTAAATTGGGTTTGACCAACCTGATACTTTCTTATGAAGTAGCAATTTGTAACATAAAAATGTGAAACAGTAGAGCTCTGGATGTCATCTACATCATTTTGATTTTAACAAGGCGTTAAACTGATAAGATATAGACTGACAATAGGGGGAAAATTGGCTCAACTGGCAGACTTAAAAAGGGATATTGTGAGTAAGAAGGAGAAAAACTATGGAAGGAAAAATATTCTCAAATGTGTCATAAGCTGAAAAAGATATTCACATTTAGGAGGCTCAAGGGAGAAAGAGAACCCACTGTGACTGTCAAATTCATAGGAATGTGCAAGAATTCTGCACATAAAAGAAGGAAAAAATTTGGTGAGATTAGTTAATAGAATTTAGCATCACTATTCATCTGAGGGTTCTGTCTGACACAGGAAAAATACATACTAGTTTCTTGCTGCTACTACTACAATTCCACTATAAGTAAACATAAACAGTGCAAAATATCTGTTCAGCTACTTCAAACACTTTTTCAATACTTTAGATAACAAGTGACTTTTATTTGTACTGCTATAATTGCATAGTTTCAAAATTAAGGTTATTAGATCAGCTACACTTTCTGATGAAAATGTGTAGAAGACTACCTTTGGCTAGATATATTAACAAGTGGTGTATATTTTTAACTTATAAGTTAAATTTGTAGTTGAAAGAAGAACATAGTGGATTTTGGTTTTATCACCCTTGGAAATTGCACCAATGTGGTTATAGAATCATAGAATAATTTATGCTGGAAAAGGTCTGTAAGATAATTGAGCTGTAAACTAGCTGTAAACTAGCACTGCCAAGTTCTCCACCAGAATAGTTTTATGGCACTTGGGGACATGTTCCTGTCTTTTAAATACCTCTAGGGGTGGTGACTCAGCCACTTCCCTAGCAAGTCTGTTTCAATGCTTGGCAACCCCTGTGGTGAAGAAATTTTTCCTAATATCCCATCTAAACTTCCTTTGGTGCAACTTGAGGTCATCTCCTTCTGTCCTTTTGCTTGTTGGAGAGCTGTCCAACCCCATGTAGCTGTAGGGAGCAGTAAGGGTGCCCCTTTTCTCCAGTCGAGACAACCTCAGTCCCCTCTGCTTCTCCTCACAGGACCTGTGCTTTAGAATTTTCATCTGAGTCATTGCTGTTGCTGTTATACCAGTGTTTTGCATTTTGGTACATCCTAAGCTATTTACAATGCTGCTTCAGGATATGTGCTTGACTTTCTGAGATCTGAGAATTTAATTTATGAAAGGACTGCTCAAGTGTTCTCAGTGTGTAAGGGAAAGAATTCACTTAGGTTGCTGTTACCAACATGCACTTCTGCCTTTTAAATACTACATTGTTTCTAAAGTAAACAGCATAAAAACTAGGCCTTCTGTCAGTCACTTAAACCAATGTATCTCACTGCTTTCAAATTAATTTTGGTTATATATAGACCTGATGCGCAGATCAATTGACAGTACCTGGTCTAACATGAATTTTCAACTTTGATTATGAAAGAGAAATTGAAAGATGTACTACTACTCTAAGCAATAAGTGATATAGTAGATGGAAAATTCCCTTGCAAATCTTTAATATATTTAGAAAGTGTCTTACTGTTTTAAAGATTCCCAGTCATCTAGTAGCAAGGAAAGTAATAGTTTTATGGGTATAAAGTCTTTTACTTTCCAAAATCTCCAAATGCTTCATGTATTAAAAAGATTATGCCCATTATGACATAAATGCTGAAATATCTAGATAACAAAACTGCAGATACTGTCACATTGTATATAGGCATTTGGTGAAGGGCAAAAATCCATGCTAGAGACAAGACAATGGAAGAGGTACTGTTAACTCAACTAGAGATATTGTTAATTCAACCAACATGAAGTCTTAGATTTTAAAGCTAAATCTAATACTGCGTCTGAAACATTCTCAGCAACTGGTTAAGCTTTTTTTTTTTTTTTAGTGTTTTAGTTTTTATTCTTCCTATTTTATTTTTTTCACTTTTACCTCTTCCTTTTGTTCTTTTCATCAAAAATGCATTTCAATGACCCTTTTGCTGTATGGGTAGTTTAATTCTATTAGATGATCATAGGTATATGATTTTCACAATGAACTGCTTCTTGTATACCTTGAGAACTGCAGATTCTAACCTTTGAGGCTTTCTGCTCAGGATATTACAAACTTACCCATAATTACTTATTTTCAGTGGCAGTGAACTGTGTCATTCAATTCATTAGATATCTTGCCTTTCTGTGGAGAAGGCAAAATTTCTTCAGAACTCTAAGATTTAAATAAAGAAAAGCATAAAGAAGTAGTGGAAAAAATAACAACTAAATATATTCCTATAAATAACTTATCTACATTTCAAGTTGTTAAAAATAATTTTAAAGATAGTAAAATATGTTTTAATGCACTTGAGGAAATTCCTCTACATGCTGCAGTTAACATTGTAGTTTCTTGTTTTTCAGATAATTTTTTTCTGAAACTGTTGAAATATTGCTGTTAAAGTTTTGAAAAAAAAATATTTTGAATAAAATCTGATAATGCATCATGGTGTCCCTTTAATTCTTTTTTATATGAATGAAATATCAGCTTTTACAAGGAATCACTGAATGGTAAAGCATGAACTATCATTAAAGGCTATATTTACACTTTTATAAGTCTAAAATTCTAGAAAACAGCATACCTACAATAATGAAAACATTTACATGGAATTAATAAAGTATGCCATAAAAGATTTTATTTACTATTTTACAAAAACAATGTGTTGGCATGCTAACATTGCCATGGTGAGTAGAGTACAGTCATGTAATATCAGATGGTAATCAGTAATATATTCAAAGAACCTCCCAGCTGAAGAGGCTTGCTGTGGCCAATTTAGTGTTATGAAAAAATAACATTTTTAGAAGGCCAATGTGAAATATTGTTTGACTTTTCTTTCAAGAGAATTTTTTTGCATTTTTAGAATTCATTCTATGGTACAGAATATAGCAGCTTATAACTAAACAAAAAAACAAATTTAAAAAACCCAAAACAAGCAAACAAACAAAACAACAACAAAAAAATCCAGACCTGCCCCAAATTATTTTACTTCTGACATATCTTTTTTATTGAAATCTCTGAAAGTGTTTGGGCACAACTTTATCTTTTTAAGTGGGGTACATTTGGGTTAATCAAAGGACTAGTCTTTCTTGCATGGGAAATACTTTTTTACTGAAAGAAAAGTACAGAAATGAGATTTTAAACAAGGAAGCTAAAAAAAAATACAATTTTACTTAACTTTTAAATAGTTCTGATGGTATTCACAGGTTAATCTAGTCCTTTGTGTCTTTTTACAGCATCTCTCTCAGGTCAGAATTTAGAAAGAATGTTGTTAAAAACAATACTTTTAGAAGGAAAATTGTTTTGAAATAACGTGTGCATCATCTGTAAATCTGCTTGAATAATTATGCTTTTTTGTTGAATCACAAAGGAAGTTATTTTGAAGTTCTTGCTGAACCAAAATCAGAAGCCAACATAACAGCCTTGTCCAGTTACTGATTCAACTAAAAACTGACATCTCCTGGCAAGAGCTGAATCAGCATGAAGTCTCAGTGTTTACTACAGCCTGCAGGGCAGCCTCATGTTCCACCTGCCTTTTCATCCAGTCATCATTCTCTCTGTTTTGCTGTTAGATTTGCCATCGTGCGCAGTGTGATCCTTCTTGTTCTTTACCTTCCCCTGGTATTCTATTGGTTTTTTTTCTAAGATATTTAAGTTAAAGATTCCAAGCGAGTTGTTATTCTTCCTCAGTGGACAGCTAGCTCTGTTTCTAGCAGAAGATCTGCAAATGCCTGATCAATCCAAGGTCTGTCCCCGATCTCAGAGCAGTGAAAATCACTGTGTGTGTGCATGCATTGCCACATTCATGTGCTGTGCAAAATGCAGAGTGTGAAAAGAGATTTTCTTGCTCACGCCCCAAGCCCCCCCAGGTTTGTTGATGACTACTATGCTGTAGATAGACATGTAGCACTACAGTTCAACATTGTTTACATTCCAAAATATTGTGTGCTGTATTTAGGAAACTGGAAAGATGTTGAAATGTTGTTCTGATAAATATTGAGTTCTTGTACTCAAACACATATGACCCCCACATAGGCTTATCAAAACAATCCAAAGAAATTTTATTGATGTGCATTAGAACTTAGCCAGGCCAGCTTCAATTAGAATTACCTTAAAGCAGCTGAAATGAAAACAAATCTCTAAAATTCACAAAAAGGTAGGAGGAAGTCTCATGGAGAAAATCACTTTTAATAGAAGTCTCTTGTTTGTATTAATGAGGGCAACTGTAACTGCCATCAGGGTAATTGCTACTGAATGTTTAGGGCATACTAGAAAATATAAACTGGCTATTGTTGACTTAATAAGGATGTAGACATCTGAACCTAATTTCAAGTTCAAAGAACATATCACTTTTATTTTGCAGAATTCTCAATTTCCAAATTCATTAGGCAGTCCTCTTAGATTTCTAGTTTCCAAGGTTACTATGCACCATGTGTTTCCTGAGTAGCTTGTTCTTCAGAATAGATTTATATTACAACTCAGGTTAGACAGACAGCTGCCTAAATTCTATCTCAAAAAGTAAAAACAAATGAACAAACAAGCAAACAAAAATCCCACTGGAAAATCAACCAACAAATTAGAAAATTTCATAACCATAGTTAACCATAGTTTTTTAACTAGGTATTTATTATAGTTTTGATGAAAATGTAAGCATAAAGTCAAGCAAATAGGTAGGTGCAAAGAAGATATCATTGACATATACATCACCTCCAGGGAATTCTTTTACTTATCTGCCTACATTACACCAACCTTCTAAACAAGGATATGCATCTTTATTTATATTTGGTGAAACAAGTGCAGATAAATTGAAGATGTCTGTCTTTGCAGTTAAGCCTGAGACTTTTGATACTGTACTGACATATGCCTGGTGCTGTGCCATTAGTCTGGTTGGTATAGGTTGGCAAAGATACTTTCAATGTATATTTTTTATATTATCCATTCCCTTTATGCCTCTTCCTTTTCCTCTTTTAGGTTACCTCATTCTATTCCAGCTGTGAAATTTCATTTATTACCTTTTAAATGCACATTTTATTGAATTAGGTTATTGCAGGTACCCATAAAAAAGCAAACATAATTTTTACAGTGAATCTGGAGATAATTTTCTGGGTGACTCACAATACATATAAAAATAAAAAGGTGCACAAGAAACTTTGTCTAGTTCAACAGCTATTTTTATTGGATAATTTCTTTTAATTTAATTGTCCTTTCTTTTGATTATCCTGATTATCTTTGACCTCTTATTTTTTAATTTTCATTTGAGATGTTATCATTCACTTTTATAGCTGCTAAATTGTATTGTACAAATCAAGGGCATTTTATTTTTAATGCAGCTGTCTAACAGAGTGACATCAAGGATATTATAAGGTAATATAAGGTTGGATTACCACTAGGATTAAAGTTGATTATTATGTCATTTTTGCATAAATAACTGGATCTTTACTAAAAGAAATAGAAGATTGAGAGTCATCACTATTCAAATAAAATTCAGATAGCTGTAAAAATGGTTTTCACTGAAATCATTAAAACACAAGAAATTAGTAATTTTTGGAAGAACCTGAGTTTTTGTTGAAAAACAAGTGATAGCATCACATGAAAACCTGTTGTGAAATTTGTATCCTGATTTAACCAATGGCAAAGCTAGGGACACTGAACAAAGTTAGGAAATTGAGTCCTCTGAAGACAATCCTTATGGTGTGATATCTGCTTGAAGGGAAAGGCAAGAAATAAAAAAAAAATGAACATTACTTTTATACCCATATACTTTTCACTGCATCCAATCTCCTGCTCACCCAACTGTGTAAAAATAGTGAAGATTTGTACAAACTCTAAGCAAATATATTAACAGGATCTACAGGAAATTGCTTTTGACAAAGCTTTATTCTCATCAGGAAAATGGGTGTGTTTTACATATTTTTCAGTGATAGTTATTGCAGTATCTCTTTTGCATTTTCTAGATTAAGAAGTGTGACAACAAAAACAGGAAAAAACGCTCAGAGCCCAATTGTCAGAGGCTGGAGCACTCAGCACTCATCAGGTACAAACACTACATAACTTATTGTTGTGAGCAGTGTTGAAAATCTGCCTTGAAGAATTTTCAATCTCAGATCACTAAAGACGAGTTCAAACTCACGTGAAGTGCCACCCACTCATTCAAAAAATCAAATTACAAATGATATTAAGCCTGATGAACAGGAAATTCAAGAACAGTTCCAGAAATTAAAACTTACGATAAACACCATCAAAATGCAATCAATAAAATCTCATAATGGCTTTCTTAATCTGTAATAAAAAAAAATTACAAGCCAAGTTTAGAAATGCAAATCAAGTGGTATATAATATAAATATTCTTTCACTAGGTGGTTTTTAATGACTACGATGGTATTTAAATTATTTCTTTTCTTGATTTTCTTCCTTCTCTCTAACTCAGTATGATGTAAATTATGAACCACTCCTTTTCTTTCTTTTATTCCTTTAGTAGTTGTTCTGCTTATAGACACAAAAGGTTCTAAATGGATGTCTGACTTACTTAGGACTACAAAAGGACATTCACCACCCAACATCTTACTCTGTCCTTTTGGTAATTATTATATACATTCCCTATTCTCCTTATTCTTACTGAAGCCCAGGGACTTGGACTGGAGTTCAGTGACATGGAAAGTCTTATTAATTCCAATGTTGTTTAATTAAACTCTGATTACTGTACCTTTGTGGACTCAACACCTTTCTTGTCCTTATTTAATCATTTCCCTCTACACCTTTATTGCCACAATGCTATATGTGACTGTGTCAGTGAAATTGTTGTCCACTGTGGAATATTTTCCTCAAGAGGTAACGAATTTCCTTCAAGAGGAAATTAGCATTTTTTCTGAAAATATAAGCTAAAGTTTTTTTAATACTCCAAGTAAAAATTCCTATTTCAGAAGTCAAGTTTGATGTTGAACCAAAAATACACTTTTCATCTGAAGCAAGGGGTCTTCACAGGTATGGTTTTACTAGCAAAATTTAATTTTTGTGCTCATGGGATACTGATTTATCCAGTTTCTACTTGTAGAAAAATGCCTAATTAAATTGATCATATGCTAAGTAATATCAATCAAAGGTCAGACGCATGCTGACTTAAATTATCGTGAGAAAGACAACCAAAATAATATAGTTCCTCATTTCTTGTCTAGGAAAATAAGGAAGCAGAAGTTTCTAAAGTAAGTGAATAGCAAATGCAGGATTTAATTTAATTTAGTCTGTGAAAGAAGTGGCAAATTTCATTTTCTGCTCTCATCTCTGAGTACTTAACCAGTTCCTGTATGATTGTACTGGCTTCTGGAAACACATTACCATCTCAGCTGGTGGTGGATCCTTGTTAGCTTATACCACTCAATTAGTGTGACTAACATATGAGGTTTCCAGAGAGCTACTGATATTTTCACTTATTTTCTGATGGGACTTAGAGTAATTCTTGCACATTTACATTGCTCCCTCCCAATACCTAAAGTCTCCTACTGATTTCATCCATTTTAAACTCTGAAGAATTTTTCCAGTAGGATAGAAACTGTCTCGTGTTCTGTGTTCTGAAAACCAAAATAGTTGTATTTTTGTGACTAGTTTTTTGTTTTTTTGGTTTTTTTTTTTTTTTTTTTTGACAATGGTTTGAACTAAGCTTTTGGATGGATCATTAACATAAGATTACCTCTCAATATCAAATATTGAGAGGTAAATATTTCCTCTCAAAGTAAATAAAGATGACTTTGTAAGTTTAGGTTCCTATTTCTCCCACAGAGTTACGGGAATTAGTCACTTCTGAGAGTTTCTAAGTTTTTCTTAAGACTTTATCCAGATTGATTCTGAAAATATCTGGGGATTGACAAGACAAGGACCAGAAGCTAGGATTATTAAACATGATCATTGGGCAAGTGCAATGGGTAGTAAAAACTTTTCACCTTAAAAATTTCATATTCATTACTCCAGTCTATAATGAAAACAACCTGCCTTATTTCTGATGTTACATTTTTAAAAACTATTCTTGCTTTCTTTTTGCTTTTTAATTTTATTTTGAAGGCAAATAAGCCTGATCTCATTCAATAGATTATTTTTTCTTCCCGAAAACTGGACAATTTTGCAAGTTATACATAAAAATGAAATTACAAATATTTTTTGTTATCTCCTGCCGAGTACCATTTCCTGTGTTACCGCACTTCTGAATATCTGAGTGATACTCTACTGCTATGCAGGAAATCTTCTGCCACAATTATTTTGGACTGGCTTTCAGTAACTGGTTTCTAATTTTGTTAAAATAAACAATGTAATTGTTAATCCTTTGGCATCTTCTCAAATGATCTGTATGATTTTGTCTAAAAATCCACTCTATTTAACCTTGTTACACTGCTCAGCATATCCATTCTAAATATTCTATCTTGGTATTTTTTAATGTGCTATAAAAGTTTTGTCAGGAAAAGTCTAGGAAGATAATATATTAGGACTTGAATTCTATACAGAATATTAAGGATTAAAACAAAACCTTTTCATACTACTCTGCTTGCTATAAATATTCCACGAATACCCAAAATAGGAGTACTACCCATTCCAAATTCTTCCAGGGAAAGTGTGAGAATTCGCTGTGTGGATGAATTAAAGAAAATAAAGCCATATAAATAAAAGTCCAACCCAATGTCATTGCTAAGGAGCTTTGCCTCAAGCACCTAGCTCTCCCAAGTCATGGTTCGCACCTTAATCCTCAGAAAAGGCATTAGGCAGACTTTCTTAAATATCTGTAATTAACATTAGGAACTGTTTCACAATATATCCATGCAGAAATAAGAAAATAATCTACTTCTTAGAAATGAAAATTTCTATATTTTATATTAAAAAGGAAAATAGAGAAAATTAATAATGTTATGATTAACATTTATTTCATGTCTAGAGTACTTTGAAGACAATTAATTAGTAAGAGTAATGTTCTCGTGACATGTGATATAAATGAAGGGGTTTATTCAAAAGCAAATATCAACACACTTGAAAAATTCATTTTTGTACCAATGTAAGTACAGATTCTCTGGACAGGTTTCCAGAATTACACTATCAATTTTTTCAGAATCTGAGGGCAATTTCAGTGAAATAATGCATTTCAAACCTCTTTGTATTTTCATTTCTGCTTTTTGGCATTGTAGGCTCAATATAATTCTATTTCTTAGAAGATTCCAGTGAAAAGTTACCTGTGAGAGCTACTAGCTTCTTCTTCAGCATATCTCAGCTCAGAAAGGGACTGAGAAACAGCTAATGCAATCTCTATATCCACAATCTCTATATCTATATCTGAAATTTATCTTTCAGCATGTGTATTGAATATTTATGTCATCCTCCAAGAATTTTCCCAGAAGTCTATTGATATTCACCAATAGATAGTTTTATTATTTTATATTCGAAAATTCCCTTTATCTAGTAATCTTGAGATTTGAGTACAAAGATTTTAATGCAAAATACTTTTCTGTCTCTGATTTTAAAGAGAATATATTTAGTTCTAGTGATTTCTTGTTCAAATTCATTGTGCTAGCTGAGAGACAACCCATTATAAATGACTCCCAGTCTGTCTTCTTAACCAGACTCAGGCAAAGTGAAAAACGTCTCAGACAATATTGGGTTTGAGGTACAGAGGTACCACTAGGAGTTTAGTCATGCAATTTTAAAAAATGAACTGATTTAAAATGTTCACCAAGTCTCATTTGAGATGCAGAATTTTGTCTTATGTTAGTGTGGTGCATTTGTCTAGCAAATATTATAGCAAAATGTAGGTGTTGTCAAAGGTTGCCTTCTTAAGTTCTAAAAATACCTCTGTCTTATTTTATCTTTCATATACAATTTCTATTTGGAAATGCATTTGAACTTGTTGTTTTCTCAAACAAGGACCTACATCAAGTCCTAATATTTTCAGAGCCTCTATGATACCTTTTGAAATGCAACAAATATAGGGATATTGTTATCCTACCATCCTATCATCCTGTTATCCACAAAGATACTTTTATGCTTACCCTAATGTGTATTTCACAAGTTGAAAAAGTGCCAACTATTCTAAGTATTTCAATAAAGGTGCTTATGTTATGATTCTACAGATGAACACTTTCTGCTTCTGTTACTACACAGAAAAAAACAAAGCCTGCAATCTATGGATCAGCTCCTCCCAGCTGCTGCCCACATCCTAAGTAATAAAAGGAGTTCCATGTGTCAGGTACCTGCTTTGGCTACAAATACCTCTGCCCCTGTGTTTCTTCACAGACTCAACTGAAAACAGTATTTTGATACTACAGCAGAATGGAATTGTTCCGTTCCAACCAGGATGACAATATAAGTCCTTTAAGGTCAAAATGACATTATTTTGCAGTATTTAGAATCCTGGAATTGGCTCAGCCTGCCAAGATGTATTTAATTTATTTTCTATTTGATTGCTAAGTACAAAGAGACATTAAACCCCTAGATCCAAAGAGGAATACTTTCTGGCAAATGGATGAAAACAACTGCTTTTGTATGCATTATGTCATAAAATGAGGACAGGCCTCAAGGTGCAGAGGACATTTAAACTAGAAGTCCTCAGTAGACAAACTCTGGATTTTCCAGAAAGTATGAAAAAAAAATACTAAACTGAAAACAGACTGCTTAAATTTAAGTAGTTTCTGCTAGAATATCAAAAGTAGGACAGAATGAGACAGATGAAGAAGTATGTTTGCACCCTGTGCCTTCTTTACTGTTCTTCTGAGAAGTAAAGAATAGACTTCTTGTTTAGATTGTCATAGACACACAGTAATGGCATATTACTTTTCTGTTTAACACTGAAGGATGAAAAAGGCTCCATAGTATTAATGTCTGGGAAGGTTTATGCTCGTGAATGCTCTCAGGAATATAGTGATCCCTAAGAACATGTAAAAGACGAGTTTTATGATTTTGAACTATAGTCAAATAAGAATAATGTAAATTTAAAATTTTATCAATAAAGCATTGGTTGACAGTTTAGTGTTAGCATGGATACTGATAGCAATCCCACCTTTACATGATTTCAAACATACTCTTGTCCTTTCATTTAATTTTCAGTTAGGAACTGTATTGTATGGATTGTTTTCTATTTAGGAGCAAGTCCAGAAATAGTCTGAGGTGTCTAAAAGGAGGAGATTTTCTACCTGTGAGCAAACATGTGATTATAAAACAAAATACAAAAATACTAACAATCTTGGACAAAGATAAATGAGCTGACTACTGTCTTCTTGATACGAGTACTTGGAAGGAGACATTACTAACTTTTGGGTATTCAGAAAATTGCCTTGACCTGGAAAATAATCAATTTGTATCAGCCTTCTATTGTCAGCTCACTGTTCACCCTGCTATGTATTCTGAGATGGGTACTGCTCTTCTGAGGGTAGGCAGTAGTTGAGAATTATTTCAATCCTGGTTTAAAATGCAGTTCCCTATATGCACAGAATAGAAGATCTTTAAGGTTCATCTTCGATACTAGCTTGATAAAGGTTGAGGGTTTGGAATTTATTTTATTTCTTCTTATCAATTTAATTTGACCAAAAGCTCATAAAATAGTAGAAGAGATGCAAAGGTTGAAAGATTATTGAGATGTTCACATTGCACACACACAAAGAATCCAACATAAGGACTACAGACACATAAATCTCAAAAATTCCCTAACTGTGCTTATCAATCCATGTTAGAAATATATCTTGAAAGAAGATCCTTTCTAGCAGTGGGTTGCTGCAAATTTTGGCCATACAATTTGGTAAGAAATGAACAAAAAAGATTACAAAATAGATTGGTTTATGGTAGTATGCAGGACAACTCAAAATGTTAAGTCAAAATGTCTGCAAATTGTTAATATTAGTGTTTTACAAGGAGCCAAATTTCTGTAAGCTATTTAGTCATTAAATTCTAAATAGAAAAAGTGTAAGTGCATAGACACATGTACACCCTTAAATATGCTATAGAAAATCTGCTGAATTTCCATGACATTTTGTAAACAGTTTCTACATAGAAATTATGACTCCATTATTTTTCATTTATTTTTCCATATTTACCATGTTTATACATTTCTAAAATATAAGAAGAAGTGGAAATTTAAACCAGTTCTGTTTTTCAAATGACAAAATAAGTGAGGAAAAAAAATCACAATTTATTTATCACTACAACAATATGGATTTTAAACATAAAGTCCTGTTTATTCACCTCTTTTGCAAAAATGTAAGCAGAATTTGTCTTTATCTTTTCCCATTTCAGAACAAAGCATGAGCCTTATATAAACCACAGCAGGTTTTATATTCTTTTCTTGCAGTGACTTTAAATTTTAGCATATGATTAGATCTTTGGAAGAAACTAAGGGAGCATACTGAAGCCGCTAAAAGAGAGATTAAGTAATTCATTAACGGTGGTTTCAAAGAGTGGATGTCTAATTTTTGTAATCTTCTTAAATATAAAGAGACAGAAGTCCAGTTTCAGCAATGCTGTCTTTCTTTGCAAATAAGCATTCTGTCTTAGGTTACGACTTCTTGATGTACATCATGTACATCTGCTTAACAAGGAAGGCAGCACTCATAACCACAAAGCAACCAAGACAGCATTCCAATATTTGAAATAATTTTTTGTTTACTGGTGGGTTGGGATGGGGGGGTGGGGGAGTTGAAATTTCAGTTTCAAGCATAATCTTTACTGAGATTTATTGGTAGCAGAAGAACAATGTGAAAAAAAATGATTTTGGCTTTATTTTATTTTAAAAATGTTACCTTTTCAGAAGTCAATTCATATAATATAATGAAGAATTTTATCACAAAAGAATTTTTCTTTAAAAAAACCAACTCAAATATATCAGTATTTTTATTAAAAACATATACTAATAAAGAAAGTATGAAAAGAACTAAACATACTATAACTTTCACAGTATAAACATAGGTTTAGCATCTATGGCTGATGCATGCTAGCACTGAAATTACTTATATATAAATCTGTGAAATTGCAAAATTTCTTCCCACAGCTGTTTTAACATCAACCTTTCATACTTAATATGCTGGGGAAAAGTCATACATCTAAGTGTCTAAGTGCCTTTATAGGTGTCATTTTCCAAATTCTCACACAGGTGAGCCTTTCTGCATTCCTTGCAATAGCAGTTTGTACTATTCTGGTGGAATCCACTTTCAATTCAGAATAATGGATTTTTCATTACAATTTTTTTAATGTCCCATTTGCTTTATTTGTTGAGCCACTATCCATACACTATATACATTATGTTTTGCATGCCATGTATTTTGTTTTCATTGGTCAGACCACACAAGGTGCAAGAAAATGGAGTCTTCAAAACTATCAGCACATAATTGTCAAAAAGGTTATTTACACTGTGAAAAACCCCTGCATTTGATATTTCAGCCTTCACACACATAAGCAATTCTGCATACTGAGAAGACAATTAAAAGTGCTGAAAATCCTTCTGGGTTTCAGTACAATAAACAAAGAACAACCCTCTCTTTTCAGACATGATCATATAATGAAACTACTAAAGACTAAACATGTCCAGAAAGCACTAGATTTGCCATTTTTATGATTTATTTTAAAAGCTGAGGTGATATCTTCAGCCTAGGACACGGAAATGCAATTTTTGGGTTTTCAGCTCCAGCTTAACACCTTATATTGTTAGAAAAGGCAAGAAAATGCTTTGCTCCTTCATCTTCTTCTCTAAGTTTAGTGTGGAATGGTTCCTATTTGAACAAAGATACAGATTAATTTCAGTTCTTCAAAGTAATTTTTGTGAAAAAAAGAAAATGTCTTGTGAAATTTATATTTGAAAAGTTCAATAAACTTACTATGCTACTTCTTAGTTGCTTAACAACTAAAATTGTACCACTTTTGAAAAATATACAGAGCAATATACAGTGTAATAACCTTAACATAAACTTCAATGTAAATAAAATTGGAATCTGTTCTCATGAGCTGTACTGATGATTCTGAGAAAAGTTCTCTACCATTCTGGTGACACATAGGTTGCTCCTAAGTATCTTGTTGATTGTTAAAGGCAGACTGAATCAAGGAATGAAGGGTGCTTCCTCAGGTGTTTGCTGAAGTAAATTTATCAAATTCACACAATAACTTTACACTTGAAGACAATGGTTAATTCTCACATGTTATAAGTTGATATCACTACTTTCACAAAGCTGTCTTTGGCAACCATGTTATAAATTAGATGTGAATATATAATGCAATGACACAAGCAAAATATTTAGCTGTGGCATCTAAAGTCCTGGCAAGTAAGATCCAGGTGACCAGGCTTGAGTGCTCCTTGAAAGAAAACCAAGCTGGGCTTCTCTTCTTTCTTCTCCCATGTTCTTAATTTAATTCTCATGTCTAATGTTTTCCTGTCCCTATGCAGAAAAATCTGTGTTTTCTGATTCCAGTATAACTTTTTGATGTGCATAGCCAGGATATTCTACCTCTTCATGGTATCTTGCACTTGTCTTGCGTTTGTCTGGTAACTCTTTTATCTCGTCATTTCTTCCTTCTGCAACCACACAAATATTTCCCTTCTATGGCCACATTACCCTCATGCTTATATAAAATGCTAATGTATTGTGTTTGCCTATTCTATGAAAATAGTACTAAATCCTGTTATTAATTGTAACATTTTGGTCATACTTGGATTTAAGGAAAGCTGATATTAGCAAATCCAATTAAATAAGTAATTAACATTTTAATTGGGATATCTTAAAACATCAAAACATCCAGGTGTCAGAAGGCCCTGCTTTGACTACATTGTCCAAATGGAAAATTACATTTAGTGGTTTCCAAAAGAAAGATATTTTATTGTGATGTTAGAAGTATTATTAACACTAGCTGAAAAGTCTTTAGGTTTTATTATTTTCCATTGCAGATCTACAGTAGATTATTCAACATCCTGATGAATTAACAGAATTCCTAGTCTATTGGGGGACTGCAGGTTTCATGCTCCAGTTTCTATCACTAAGGGTTCTGTGTGATGCCTTGATCCAAAAGAACACATAATTAAAAGGAGTCACCCACCCTCGCCACAGATGCCATGTTGAATTTCATAATTCTAGAGTGCCCTTAGGCACACAGCGGGGCTTACTCTTCAAAACTCCAGGTCCTCTATGTTATTACTTTTCTAATAAGTAACATCAGTGCTGAATTCTGCTCCAGGCTGCTTTACATCAGAAAGCTACCATTTCAACACAATGGCAAAGTGGCATGTCCTGAGTTAACAATAATAGTTCCTAAGTAAGGTAGCTATTTCCTTCATCTCTTCTCATGCAAACAACAGTAGGCAGGATGTGATGGTGCTGTTATTGCTGTTCTTTGTGTTGCTGTAAAAATATGTAGATACTGAGAAAAAAAATTATTGAAATGCAAGTAACAATAAAATAGTTATTCATCTTTCCACTTTTCTCACCAGAACTTGAAGCTCTCTTCTGGAAGGTTAACTGTGCATGTTTCAGAATGAAATGCTGGACTAAATTTTGAAATATACAAAAAGGTTAGAAAAATTAAACAAACAATTCCTTTATTTATCACAGCTCCCCTTTAACCAAACATTAGGACTGTGACTGTATAGATTTTTAGGAATACAAAGAGTTTTGTGAAGTCACCTAGGATTAGAGTTATAAGAATATGTAATTTCCAGGTCCAAATTCCCAGAAAATATTTTTGCTTATTTCTAAGACAGAAACTGGACTTATCCTAATTTAACAAACTCCTGAAATTATTTGAAGATTTGTGGAAACCAAAAGTTCAACTTTTAGCCATGGATAGAATTCTAAAGCCTTCAACAACTAGATGACCAAAACCAAATGAAGTGTAAACACCTTGATGACGCCTTGGTAGCAGTTAACTTATATACAAACATGCTAACTCCTATCTTAATGTGTTTTATAAACTGAATGCTATTTGAGTGGTCAAAAAGGCACAAAGTAGCCAGCCTTTTCCATGGCCCATATCATTAGATCCCTTGTGCCACTGCACAGCAGGTGTTTCCATTCTTCTCCGGATAACATACTTACAGAAAGCAGTTTTCCTACCCTTCACTTCCCATGCTAATTTCTACTCAAAATGAGTTTTGGCTTTCCTCCATCTATTCCTACAAGACGGGAAATGCCTTTGCATTCCTCCCATGTAACCTGTCCCCACTTCTGTCATCTGTATACTTCATTTTTGTAGTTGAACTCAGTCAGGACCTCAGTCTTCATCTATGTTGACCTTTTCCCAGTCTTGCCTGACAAGAACAGACTATTCTTGTGCCCTGAGGAGGTTGTCTTTGAAGATCAAACAGCGCTTGTATTTAGCAAATGTTCATCTAAAAAATACAAAACTTATGTTTGATTTAAAATAGTAACTTTAGCATAATTTTTTTTCTACGTCAGTTATCTGTTTTTTGGGTTGGTTTGGTTTTTGTTTGGTTTGCTTTTGCTGGAAGCTTGATACCTTGCCATCTAATTTAATTTTCCAAGATGCCAGTAGATATCTAAATACTTTTTCCAGCAGTCAAGTACATGTAAATACTAAGAATGGTGGATACATTATGCTACTACTTGTGTGTAGCTTCAGTCTCATATTCTAAAATACAGTTGTTAATTTTAAAATGTGTCCCCAGTACTCGGGATTAGAAGCCAATTACAACTTCTTGTCCTTCTTACATTATGAAAAAGTTATGGACAGATTTAGAATCACAGCAGCAAGATGTGAATGATATATGAAATGAAACAGTCCTGCTGATTATACTGCTGTGCTGTTTGCTATGACCTGTAGACATTCAGGTGCACAATATTTATATGGTGGATTGAAGAATAGCCATGCAATGCAAGATTTTAAAAGTGTGTGTGAGAGAGTTTTAAACATTCAGTGTATGCTCTATTTTCCTCTTCACATTCTTTACTTTAAAGACCCTGTTTCCAGACTAAAGCCAATGAAGAAAAAATAAGAGCTTACTCTCCAAAAGAAGCTACTTAGCACGATAAAGAGCCAATACAAGTTAATTTTTTTTCCCTTTCTCATCCCTAGGCAAGACATAAAATTTTGTTTCATGCATGAAGATGAACAGAAACAGCTTGCAAATGGAAAGGAAAATAGTTTACCAGTGGCTTTATTGGCCTAAATTTGAAGGCTCTTATCACAGAGACCTTATGGATACTACCAAATACTCGCAGGCTTGTCTTGTGTTATCCAATGGGCTGGACTTCTGTTCTATGATAAGTAAAATATAAGGAGATACCTTCTGGTTGTCCAGTATCAGTTAAAGAAGAATCAAGCCTACAGATATGCAATGCTCATCAGTAAACAAATAATCTCTCACCAGAAATTAGCAAAAGTGTGCAAATTTTATTTATGATATATATATTTATCAATTGTGTGGTGTGAATTTTAAACTTTGTGTTTCATAAACAACTTCTTTCTAATTATTTTAAAATTTCCATCTCTTCAGGTAAGGATATTCAGGTAGTACAGACATAATGTTAGGTAGCAAATATATATCTCTCCCTAATCTCTGCATCAACTGCTGCATTGCAACAGCAGTATTCCTTTTAGTAGAAAGATAATCTTAATCAGGGGTTTTCCTGATTTATTTAAATTTGTTTAAAAAGCAGAGGTACATTTTCCAGATTGTTTAGACCTTTTATTCAATACAAGTTAATGGATCAGAAAGCATGGGATCAGAAAGCAGTGTCATGACACAGCCATGCTGACAGAGCCCAGAGTGCCATGTTGACAGTGATGGGACATGGAAGTTATTATTGGATGGGTAGCCAGTAGAGATTACTGATGCAATGTCTAGTACAGTGAAAATTTGTGTAGTATTATTTGGGGTAAACTTTTAAATTGTAAGTGAGTAAAAAAAGATAAGTCAATTCAGCAAAATATTCTACAAAATATAATAGGCTTTAAACATGTACTTTAATATGACCTCTTTAATATTTTCTTTAGTAAAAGCTTGGGATATACAAAATTTGTCCTCTGCTTGGTAATGTCTTCATGGAGATTTCAGTGTTCCCCCATCCCAGAGATTTCTGAAGTAGATAATTTAGTAATCTTTCTGACAACTATTACAAGCAGCAGTTGCTGCAAGATTAGGGAGGCTTTATCACTGAGGAAACATATGGTTGTTTACACTTGTCTTTTAGACACTTCCAAATCCCTCAGAGTTATAGTAAAGAATCTGACCTCCCCTGTAACTAAAATTGTAGAACAGGTCTTTATGCTTATGCATTTTGCACAGGAGTCATTAAAGGGTGTACAGGTAAGGGCAGAAATGGTAGGGGAGCAATGGCACATCATTCCCAGTGCCAGGGCACACTGGGGGCCGTGGCTCCCTGGGTACCAGATGTGGAGAGTGATGGGCAATCCACCAGGGCAGACAGGGCATTGCTTCACAGACAGAGCCCACCCTGCCGCTGCAGCCAGGGACCAGGGTGGGCCTGGGGCAGCCTTGGGCACCTTGGGGCACCTCTCCAGGGATGGGCTGGAGCTGGGGCACAGCTAAAGCTGGGTCAGGACATCACCCTGTGAGTGAGGATCAGAGTCAGGTCTGGGGAGGCGACAGGGGCAGACACAGCCTTGAGGTTGCCAGGACACTCTACATTAGTGTTTCAGCTTTGTTTTATTGCGAAGTGTGTTTTTGAATTGACTTGTTTCTGCTTTGATTCCCATTATGCTTTCAAATCATTATTACTTGGTTTCTTCCTTTTGAATTAAATTATTTAGAAAGATGCTCCCCAGAATCACACTGAATGTTCTCTGATTGCCATTGGTTATCATGTTCAAGTTGCCAAAGTAGAATTAGTTCAGAGTTAAATTTCCTGTCTTCTCAGTGCTGTGCTAGGAGACTTAAATCCATTTTGCTATTTTTCACTTGTAATATGTATGTAGACCTAAGCTAGCTTTGATTTCTGAGAATACTGATGTCCTTCAATGAGCATAGAACACATGCAGCAATCTGAGTCAAGCATATTTTCGCATCACTAGTCTTACTATTAAATTCCCTCTCATGGCATTGAGAAAGGAAAAAAAAAAAAAAGCTGATTTCCTACTAATTTAGTAGTTTAGTGGTTACTACTGCTACTCCTTTCAGTATTACTTGCAAGTTGTGGCCTGTTTCTAATGCTTTCTGACAAATACTTTCTTAGGGAACCAAAGGGAAATAATCAATTACCATGAGAGTTCTCATCTGTCTAATTATCTCATGGTCAATACTCAAAATAACATGTAAAGGATCCAACGTTCTCATGCTCTTTTACCCGAAACCTTACATGACTTTTTTCAAATTACACCTTTTCATTGCATAGGCTACAGATTTTAACATCTACTTTTCAGGGAAGTGTTTCAGATCCTGTGAAGTAAACAGTTCCTGAGAGAGACAGATGGTTGCAATTCAAGGAATGTAGCATGATGTCATACCTGAGATTTCAACTCCTTCCTCATTTTATTCATTCAGCTATCATACTTTTTGTTCCATAGCTGGCTTAGTCACAGCTTCTATTCTCTCTTTTGGTCTCATTTAAGAGCTCCATTCATACTCAACAGATTGCAGAGAACCTGAACAAACTAATGCTGTCTTGCAGTGTGTCACTGGCATAATAATTTTAAATAGTGTGGAAGTCAGTGTCATGTCTTACCTAAATGACAGAATGACACCAGGTATGTCTGCTGCAACAATACTTAATGTCCAGCCCACTGTGAATTGGCTCCTGTGGTGACATTTAGAAATAGCTTAACTACTCATCCTCATCTGAGAATCTTAATAACTTACATTTATTACAGGATATGTGTGTAAAAAAATACCAGCCTTTTTGAAAACATCAGAATCTGTCTGTTCATTCATGTAATTGCTTTTTCCTTGCATAGCTATATATAATTAATTTTCAAAACTCTTAATTAAATCTAGATCTAATGTAATTGCCTGATTTTAAACTTTTAAAATGCACCATTGATTTAAGGAGCCACTAAACCCTTTGCTGGTAAACCTAAAATGAATACAGCAGGGAAGAAGTATCAGTGGATCTATGTATGACCAAGTTTAAACATGACTCACTGACAGAAGCATAAATTCTTTCACTTCAGTCAAGATGATAGATTTGGCTCTTGTGTTTTCCACTATTATATGGCTTGAAGAATTGTGCATGAAACCTTCATTATCATTATAGAAAATGAATGGCATTGCCAATTATTTAAGCTGAAATAATTTAGGAGTGGATCCTACTATGAACTGAGCCAAAAAGCATTACTTAAAAAACAAAAGGAGTGTCTCTAGCAGAGTTATGTAAATATTTTCATGTGTTATTACCAAAGGCAGAACAATTTATGGAGGCTAGACTTGGATTTTTTAACTGATATTGGCTTCAAATATTCATTGAAATCCTAAAATACACCCCAAAAAAATTCAAGTCTTGATGTTATTAGACATCAGTTATATGAGACTGAATACTAATGCAGGTAAAAGGGTAAGCACAGGAAGTATCAGATTTTTTAAAATATACAGCTTCAAGATACAGGCTTCCAGGACTGTCCACTGGGCCTGCAAAACCACTATAAGGATTTAAATTCCAGTTAATTTTTTTTCTCAAATCTTATCTTTATATTCTGTTAATGCAAGATATGTACAAAAAAAAAGAACAATAACAAGGTGCAGGTATGCTATACCACTGTATAGAATGTTGACTGATAACGCCCTCTGCTTTGATGTGACTCAGACTTCACACATATATGTTATTATTGTTTTTTACTTGTATTCTGGTGACAGACATAGACAATAATAAGAAAATACATTCAAGATCTTGGGAGCTATATTTTTCACTTAACAATTTCATTTTGAATAGTTATGCATAATAATGGGTGAATGTAAAAAACACTGCTCATATTTATTTTTCCTTTAGAAGTACGAGATAGGTAAAAAGATATCTAATCTGTTTTTTGGGACTCTGAGTCTACTGTTTTTTTACTGGTATAATCTTTTAGTGCTTAATTACTCTTATTATTAGGGTAATAGAGTAATTACCTTTATGTTAAGGAATGCAACTACATAAAAGGTAGAATTTGAACCTATTCAAAGGTTTCACATTTTTTTATGTCTCCAAATCAAATAATCAGGTACTCTATCAAAGTTCTCTTCAGTAAACTGATTTGACTGAGTTTATTGAATCTCCCAGTGTGACTCTTGCTTTCTGTGCTTTGGATCACTTAAGAGTCCTTTGTTCAGTGTTCTGCTATCTTGACAAATTCTAAAAACAAAACCAACCACTTGAGATGGTGATGTAATGTACAAGAGAAAATCATATCCCTTCGTGTTCTCTCTATTCTTCTTCTGAGCCCAAGGGTCACCTTTCCCTGCTTGACCTTGGCAGTACTTTCTGACCTTATGGTAAGTCTTTAGAGGCGAGATTGTCCTATAAATTTTCTAACTCAATCTATGTAGGACAGAGTATTTTGATTTTAGACTCTGCATTTTTCACTTCTACTTAAGTAATATGTAATGAAAAAACTTACAAAGAGTTAATATTTTCCAATGATTTTTCAGTAGTGGTCTGATGGTTGAGTTTGATGTGATATTTAGAGTGTATTAGGCAAATGCAAAATACAAGCCTAAAATATACCTTTCTCAGTTCGTGCTTGATTAGTTTGGTAATAAGCATACATTTGGCTTCAAGACAAAGTTCCTATTGCCAATGTTCTTGGCCAATAAAATGTCTGTTAATGTAGATTGTGTTCACAAGTGTGCATGTGCAACTGAAATAAATAAATATTCAAAAATATTGGATGCTGGAGTGGCAGGTAGGGTAACTTCATCATATATGACATGTTGAATTACATAACTCTGTAATATCTGTAGGCATGCAGCAATGTCTACTTTTCCAACAGCCAATGTGTCTCTTTTATTGCTCATCTAATAAATAAGTGCTAAAATACTGCTTCAGGCTTGTTTGCATGACTGTTGACATTTCAAAATACTGACAAAAATGACATATCTTGAGTAAACCCTTCTAAATAAGTTGTCTCTTTCCAACATTTTTTTTCTATAAGCAGCAGTAAGAATGCAACTGCATTGCTGTCATTACTGGCATTTGAAGAAAATGTTTCTTTAAAAGTGGAAATTGAAACAAGATTACATGAAGTGTTACATCAATATGTTTTCTATTTGAGAACACAAAACTTGACATTTACACTAGTTAGGTTTGATATGTAGAATAGAGAGAAAGTCACACTAAAAATATTCAGATTTTTACATGAGTACAGGCCAATAATTACTAAACAAGAATTTGCTTGGGTTTAATCTTTTATTTGCTCTATAGGGTCTAGGAGAAAAGAGGGAGAAAATTTTCTCAGCTATTTTGCACCTTCTTTTCAAACTGAATTTTAAAGATGAATAAACATTATACAAAGAAATGTGATATAACAAAGATTAAGTGAGCTCACATTTCAGATAAAGCACTGTTTAAGAGAAAAGAATTTATTTTTCTGTATCTTATTTCAATTTGTTGTAGAGTTGAACTGACTAAAACAGTAACATTTTTCAAAGGACATGACAAAATATCTTTTTCCCCCCTTCAATTGTCCTAGTTTTTCTAGCATAAACTTTATTAATAATTTCTTAATATTTGCCTAAGTTGCATTCCCAATACCTGTAACATGCAAAAGCTAATTGCAAGAAATTATCAGTATTGTCAGAATCAAGAAGTCTTACTTCTGATGAGTCAGACCAGAAAGGAAATATCTTCTGTCCTGGCGAATTCAGTAAATCTAGTCTGGCTCCCATTTCATACTATCCAGCTTAAACCTGGGCAAGAAAGTCACCTCATCTTGCAGACATGAAAGGAGCTCCTCTTCTGCACCGACATGAATCCAAGACATGAAAATGTTCACAAAAATTAGATTCACATCCAAAATGATCTTACAGTGCTTTATTTGGCTTTTAGCAACCTGTGTTCAAGACCATGGCCTAAATCAGGACTATTATTATTATTACTGCTATCATTATTGCTATCATCATTATTTTTATTATTACACTTTCACTTTGCATCTCTGTCTTCTGTTTTCTTCTCTACAATTGTCTCTCTGTGTGCTTCACTAGAAATTGCATTTTTAATGTGTCGTCTTCAAGAAGAAAAGCATCTATCTTAATAAAGTAATGTCAAATCACTTAATCAGAACTTTATTGAATGGTTTATCCTACATTATTTCCCATACCAACTTTCTTTGTTTTATGGAATAAGATTTTGAGGGTTTAATTTGCTTTATTATAATTATTATTATTTACTTTCTTTTCAAGAGGGAATAATTTTAGTCATAAAGGGTGAATCCCACACTAATGCTAAGGTTTAAGTTTTGGTTAGCACCTAAACATGTTTCAGAATACCCTTTCTCAGACTGAAAGGAGAAAAGAAGGATCAACTCTCCTGATTCCTGAATACCATTTGTTCAGTTCTTAATTTACATTTGTGCTATGTTTAAAGATTTCAGGGTTTAGTCTGTCACCAGAAAACCTACTACTCCCAACAGGCAAAGCAGCATCTGAAAGTTCTTGAAGCACTGCTAATTCTGCACCTGGTTTGTTGTTTGTTTTTTTTTTGTTTTTTTTTTTTTTTTGTTTTTTTTTTTTTTTGTTTTTTTTTTTTAATACTGTGCACTTCTTTCCTCCATTTCCTTATTCTCTGAATGGGCAAAAGAAGAATAGACTACCACACTTGTTATTTATTTTCATGAGAAGTATGCCTGACTGTCTAATGTTAACAGCTTAACCTTATATTCAAAGATGACATAATTTTTGGAGGTGTTCTAAATGATACTTTCCTAAGAGTTTTAGCATTGAGCCCAAGTAACAGACATAAAACCATTTTTTTGAACCATGTTAGCAAATACATTGTCCAACACATTCCTGGTATTGCTCTTCAAAAGAGGCCGGAAAAGCACATTTTTAGTAGAGGTAAATGAAGAATTTGGAAAAGACTTGGATAATGGGGACAAACCAATGCAAGTTATTATTTTAAAATGTATGAGTATTGTTGTGATACTCTACAATGATGATTTAGACTGAATATTTTAATACCAATCCTTTCTCCATATCCTAAATTTCCCAACAGATCTTTAGGCAGGATTGCTTAACTTTCAAGCTGCTCTCAAGGAGAAAACTTTTTATTTGTGGTTATGGTATTTTGTAGCTGTTTGTTTGCTTCATTTTATTCCCTTTTAAAACTTGAAGTAGTGTTAATTGCTTCCTTTGGAATAAGGCATCACAATAAAACCATGGTTTTGGCTTGTGTGTGAGATTTCTTAGGGTTTTGATCAATACCTACTTCCTCCTGTGTGTGATTCTGAGTAAAAATATAATTTACTATTTGAAAATATGATTGAACCTATTCATTGGTTTATGCATTTTTTTCCTCCCCAGGTACAGAAATACTAAAGAAGTTTCTGGAAACACCTAAAAAAACTATATAGACATTAAATTTATTTGTATTTTAATAGCCTAATAATACTTGAAATATAGCATTTCAAAATGTCTGTGTCGTGGTAAAATTTGAGCATTGAATAACAGTTCTTGATTACATTTTTATTTCAAATGTTAAAATTAAGACCTTTGCAGTAGTCAGAAAAATTTGTTGAAAGCTCACATGCAATACAAGAATACTTTTGTTACAAAAATCTTTCAACTTGCATACTCAATGAATAGAATAGCCTTTAGGAGTTTACCTAGGGACTGAAAAGTCATTTTTCAGTTTCCTTATGTATGCTTTGAAGAAAAATCTAGCTGTTTCTGTTAATTCATTTAAATGCAGGGGAAAAAAAAAATCTCCAGAATTAAAAAAAACTCTAAATCTAAAAGGCTAACAAATTCTTTAAGGTCTTAGAAGCCATTAGTAGTCACATGCCTATCAGAATACAGGAAATCTTCAGCATTTAGATCATTATGAAAACATGATTAAATGTTGATTAAAAGATAATTCCATCAGGATTAAATTTGCTGTTTTGTTGCTGGGAACTCCTTTGTTGAAATCTGTACTAGCTCCCTTGAGAAGAGCAAAATGAGCTATGCTCTTTATGGTTAAAATGTATATACTTGTGATTTTTCATGTGTAACTTGACAAAAGTATAGTTCTTCCGTGCCTGAAAAAGCAAGAACAAAAAAAAAAAAAAAATCCTGAAGTTTACATTTCCTTTGGGGGATACTTTTTATTAATTTAATCCACCAGGGAATCATTAATCTTTGAATCAAGCTACTGTGACAGCTTATTAAGATTTCCATTAAGTGTTCTTAAAATTTTCCCAAAAGAATGTAGTTTTCTAGAAATTTCCTTTCTGCTAGCTGCTTTCAGAGATTCTTTTTGTGCATTGTCCATGTCCCCACTTCTTTAATGTTATTTTAATAACATTTAAATCTATTGATAGATTTCAAATCAAGGGATTTGAAATTAAAATGCTGCCTGATTACTCTGTTTGTTTGCCCAGGTGGACAGTCTCAATCTCTGTATTATATATACATGTAAAATAAGTTAATAACACTTATGAACTCTGAAGATGACTTGTCAATGCATTAAAAAGTCATATATAATCAAATTTAAAAATCATATGGGATTTAATCATCAAATTAAGACATCATCAGGATACTGATTCTTAAAACTTTTAACAAAATCTCATTTCTTTACCCTTTCAGATAAAAGATAAACAAAAAACATACAAAAAAAAAGAAATCACAAGAGAAACAAAAGAAAAAAAACCACACACACACACACACACCTCTGTGTGGTATGGTTTCCTTTTTTTTGAAAAATTCTGAAATCATATAATATCTGGCAAATCTAGAAAAAATTATTTATAGGAATTTTTTTAGTTGCTTAGTATGAAAGCCAATCCCTGTAGTATGATGATTATATATGCAAGCTAATAAGAAAAGGGAGAAACAACCCAGAAATGACAGACACTCCCTGCAGTTATTTCCTGTCCTAAAATACACATAATTCTTAGTGAGCATTTTCCATGCAGTTTTCATGAAATGTAGGTGCTTTGTGAGCTTTTCATTTAAATAGGATGATAGTTTGAATTACATCACTTGTTAAACTGACTAATATTTAGCCAGCTTGATAATCATGGACTACATTGTTTTGATTCATTGTATTCAAGCAGTTAAAAAAAAAAAATGAAAGAAACCCTCTTTGATCATAACTCTTAAGCAAGATAAAAGAGAAGAGTATACTCAAACTGTTATTACAGAGCAATCAGTGCATTGTTAATCACCGCACTTACCTTGGGATATGAACAAACCTAAAATTAGCTTTCACTTAAGCGTTTCTGGGAAGAATCAAGGAAATAATGTGAGGAGCTGAAAAGGATCACAATGTGATTAGAAATACCAAAAGCAAATTTAGTATTTAGTTAAAATTAAACAATATCTTTTATCTTGTTTTACGTCATTTAGTTGTTTTAACTGAAGTAATACAAAAGAGAAGACAGGTATGTGGAATGACTTTGTCTTTTAGAATTTGTTTCTGGTTTTGTAGAATTCAGATTTATTTTTTTTTTTTAACTATCTTCACAAATCTCATCTACTTGATCAGAACTTCAATACCTGATATAATCTTTTTTTTACCCTATAAAGCCATTCTTCACCCACTGTTCCATTTTCTGAGGTACAGAAGATTCCTGCAGGTAAGGAGTTCTTAGGACACCACCTTCTTCCTCTGTGAAACTCAGAATAATTTCATAAGTCCTGAAATCATAAAAATTTCTTATCTTCTTCCTGTAACACAGTATTGTCTAGCTTCTGCCTTGTTACCTGTTTTGACCACAAACACTAGTGTGATTTGAGTTTTTATTTCATTCCCTACATAAAATACAAAAAAGTCCCTCTGTTGCTTTGTGTGAAAGTTCATGGTCAGATGAAGCAGACCTTATATAATATAATGAACATACCTGCTCAGTATTCAGTTTAAAATTGATCTGCAATTTTCCAGTTTGGATTACATAAAACCAACACCCACAGGTAAAAATGATTTTCCTTAAAGAAAAGGTTCTTTTTTGGCAACCAATTGCCAAATATAAAATTTCCTCCATGCCCTTTGTTTCCAAGAAACTATTCAGGCCACAACCAACAGCTCAGCAATTGTATCTGGCCTCATGTCACTCCATCCGATTTGACTCTCCTTCCTTTCCAGTAGAATGCCCCTAGCATTTTCTCTTCCAGAGAAAAAGAAAACAAAAGTGCATAATTTTCAGCCTGAATTGAACATGTAGTTACCAGTTTTAGAACTTTCATTGTAAAAATGTAATGGTTTATGCAATTTGGAGGAAGGAACGTTATAGTACTCATTTTGCTTGCTATAACTATATTTCCTTAAACCATTTTTATTATTGTTATTTGTCTTTATAGTATGTACTTAAAAATTCTACATTTTAGTACCTCACTTCTCTCCCTGTGCATATCTTTAGAATTAAAAAAATTCCCAAATTTAATTGTTCCTTAATTTTTAAAAATTATTTCATGTTCCTACTAAATATGGTCTATTATTTTTGTAATAAATTTGCTCATAATTCAGTTAGTCAAATTACAAGATCTGATTTCCTAACTCTTATGAACAAGTAGAAAGATGTTTTAATTGACAGAATTAAGTATTTTATATTATTTATTTCTGTAAAATTATTACAGTATAACAATATTCAATATTGCCTCCTTTTCAGAAAAGTCTTCACTTCTGAAAAATCAGTAAACTTAGCAAAACAAGTAAAATAAAAGTTGTATAACCTATTGATTCCATTCTATTTTATGCCTAGTAATTTTCAATAGGTAATCCATTATATTAAAAACTGAAGTCTTTTTTGTGCATAGCATAATACATTTTCTCTCCAGAGGAAAACCTTAACAGGTTTTATTGCTTTTCTTTGTTTGTCTGGGTTTTTCATTTTGTTTTTTTGTTGCAGTTGTTAGCTGGAAGATAATACCAGTTTAGTATACTAAAAGATTTTTTTTTCCTAACAAAATTGACCAGTCTTAACTTGTAAGGATTGCCTCATATAATTTCCATCACTTCATAAGTTTCACCAGGGTTTCTGAAATTCTTAAGAAAACTAAAGTAAATCCTTTTTTTTCTTTAATTAAATGAACATATAGGCCTTGAAGTAACGAAAATATCTTCAAATGTGTCACATGCAAATTTTTACCTGAAGGACAAAAAAAAGTTTATATATTATTTTAATAGTTAAATACCTTATTTATTGAAGCAGTTACTTTATTTCAAAGTGGTCAAAACAATGGAATAAGATAATAAAATACTTAAAAAAGAAAATTCCTCTTATACTTTTCATTTAATTATCAAGTATGAGAAATCATAGGGTGATAGAGTTAAATACATGTTGGCTTGGAAGAGAACTGAAAGATCATCTAGTTTCAATGCCCTGCCATGGGCAGGGACACTTTCCACCTGACCAGGTGTTTCAAAATGCCATCCAGCCTGGCCTTGAACATGTCCAGGGGTGGTGTATCCACAAATTCTCTGGACAACGTGCTCCAGTGCCTCATCACCCTCAAAAGTGAAGGATTTCCTTCTAATATCTCATCTAAACCTATCCTCTTTCCATTTAATGCCATTACCTCTCATTTTATGCCCTGACACACAGTCCCTCCTCACCCTACTTTAGTTACTACAAGGCACATCTAAGGTCTCCCTGGAGCTGTCTCTTCTCCCAGCTAAACAGCTCCAAATCTCTCTGTCTGACCTCATCATTAGCCTCCTTTCACTGCAAAATTGCCTTTCCCTTCCCAAACACAAGACTCAAGTTTCCAGATTTGCTGTGTAGCATTTGAAGAAACCGCTGTCATATGACCATTATAACTGCACCCATAAATACCTTCTTTTGGAGTTGGGAAGAGCTGTATTACTGTAGAAAATAAAATGATTCCTCACCATTAAGAAATATTTTACCACTTCATAAACCCTCCCAAAATGCTGCTGTAGAAGAAAATTAAAAGTCCTTAAAATTTTTACTAGTGTGTGTTTAGAAACAATGTCTAAGATTTATATGTTCTTTGTACTGTAAGCAATTTCAGCAACAAATTACTTTCAGAAGATTTCTGTATTAAAAATGACATCTACAATTTACAAATGGAAATTTTACATGTTAAAAATTTTTGTGCAGCACCTCAATATGCCAATTATTGGACTTCTATTATGGCTTATAGGCTTCTCCATGTTACCAACAGAATCCTGTTGATATTCTATTATCCTTTGCATATTTTTCATTATATTTTTCTGACATGTGAATTTTGCCTTTTAATTTTCTATTTTTGTTTTCTAATACATTCATTTTCAAATTTTTTCAAATGTATTAAAATATTAAAAGGACAGACATTCTGTTAGCTACCTTTTTAAACCCTTTATTGCTTATATTGCAAAGACAGGATAATTATAGGATATTTTGGATTTTTTCTTGTGAGTCTACTATATGTGTTTATCTTGCATGTTAATTACTGTATTTAAACTTTTTAAATTATATGTAGAAGAGACTGAGGTAAACCTGAGACATTAAGGAAGAAAAGCGTGAGAAATTTCACTTTGTTTATAACAAACATTACAAGATAGCAAACCTTTAAAAATAAAGCTGCAAAGAACAGAAATATAAATTTTTGCTGCTGAATAAACATAACACAAACACCTGAAATAATTAAAGAGAAAAAAAAATTTGAAGTCTTTCATGCCTCTTTTGGTCTTTTCTTCTATTCTATTTCAGAATATAGACAGTCATGCCCAATTTTTTGGCTGAAAATACAAATGTCTATATTCCCTTCAGCAAAACTATACTTTCCTCTTCCACCTGGAAGTTTTATTCTCTATAGAAAAGACAAATGAAACCCACTAACTTAAATAAGAATTAATATTGAAGCATTTAAATGCTTAGGTGTTATTATTCCCTAGACAAGATGGAATACTCTAAGCATAGGGGGCTCTAATTTTTTTTTGTCCTTAACTTTCCTCAGTTTGCTTTTAGGCTGATTTTCCATACTATGAACTTTGCATGTCTGACAACAAAACTCTGATATTGGCTATTAAAAAAAAAAAAAAAAAAAAACAAAAAAACGCAAACCAAACAAACACTTAAATTAAAATAATGCTTATAAATTCATTTCTTCATTCTGATTATTTAGCATAATATATGGCATTGTATGATACCTGAGATTTTTAGGTGTCTGCTTCTGGGAGACATCAGTTTTATTTATACAATTTTTTTTTAAGTTTTTTCCCAGCTCTGAAAATAATTTATAATAGCAGGAAGAATAATTAAGACATAAGTGTAAAAAGAGTTTCTTATTTTGCAACCCTTATTTATTTCCCAGAATTTTTATTATATTCCCCATTTATGATTGCTACAACTTAATCCTATATGTCATTCTTAAACAAGTATCATAAATTATAAGTATTTTATAGATGCATATGATCCATATGTTATTCTTAAAACTAATTTTTGGGTCACACAGAGAAAATCCTTCAGTGTCCCAGTGAGTCTTACAATCTGCCTTACAAGCCATTATAAGTTCATACAGTACGTCATTATCCAACTGGCCCAAGCACCAAATGCTTGCCAAAAAAGTCTCAATTTTCTAATCTTATAGAATCTGTCTCTACAAATCAGGACTGAGTAATAATTCTGGAGACACAGATTTTCCCATGCTTTTACTTCAGAGAGATGTTTCATAGTATATTACCTCTTGGTAGCAGTAGAAATATTTACAATGAGACAAAATGATTTGGAGGCCCACCTTCCCCCTAGGATAATAATGCAAGGGGGGAAAAAAAAAGAAAATAATTTAGTGAGTACTGAAAAAATTATTAGTTAATTAGCATAGAAAAGAAATTGATTCACTGTTTGAGTTCAATATTGACAAATAGGAGAAAGGGGAGCCACATCTGAGTTTAAATTTCATAGCACTTTATGAAAAGCTACATTTCATAACCATTCCCTCTGAGAAATATTCCTGCCTTGGGAGCAGTTTTATATGGATTCTTTTAACTGGTAGCTCAGCGTGAACTAAAGAAAACAGAGTTCTTCCCTAAAATACATCCAGTACTGGATGACAAGTATCATAGTTCTGATATCAACAATGAAAAATATCTATGCTATCAGTTACACTTTTTTCCCCCTTCCATTTGAAACTATACAATTCACAAATACCCTACAGTCTGTCTGATATTAAAATGCTCCTCTAGAATACTTAAATAATTCTGTAAGAAAATTGGTTCTTATGGCTTAATGGCAACTCTTTGAGTGTCCAGTTTCAGCAGTGACAGATGTTTGGTTTTAAAGAATTCGTGAGGAAGTAATAAACTACTGAATTCTCACATAAATCCTAAAAATGAAGAAAATACATGGAGAAAAAAAAAAAAAAAAAAAAAAAAAGAAAGAATTATTTTTGACTCTACTTACCTATGCAATGTGCATCTATTTTTAAAAGCATGACTCTTTTGTCACCCTATACATGCAGTTTCATATCATGCAGTTGTACCAAAAGAATGATACTTAGATTTTATCTCTTTGAAGACTTAGAGGGAGATGATTCTGATGAATTAAGAGGTGACTTACACCTGATATCAACATAAACTCTTGAGCTGGCAGACTTAACTGACTTCATGTCATGCAATAATTCTGGATTTAGGCTTTCATATGTGCTGGGAATGTTGTCACAAATAATTTCATCAGGTCATTGCTCTCCTCAGTGTTCAGAAAGAACAGTGTTCAGAGTTCTGTGACAGGCATAAAGTAGTTCTGCTGTAGATTGCTGTATGGGAAGTCTCAGAGGAAGAATTCTGTCTGTCATCCATCTATCTATCTATCTATCTATCTATCTATCTATCTATCTATCTACCTACCATGCATCATCAGTCTCATCTGTCTGTTGCTCATTTCATTTCAGCTGTTAGATTTGAAATAAAATTTAATGCATATATGTATATATATGCTGCTTATAGACATTCCATTAGTGTGAAATAGGGCCTCTTGATAGAAATCTGAAAGCTCATTCATATAAGTGCCTTCAAAATTTTACTTTGGATACTTCAATCAACATTTGGAATCTAATGTGAAGTAACATGGATCCTTATAAATTCATAGGGAACTATGGAGATGATATTTTAATTTTATAAATGTATTAAAAAGATAAAAAACTCCAGAATCAATATTTTTACAGGATGGCACCCAGTATTACATGTACCCTTTAGAATTCTATCCCAGGATTGTCTAAGTGAAAAAAAAAATTCATCATTTTTAAAAGAATTTTTATCTCTGTACCCTAGCTAATTCCTGTTAGCATTTTATCTCCTGAAGATAAAGAAAAGATACCTCAATTTTCAGAAAATTGAGAGTTATATAGGAATAATGGTTAGGCTAATGATGAGAAACATAAGAGGGAGGGTGAAACTTTGGCACCTTCAGAATTGTGACCCAAATATTTTTTATTAGTTGTGATGTCAAGATGTATGGAAAAGTTATGCAAAGCTTGCTTGTGACTATTGCCTGTGTGTACCTTTCAATGAATATCAGCCCATGAATTCCAAATGGACAAAGGTCCTTTTCAGTAACTTTCAGCAGGAAATAAGATTTCATATATTTCAAAATTATTTAGTTTTGGATGAGCAAGGATATGTAATTTTCTCTATTTCTCTAGTCTGCTATTAAGACCTGGCTAATTTTGGGCTCAGCTGTATGGCCCTGCACTACTCTTTCCAACACTAGTACTCCTAGAACAGTTTGCCCATATTCCCACCCCAGAAGAGCACTAGGAATGTTTTAAAGAAAAAAATCCAAGGCAGCAGGTGTGATCAGTCTTGTAATTCTTGACAACAAAGGAAATGCTGTGCAGAAACAACATGTAGCAGAAATATATGCCATAGTTCCTTCACATTCTGCATCAAAGTGCAGAAGAGGTTAATAACACTCTAATCTTGTTCCCTGATCACATTTTCAAATAATTTTCATTTTTTAATTCACTTTTCATAAAAGCTGAAAAGAAAGGGCATTCAGATTTGCAGTATTGTATAATACATCTAAGTAGGGGAAAACATAATAGCAGAAGAGAAGAAACAAAAATTGGGTACTGTGTGACTTCATAATATATGCAATAGATAGAAAAAACTGCTTTAATTACCAACACAACACACTTTTCTTCAATAAAAGTAAAGTGTTTGAGAGTTATAGATTTATTTCTTTAATATCCTTTCCCTAGAGAGTTATCAGAAGTTGTTCTCTTGCTGGAGTATATTCCCCTGTCTTGAGCTCTGAATGCCATGATTTGAGTGGAAAGCTGATTTTTGCCTGCTTCTGAGTAGATGCACATTGCTGAAAGAGCTGCTCTCACTGAATCACCAGTGTCCACCTCAGCACTTTCAGCCTCCAGGGCAAGCTTTTGGTATTAATCATAAATTGAATACATGAAGAATAATAATTAACTAGCAAACTGTAATTATGAGCAACATCCAAAGGGAGCAAAAAACCATTGAATATAGGCCCTAGGTTTCCTATTAGTGCATTTAGGATTAACTACAAACAGTCTTGTTAAACTCAATTAAATAATTAATTAGATGGATTTTTCCTATTAGGACAGGATAAGAGGCTTGACTTTTAGAACTATACTGTTTGTAGGTTTTCCTTTTCTTAACTCTTACTGTGTATGGATTTCTTTTCCCTGGGAGACATAGTTAAAAAAGAGAAAAAAATTCCTTTGCATGTCTAGGGGGCTTTGGCTTTTTTGTTTCTTTTTATCACTGTCCCTCCTGCACCCCAAAAGAAATTAGTGACATGTCAAATCTGCCTGAGAAAAAGTGATATCCCCTTGTTGGCAGGGTTCCTAGCAATTAGGATCCCTTTTCTTCACCTGCAGTTGTCTATTTTACTAAACTTGGATCACACCTTTGCTGTCACCATTTATAATAGATATCAGACTAGAAATAACTGGTTTCTTTGTATGTTTGATGAGTCAAGCTGAGCTATATTCTGGTGTGTTTCTTCATGATACTTCCCCATTCTGTTTTTGTCAGCTGTTGCTAATGTGTGACAGTAAAATTAGATAGAATGAAGCAAAGCACATTTATTGCAGTACAAATGTTGTTACCTGTTAATACCTGACAGACCTTCCTGAGAATATTTTTGAACTGCAGAAGTGCAAGTAAACTGAGAGAAAAACTAACAAATATTTTAGGTTTCTATGCTGCAGTGCTAAAATCTCTGGTCTTCAATAATTGCATAACTGCTGATTAAAATTTAACTTAAAATTCACTTTTTAAATTATTCTTCAGCTATGATCAAGTGATTTTTACACTGTGTAATGGATAAAGAGACTTGACATTTATGAACAGCTCTAAAATGATGAGCCAAAGAAATACAGATCTGGAGGTGGACTAAACTTTTTAGGGGTAAGAAGCAGAACACAAACATGTCATTTAACACACATAGAAAGTACTTATGTGGTAATATCAGATATAACTTGCAGGTTAATTTAAAATACCCAGAAGTATAAAACGAAATATATTAAAATAATCTCAAGCAGATGCTAGACTGGATCTGAAAGAAAGGAAAACAAAGAAGGAAAATAAACTAAACACCATGTTCTCCCTTTTGAGTGTTGAGTGTTGTCACCTTGAAACCACCCCTGTAGTTCAGTAATCAGACTGATTACATGGACCTCTAGAGTTAAAAGAACCATGGAAAGATAAGGATAAGCATAAAACCAGCAGAAGGGGTAAGTACTAGGAATTTTGTGCATTTAAAAATATTTGTGGTTCAAGAAGATAGCTCACCAGTTGTCATCATGGCCATCAGAGATTCAACTTCTGAAAGACAAATTTCCAATTAAAAACAGATTAAGATAGTAAAAACCAGAAACAAAAAACCACCTTCTCCTCCCAGCACCTTCCACATCCCCTTAGGTTCATCTTTACTTCTTTTGCTCCCAGCTATGCTGACTGTGGGAAGAATAAGATGGGTGAATGTGGTTGTGGTCATGTCATGAAACACTTCATGTCTGCTGTTCCTTATTCCTCACACTGTACCACCGCTCAAGCTTGAGGTCCCTCTGATAGCATACAATCCACAAATTGTTCCAATATGATTCCTTCCCACAGGCTGCAGTACTTCAGAAATTACTCCATTACAGTAATTATTCCACCACAGCATCCATGATGGGCTTAATTTTGGCCAGTAACAGGTCCATCTTGGAGCCATCTTGAACTGGCTCTGTCTAACATGGTGGCAGCTCCTGCTTTCCTTTCCCAGAGGCCATCCCTGCTGAGTTCCTCCTCTGTCCACTGCCAGAAATTTGCCATGCAAATACAATGTAGAATACTAGCACTAATTTTTGGTTCTTTATATTTAATGTCTTTCTTTTCTGCCTGTTAATAGGTCTGAGAGTAATAGGGTGTAGCATTTTTATCTAGAGGGTTTAGAATAGAATTTTGAGAAAATGTCCAAATGTTGTTTAGATGTCTGCATTTTTAGCATTTATCCAAACGAGCAAAAATAAGAGGTCATTGACATCTTGTTTTTAACATGAAGTGAAATTCAAACTTGCGACACATTACTATCATATTTAACTTGACTAAAATTGTAGATTATATTTATCTTGAGAGATCAGACTAGATGGTCTTGGAAGTAAATTTTTGTTTTAACCTCTGTGTATTTAGAAGCTTGCCCCCTTCATTGCATATCCTCTGATAATATAGCTGCTGGCATAGCAATAGCTAGACCTCAAGTTTGTAAGAATTTCCTGTTCAGAAAGAATTTTAAAAACAAATGAATCAGATGAAACTTAATTGTTTCTTGTTACTGTTCAAGAGATCAGTTTCCTGGTTATCATTGAATGTCCTGTCTCTTTCCCAGCAGTTTATTTTAATCATGTATTTTGCACTTTTTTTTTTTTTTTTTTTTTTTTTTTTTTTTTTTTTACAGTTTTAAATCTCTTCACTAATCCCATTCAACTTTCTCTACCCTGGAATAATCTTTTTTCAAAAAAAAAAAAGTTAATGGCTACTAGTATAGTAGGTGGACAACAACTAATGCCTTAGGCTAGCTGCAGAGACAAAAAAATAAATAT
The DNA here is from genome assembly GCF_017590055.1 of Onychostruthus taczanowskii. Lineage (NCBI taxonomy): Eukaryota > Metazoa > Chordata > Aves > Passeriformes > Passeridae > Onychostruthus > Onychostruthus taczanowskii. Next base: position 9,980,169 of record NW_024499239.1, on the reverse strand, counting down.
GTATGAGATGTAGAACTGAATTTCAAATGCCAGGTGCAGCCTGCTTCCTTTTTTTTCCCCTAGAAATTCGATTGTGTTTTGTATCATAACTTTATTCAATTCTATGTAGTATGAAATCAATCTCTCTCTTGATCTTCCTGAAAAAACAGTATGCTCATTTTCAGCATATTTTAGCATCTTTAACTTGCTGGGAATTTTTAGAGGTATATACTTTGATTAACAGGGACAAAACTATTTTGAATATCTACTTCTTCCACTCTGCATTAAAATGTAATGATTGCTATTAAGGCTCATTGGATAATTCCATCATGTATAACTAGTTTAAGTGTAAAATGCACATATAATCCAAAATCGAGAAATAATGATTTTATGTATTTTTGATTTTACTATATGAAAAGCATAAAAACTGCTGCTGATAAACCTATATGGTACCAGCTTTAAACTCCATCTGAATTGTCAGAACCTGCTCTACATTCCACAGTCCATTTTGTCTAGATTTTCGTTTGATATGTTTTGTACAAGTACGTAGATCACTTTATAGTGTTATTATGAGAAAAAAATGTTTAAAAGAGCTTTTGAAGTCCTACACAATTTATGCTTCAAGAGTCATAAGGGAAATTAACTAATGTCATTCCTGCATCAGTAAGGCCATGGACGCTAAGCAGATCTGTGGGTAGGATTCTACTACTAATTAAATAGAAACCATGTCGACTTTCAAATTCCACAGAAAACAGAGAGAAAAAATGAACACAGAAAAAGGATGATAATGAAGAAAATACTTTTGGACTTCAGCTCAGAACTTCAGAAGGCAGAAACTTTATAGCCTTTTTCTTAAACTAGAGAAGTCATATACAAATTGTTTTACATTCTTTCTTCTTGTTCAGTATTTCAAAAGTCACTCCCTCTCTCATGATTTTTCTGTGTTAAATTTTTCATAATTGTATGTCTTTTATTTTGAAAGAGCAACTGTAGATGGTTCAAGGATAATTTAGTCTGTATCAATATGAATCATCTCTCTAATTTTATTGAATGCTCATTTCCTCTTGCACATTCTTTTCCCACCAGCTCATTGTAACACCATGAGACGTAGAAGAAAGAAAAGCTGCATGCTTTTTCTTGGCCATTTTCAATTGTTTGCTTCACAGAGAGGTAATATAATTTGAACTGGATTTATCTTTTATCTCAAATTTCCTGTAAGGACACAGTACATTTGAAAAGGCTGTAACTTTCCAGCTAGGAACTATCTGACTTTCAGTGATAGATGAGCTGATGCTTCAGTCAAGAATATGTAACACACTTATATACTTTTCAAAGTACTTTGGTTTCTTTAGCTGAAGGTTAAACAGTGTCAGTTATTGTTATGTTGTTATTATTATCATTAATAATTTGTTCTTTTCATATGCGTGCACCAGTGTGAACACATATTTTGAAGTGTTGGATGTTGATCTGTACCTGCCTCTTGCTACAATCAGAGCAGAAGGTCATAAAAAGATGCAAAATGACAAATAGTTATAGATAAAGTCCAAGCAAAACAAGCTGAAATAGCCTATTTTGAGGGAAAAAAAATATGTTGACATGCTATCTTATTTGTTATAACAAGACGTCCTTTTTCTTTAAAATAGATGCAATTTTAATTTGAAACTGAGATCCATGAATCAAATCAGTCACTGTTGAAAGGGTCTTTTCCTTTCAGTTGTAGCAACTGAAAAGATATATATATAGATATAGATATATAGATATATAGATATATTCACAGAAGGGCTTTTTAATATATATACACACAACATATCAGAGAGCTAGAAATTACTGTGAGTGTGTTTAGAAGACTGCTCAGTCAGGTCACTTTTAAATTTTAAAACTGAACTTTACTGATTGCACTCATTGAGCAGGTGCTCATAAGGGATGGCAATTTCTTGCACAGTATTAAATATTTTTATAACAAATGCAAAAATCTTCATTCATAACACTTCTAAACTGGCTGTGAATCTAGCATATAGTGGGGGTGATGGAGTGTGGTGATTCCATCTGCAGTTCTTCGTAGTTTTTAGTGACCAAGGTGTGGATGTTCCAACTTCAAAGTTCCTAATCATAGATAGGTGGGATTTTTATTTCTTTCCAGTTTTCACTTGTTTAGTTTAGTTTTGCCTGATGGTTTTTATGCCTTTGCCTCCATCCTCTGCTTCTGAAACTCTTATTTTTTTCTATTCTTTTGCTAATCTGTATGCTTGAGAAGCTATCATTTTGCAATGCTATGCTTCCTTTTTCTTCTTCTCTGGCAACTTCTTACTTCCCCTTCCTATATGCAGCTACATCCAGCTTCTTTGGTGATCACATTGCATACACAATTATGTAAAACTATGTTTGATTATGCCATCACAGTGTTACAAAATCCTTATAAATTGCTGTTGGTTGCACAGTTTCAGTACACTTTTATTCAGGTTCAGGTGACTGTTAGTCACCCTGTTACATTATTCATATTGGGACTGCTTTCTGGTTTAGTATTATGAAAACATAGAAATATTTTAGTTGTCAATAATCTTTAGAGGTACATCAGACTGCTCAAGATTTTTCCTAGACAATCAGGAATAGCTCCTCAGGTGAATGTTCCACAACCTCTATGAGCAACCTTCTCCAGTTTTACACCATTCTTATCTTGCAGTGTTTTTCCTTATATCTTATCTGCTATGACTGGTGTTCTCTGCCTTTCAGTTGTGCACTTGTGAGAAGTGTGTCCCTTCAATTTAAACTTTCATTAGGTAGCTTAAGACATCCTTTGCCTTTTCTTTTGGGTGAATAAACGCAAATCTGTCTTACTTTTTCATGTATCTCGTGTTTTATGACCACTGTGATTGACTACTGCTATATTTCCTAGTTTGTGAGTCTCTTGCATGGAATAGTCTAGCTTTGGACACCATATTCCAGATTAAAATGAAAACGTGTTAAGTAGAGTGGAATAATTACTATCTTTGGCCTGCCACTATGCTTTCCCTTGTTCAGCCCAGCATGAATATTGTAGGATCTAGTTAATTCCTTCACTTAAATGTCTCACAATTGCATTAGATTTCTTTTTTTTTGTCTGATATCCAAAGAGAAAAGAGACAGAAAGCATGGGTAAGTAATATGTGTGTGAATAAACAGGAGTTCCTTTCAGTATGTTTGAAAAAACATGCGACAAACTTATTGACATGTCAGCTACACTGTTGGTTTTTACATGGCCTTTTGTCTGGACTTTTAGCTGCTTAGTTGGTTAAATCAGGCACTTCCTCCTGCCCTGACTTTCCCCTTTAATGTTGTGTATTTGATAACAGAAAGCTTAACCACAGTGGGTACAATGCAAGTGTGTTTTCATCTGTGAATTTACATCTATCAAAAGAAGACAACTTGTTAAATACTGAAACACTAATATTAATGTTAAGGTCTGCTGTACATTAGTAGATGATAACAGATGTTGTGATAATGGATATAATATATGAATTAAAACTGGAATTGAATGCAGGATTATTTTCAGAATGCAGGATTTTTAAATATACAAGAAAAATACAAGAAATTTAGGCCTTGAGAATAAATTCTGGCTATTTCTGATTTGAAAATTCAAGTCCATTAATTAATCAACAGTATTTAAAATACCTCTGACCTGTCAAAACATTTTCTCCCACAGAAATGGTAAAAATGCTTAAAAGAACAATGTGTTCATAATAATTTATTGTAATTTGGTGATCCCTAGTCTATTTCATTTGTTATGCTATCATGTTATTTATTGTAAAAATCCATCCTTTGTAAAGTGATTTCTTCTAATTGTAGAACAATAGGTGCATTTAAGGCAGGAAGGTTTGGATCCTTCTCAGTCTTCCTTACATCCAGAGCACTGTGTCCCACACATCAAACTTAATGTCTTAGGTATAAATTGAGGTATATGGAATTTCTTCAAGGAGCATGAAATCAAGTTCCAATTTTGCAAGTGAACATTTTTCCCCTTGAGCAGAAAATACAGTAGAGGATGCATGGTCAGCACACCAATAAAATCTTACTTTTTTTTTACAAGTTAGGAAGTTAAAATACAAAGAAAAAAAACATACAAAAAATATGACAGTTCAAGACCAGATGAGAAATCTGCATTCTGTCATTGAAAGCAAAGCTGCTAGATCACAGATCCCCAAAGTTGGTATTTTTCAGAATTCATGTCTGCGAATTGTTGAAGAAATGTTAGAAGGCTGTCTGTTTTTGTCAGAATCCAAAGCTGGAGCTTAGCCTGAGGTTTGGAGGCGAGTAACTGTGATGAACTCAGCATAAGCTTCATCAGCTAGTTGTAAATATCTCTGCACCAAAACACTTGGGGCATATTTTCCCCTAACAGTCTAACTAAAGTGAAGTATTTGCTGTGAAAAATTGGATTTCTTCCCATATTGCAATATAGAGATTAAGAATGATCCACCAGGGATAAATTTGTATCACACCGGTTACTTCCTGTTACTTGCCTGTAATTTCAGTTGTAAATACAAATTATATTTGTGTCTTTAGCTGGCTAAGTATTTCGATCCATTTTTAACAATTATTTGTTTCAATGCAATTATAATATTGATTTAACCACTGAACAAACAATAACAAAAAAGTCTTGGAGTCTTAGAACTGTCTAAATGAGAAAGACAAAAGGAATGCTGCTATCTCCCACTCACAGATAGGGTGCTGAGGTACAATACAATTATTCAGTTTGCAAATGCTTTTCATCAGCAATGTATACATAATGCAGTGATGCACAAATCACAGATAGTGTAGCTAGCTCTCAGCAAGATATGTCTAGAACCTGAAGTGGTAGAGATTTTTTTTATAATAAGACAGTTCTAGAATAAAAACTATTATAGCAATATTAAGTTTTTCTCAGCTGAGAGAAAAAAAAAATAAAAAGCAAAACTGCACAGTATTATAGGTTATATTTATGCTGAGATATTAACTAGCAGCCCTGCACTTTGCCATTCAAACTTCATGCCTGGTAAAGGTACTTCATGAACAACACCAAGAACTGAACCTAAATCACAGATGCTTATTTCCTTAATATATTCTAATGCTTAGTTCTCAGATTGCAAGACTTTCTACTCTCATTGTCTCATGTAAAAAAAAAAAAAAAAAAAAAAAAAAAAAAAAAAAAAAAAACAACCATGACCCAAACCCAAGAAAATAACATCTTTCAAGTTCTGATAAGAAAAATTCTGTTTCCAACTTCAGAAGGGATTTAAAGCTCTGAGTTTAGCAAACACAAGCACATGAATTATTTTTACACTAAATAGCCAAGATATAGCACATAGCTTTAGCATTGATATTTTTGTTTTGGACAGTTCCCTTCTGAGCAAGTTTTTTATAGAAGCAATTCTCAGTTAACTTATTTTTTCACTGTACCTCATTTTGGACTATAAAAATATTGGGAAGAAATAGAAAAGTTCCTAAGTACATTTCACGTCCTGAATGATTAAATAACAGTACAATTCCTACATGTCATGGTGAAAGTAAACAGATTTTTCCATGAATAAAAGACTGAAAAAAGATCTCCATCTCATACCTTCTTAGCTCATGGTTTGAGGCAAGGCAACTTCATTTATAGGTATAGAATCATTAAGGTTGCAACAGACCTTTTGCATCATCAAGGCCAACTGTCAGTGCAGCACTTCCACAGTAACCCCTAAACTGAAAAAACACATCACCCAGTATTAGATCCAGATGCCTCTTGAAGACCTCCAGGGATGGTGACTTCACCACCCTGGGCAACCTATTCCAATACCTGACCACCCTAACAGAGAAAAAATGTTTCTAATATCGAATTTGAATTTCCTCTCTCTTAGCTTAAGATATTTCCTCTAGTCCTCTCACTGTAGGCATGGAAAAATATGTGTAACTCAAGTTTGTCCTACAGTTATAACTGTAATGTAACTGAGTATCTGAGCAGAGCCAATCTATACATTCGTGTATGAGTAATTAGTACCTGGATGGGCCAGGAACTCCACATCTACTCCATCTGCACAGATGAATTAATGGACTGATCTTAAACAGTGAAAGGAATTGAAACAATGTAATTAAAATTATATCCACCAGCTCAATTAAAAATTTGATTCATTGATGAAGGAGCTCATTGAGAAGGCTTTTTAGAGTCCTGAAGATTTCAGTCATCTCTTGCTGTGCCTACACCGATTTGTTGGCTTCAGTGTATTAACCACTCTGGGAGAAAAAGTCTGGTGCTTTCAGCAATTTCTCATATGGTCCTTGCTGCATAATTGATCACATCATGTGTGGATAGGGTGTTTAAAGGGAGTAGAAACTGTTCCTGGAAATGCAGACGTAGCCATGTAAGACAGTCCTCTATACATAATTTACATAGTTGGGTGATGTTTTGTATGTGTTTTCAGATCAGCCAAAGAGGTAGGTCCCATATATGCAGGAGTAATCATGCATCAGCTGCATTCAGCAAAACTAAGGCTGGGTGCAGTCTTATCTGATCCAACTGAAGTACCTTCCTTAGGCATTTCCTCTTTGAGGTACTTGATTCCCCAAGCACATGCTACCCTGTGCCAAGATCCCTTTTGTAATGCTCTCTGTCTGTGCAATAGGAAAATGAGGGAAATGGAGATGGTGCAATATTTTGGCTGTTTGCTTCCTCTAGCTATTCAGAATTAAAATTTTGTTTCAGTATTTCCCAGGAGCCATCAACATAAATATCAGGTCCTCAAATGAGGAAGGCATGGCTGGCTTTTTCAGAAAGTACAGAATTAATGTATTTATGTTTATTTCCTTGTAAGAGTTGAGGCAGCTCTGGCAATCTGAAAGTTAGAGCACATCTTTCACTTTTCAGAATGGCCTTCTTTCCTTTAACACTAATTGTATTTTTTTAATTATACTATTCTTATTAAACTTTTAATTTTCTGATACCGTAACCAAATGGGACGACAAAAACTTATCCAACAACAATTTGATGTGAATCAGCAGACATTCTTTATTCAGGGTGCTGGGAACACTGGGGACAACTCCTCTGAAACTGTGTTCCACCCAGCAAACAAAACTCACCCCTTTGATATACTTTTCCCGCTAAACCATTGTTACAGAAATTCTTTTACATCTTATGCACACTATGGAAGTTCTTTCATTTAACCTTTACATTTATTGGTTCCAATAGTTGATAACTTCATCAGTATTCTTATCCTAAAACAATCATTGGCTACTCTACTGAGGTCTACTGATTGGAATCCTTGGAATCAAGATGGGAAGGATAGTGGGTTTCCAGGCAGCATAACTTTCTTGACCGAAACATAAGGATCCAGTAACTTCTTGGTGAGGTTTCCGTGGCTACACATTCCAAACACAGCACTCCTGATATACCTTATACTTCATGATTTTCTATTTAAAATCATAGCTAACACTTTTATATTATTTAATCAATTATTTGATCAAATATGTTGCATGCCTAGAAAAATGTCCAAAATGTTCTTCTTGTTTGCTTTTATTTGTTTTGGTTTTTTTTCTGTTGCTCAGTCACACTGTCAGTATTTCCATTAACTCTAATACTGCTGCATTAACACACCTGCAGCTCATCCTTTATTTCTTTAGTTGCAGAGTTTTTCACAAGGTCTAGTTAACTACATAGTGCCTCCCGAGCTGATTCAAACTTATCAGAATCTAATCCAGTGTTTTGTTTAAAACAGAAAAAGAAACTATTGAAACACACAGAAATAGAAATTACATAACTAGAACACTGGGAATGAATTACTGTACAGTACACTGCCACTTTTTAAAATATAAAACTTAATTAGCAGCACACAATACTTTTCTATCACCTGTTATATACATACCTAAATTTTTATCAATGTCCAGAGCTACTGGTAATATTTTCATTTTATAACACACTTCTACTGACAGCCCTCAGATACTGAAGAAATGAAAGATATTTTTTCTGTTACTAAATTGAAAAAAATTTGAGGCATGGGGAATAAATATACTGTTGAAACAATTATTTTTAAATGCAAGTTGCAAATACAACTGAGCAATCTTGTCCAAAGACTACTTTTGAGACTTTCTGTTGTAAACATTACAGTTGTTGTCATCTTTATCACTGTCTCACACACCTTTATCACAGTGGAATCTAAATTTCATCAAGACAGCATCTATCTCCCTAGGTCTAATAACTATCTAGAACTTATGTCAGTCTTTTTTTCAGAGGAGTACATAAAGGAATAAATTTTTATCTTTACCAATGACTATGCAACACAGAAAAAAGTTTCTGTTTGCCTATAAGCATACAAGAGCAGCAATACTGATTTTTAGTTTTAAAAGTATTAAGATCATCTGTGATCAGACTATTAATGCTCTTACCCATCATTCTGAGAAGTAATCAATGGCACTGCTTATGGGAGTAAAATCTCCCTAATGTGGTCACATGCAGGGCTCACAGCCAGATCTATGAATGTCAGCATCATATTAATAAATCACTTCTGAAACACTTAACAAGCTACATGACTTTGAAATTCACTGTAATTTTCCAAGAAATAAAAACTGCACAGATCCTAAAAAAATAAATTAAAACCAAATAAAAGCCCCATATCATCAGAGAATCTAGAATAATCTTTAATCAAAAGCAATAGTCAATGATAATAACGAGGTGATATCAAATGTGCGAGCTTCAGTATAAAACATAAACAAAGAAGGGAAAGAATTATTTAGAGGGAGTGAATTTTTATTCTCATGGTGATATTTGTTATGAAAGTAAATGATGTTATGTTCTGGCTAAGCTGTACACAATTCTAAAGATCTGCTTGAATAATTATATATTCTGTTTGTGTACTATTTAGTTCTCTGTAATTCTGCTTATCATTCTAATATTACAAATTCAGTTTTATTCTCACTGAAATTAATAGGCTGACTGATATTCAGTATAGATTGAAATATTATCTTACAAAACAAATCAACATTTTAAAATTATTTGTTTCATGTCAGGACTAGAATTCTTTTCAACTTTGTTGTTCAGTTTGGGGTTTTAGTTTTGTTTCCTTCCCCTTGCAGTGTTAAGTGGGGAAGAGGTCAATAGCAGAAGGATCAATATCCTGTATATTCCTGATATGAAAGACACTGAATCAAGACCTTGGGTAAGACAGAGTAGGGTGTGAACTGGGTGTGAACTGGGCACATCTCGCTCTGTGATTTAGGAAAATAGAGCTATATATTGCACTCCGAGTTCTGCTTATATTTCTAAGTAAGCATTCTAGTATATTTCTAGTATATTTCTAAGGAAGCAATTGATTTTACTAAAACCACAAGAAAATGTACTTTTGAAAACCTCCCAGATGGTTATAAACACCTAGAAAGGCACAGATTTTTGGCCAAATTTGTCACTAAAAAAAGTTCCTGCTTCTATTTCAAGTCTGAAGTTTATTATGAAAGATTACCGGCTTGAAATGTACAACACAGAAAAGTTTTCCTCTAAAACCTCCATTCAAGTTGCTACTTACTATCTTTTACACTCCAGGTTATAAATGTTTCACTCTATAACTCTGGAAAATGCACATTTCTCTTCTAAGACATATTAGTGTACGACTACAGGAATTTATTAGCTTGTACCAAAAGAACAGATAAACACACACCCCACAAAAATTAAAAACCAAAACAAATCAAAAAACACCAAACAAACAACCCTCAACAAACCAAACAAAACCCCCCTCCAAGACCAAACCAAACAAACACACAGTCGCCCCAAGAAAAAAAGAAAAAAATCCACAAACAAGTCTAGCATGGTTATATTGCTCTGTGCTACCTTGTTGATCATAATGACACTATAAATGTTAAGTATCTCCATGAAATAATGAATGAGACATACAATTGATATTGACACCTACTTAAAAGGTAGAAGTTTAGAAATTTGATTACAGTCCTTTTATTTATTGAAAAAAATCTATATTGAAAAAGTACTTCAAATGAAAAAATGAAAAGTATTTTTAGACTTGAAATGGAATGTCAGGATCAGTATATAGTGTATGATGCAAGCATTAACAGCAGCAGTCAGAATGAATTAACATTTTTGAAATCTTAACATCAGCAATAAAGAGAAAATACTATTATTAAGAATAATATTAGGTGTATCATGGCTAAAAATGTCAAACTGGCAACAGTGAATTTACTTGCTTATTCAAAGTATGGCCAAATCATATCCTGTGCAATTACTGGACTAAATCAAGGCAATGTCTTAACCATAAAATAAAGTGGAGTCAACCAAACTCCATTGTCTCCACTGCAGCAATCTGGAATCATGATGCAGCCAAGCTATCTTCAGGCAAGAACAGGTGGCCAGGGGAAGAAAAAAACAGGTATTTATCCATAAAGAAATCCACAGAAGTTCTGCTAAAGCAATTATTTCTAAACCCAGGGCAGAATCGTGCACCTGCTAAACACTCAGAAACTTCTTTTTTTTCTTTTTCTTTTTCTTTTTCTTTTTCTTTTTCTTTTCCTTTTTCTTTTCCTTTTTCTTTTTCTTTTTCTTTTTTTCTTTTTCTTTTTTTATTTTAAGTAGACATCATTTTTTTATAAACATAAAGGATTCAAATACAACACTACCAGAGAGTGGGGTGCATGAAAGCACCTTCTCGCCCCACAGTGTTCCTACACCAGATTGACTTTTTCCCTTTCTAGCTTATGTTGTCATTGAATTTCTTCTCTTTTTGACTTTGCAACACTTGAAACTTAGAAGTTTAACAACATGAGCTATCAGATCAGATTATTCTATTTCAGCTTTGTAGAGCTGTTTTCCAGAAAAGCAGGGAATTAATTTCTTTACTACTTTCTCAGCTTTTCTTTCTTTTTCCAAGCTCAACAAGTAATAACACAAAGCATACGGACAAACAGATTAAAATTCTCACCACTTCCCTTATAAAACATGTACTGAATTGCAGGAATCAGCTGCAAATCACAATTTTAGCCTCAAAGGGATAATTAATTAAATTTTCAGATAGCTAACTCTGTCTTGGAAGACAAGAGCATCTCAAATAATCTCTCTCTTATATCTTTTATTTTCCATTTAAAGCTTTTTTCTGTATCATAGTCTGAATGCATTTCTCAAATATGAAAATACTTTCTCTTTTCAGTTTTTAGTTAAATGTTTGCTAAATCTGTACTGTAAATTCAGCTATTGATTTCAGCTTAATATTCTGCATATGCTGGTAGGGAGACAATAAATTTCAAGTAATCAAGTATGTTTCTGGATGTAATTACTCACTAGACACACGTTAATCAATATAATTGTAGTTATACAGATCTCCATATACACTACTTGTGCACATTTGTATTTGCACTCACACAAATACACACAACCACACCTGTTTATCTGGAGAAAAAAAATAGAAAAAGAAATATTTTTCAATATATGGATATTCTTGCAAGCAACAGAAATATATGTAAATATTATTAAATACAATAAGCAATGTAACATTTATATATATATATGTGCATATTATCTGCTATTTTTTCTTCTATATTGTTTTTTTCCTTTCTGAATTTTTCTTCTAAAGCACTACTTAATGGACACCCAACTGTTATATGACATTCTCTTTGCAACTACTACATTTTAAATGTTTTCTTTTTGTTGGCATCATTTCTAAATTAATATAGTCAATAATAAGCAGTAAAACCTTCAAGCAATTAATCAGTAAAATAAATAGAACCTATATGCAGCTTCTAGATTTAGACTCTAAGAACTGCATTTGTAAAACAATTTTCTGGGTTTTTTAATGCCAAATTTGATCAGTTCTCTTTCAGAAAAGGTTCACACATCTTAACAGAATAGCTTTCTATAATTTTCACTAATTTGATGCTTTGATGCATTTTATTTATACAGCTGTGTTTCAATGGTGTTTAGGGCAAAACTATTTCTAAATGTGAAAAAGCAGAGAGAAAATATATATATATTAAGCTTTTTATGTTCTTTCTTCCCTAGCTTGGAGGGAATCTCTCTTTATCAACATTTTTTCTTCTAAGCACTTGCAAATTATTTAATTATTTGCTGGAGTTCTGGAGTTGAGGACGCCTAAGTGAAAAGTGGTTCATGATTCCTGAGAACTTTCTTTTTTTCTGTTTTTGGAAGAGCTGCCACTATGTCCCCACTTCATTCCATATAGTTTCAAGTACTTAGATCCAAGACTTCTGAATTAGAAGTTTAGTCACAGCGTCTTCTCTTCGAAGACACCATGATATACTTTCTACATATGTTCTTCCAAAATAGCATTCAGTTATTTTTATTGTCAATCTACCCAAAAACTAACCACAGAGGGAAAATCTGTGTATACAATGGGGAACATTTACTTTATCAAGCCAGAGTGAGGTAAGGATGAGAATGTAAAATATTTATATATTTTTGTCCCTAGACAGCAATAAAGTACATACTATTACTACTTCAGCTACTACTAAATGTTATTATTTTTATTATTATTACTTTTAAACTATCTATATTTTTTCTAGTTTATTCTGAAATTGTGTTTTGTTTTGTTACTCTTAAGTTTACTTTTTAAATCTGTATACAAATTAGTAATCTGATAAATTCTCTACTTCTTTTGTTTTGTGGGGTTTTTACCTGTTTCCTTTCAGTTCTTTGCTGAAGTCCTGATTTTTCCAAGTGGGTATCTCTGTAATACTTATCTTTTTCTTCCATTAGTGTGCTTGTATTAGCTGCAATGTTCTTTTATGAAACTGTCCATTCATTGTATGAATTCACTATTTTTTCCTTTGAGGAAACAATCTGATCTGCTTATTTGAATCTATGAATTTTAATATGCACATTTTTCTGTATTAATAAATAAAATTCAGCATTTACAATGATCTTTCTTACCCAATTTACATTTTAATTTCATGTTCTCAGTCATTTCACACTTGTTGATCAGAAACAAAGATAAAACAGTTTAGATTTGTCTTCAGCTTCTGTATTCAAATGTTGGCTCCAACAAGAACTGGCTTTATGATCTCTTACAGATTTCTGTATGTGAATATGTCTCTGTCCTTGCTTACAGAGGCACAGCTGGTAGTTCATAAGCTTCGACTGACTGTGCAGCTTTCTGATCCCAACTGACTGAAGCATCTGTTTCTGCACTGTGTACTGCAATTCTCTCCACAAAACATCACTCCAAGTCATACTGCTATCATGGTGGGCATTCTAGGGACAAGCTGGTCACAACCATAATTTGGGTTAATAATTTACTTCTTTTATCATGACAGAATAGTTCCTAGCACACATTGCTTGCTCTGTTAGAAAAAAAACAGCTTGCAGAAATCCAGGTTCAAAGAATTCTGGTGATGTCTTTCTTTTACACTACTTTAACTGGTTTTCTATAGTGTTTGTACTTTTCTACTAACTATAGTGAATCTGTGGTCTCAGTTTTAATTGCAAAGTTATCTTATCTGTAGCCCAAATATTAATTCTCTTTAATCAATAGGAGACACTAGGAATGCAGTTCTTTTTAAATATTTCTGAATGTTATACTTGTTTTACGGTCAACAGGACCTCATCCTACCATAATACAGTTGTAGATCTTCATTAACTCTTGGCCTACAGAGACCCTACTTCTTAGCTTTTTCTTAATAGTTTATTTGTCACATTTTAAATCAACTGGTATTCTATGAACTCCTTATTTCAATTTTTCAGTTCAGAAATCCTCTTCTTCAGCATCATATGGCATTGAATTTTAGTCTATGTTTATGACTTTATGTATTTTTTTCCACAAATAAATGCTTCAGTAGTTAAATTCCCCTTTAGCAATAATCTTGTGATATGATCATCATGTTTAGTCTTAGTCCCTCTTGAGGATGGCATTTTTATTCTTTTGTCCTTTCTCCTTGGCCCAGCCACTCTTCTTTTTTTGTAATACAATAAGTCCTTGATTTGTCTCTCCTCCCTTTTCGCACTGCTACTCTTTCCTAAGCTGCATATACAGCAGTAATCTAATTTAAATTTGGTATTCCATTCAATTATTCACTAAGATTTCCAGATTTAATATTCAAAAACTTTGTCACAATTTTAAACTTGGAGGGATCAGTCTGTGGTCAGATGAAAGGGAGACCAGGGCTTTTCCTGACGGAGTTAAAAACTGAGCAGAGTTTTGCATATGAATAGTTTCCAAGGAACAGAACAGACTAGATTTACAATGTTAATGCCTATTCTGAGAAAGCAAACCGAAGATGTAGGATTGCATGTTTAAACTGGTAGTTGTGAAATGTCTAACAATTTGTTAGAGAAAACTTTGCAGCAGATTAAGTGCTAGGTAGCAATACACATCATTGGTATAATTTCTATGTGCTCATATACCTTTGTATGCATATATATGCCCTTGGAACTGTGCCACTCATTTCAGATTTTGTTAGGAGGAATTTACTTCATACTAGGCAAGAACTGCAATTTTAAGACCATTCACTAAAATCAGAAAAACTTTTCCTGGGTTTAATTAGAACCAGAATAGAATATATCTAGAACAGTCTAGATATATCTAACTCACTATCCAAGTTATTTTAAAAACAGCATGGTCAATAGTTTAAATTCAGAGTCCACTCTAAGTGGACATGATCTTTACCTAGAGTAGACTCTGAATTCAAGCTATTGATGGGGCTGCACCAATGCTGAATGCAGTGGGAGAATAATTTCTTCTGGCTGGCTGGTGATGCTGCTCTTGATGCACCCCAGGATAGGTTTGTTCTCTGGGCTGCCAGGGCACACTACTGGCTCACACTGAGCTGCTGCTGACCAGGAGCCCCAGATCCCTTTCTGCAGGGCTGCTCTCCAAGCAGTCCTCTGCCAGTTTGTACTTCTGGCTGGTCTTATTCTGTCTTTGGAGCAGAATCCAGCACTTGGACTTGCTGAATTTCATCACCTTAATCATTGCCCAATGCTCTAAGTTGTCTAGATCCCTCTGTGCGATAAGTCAGCATCCCTTCCCAGTTTGGCACGATCAGAAAACTTGCTAACGGTGCATTCAACTCTTGCATCCACATCATTGATGAATATGTCAAACTGAACTGGCCCTAGAACCAAAACATGAGGAAAGTCACTGGTGACTGGTCACTGGATAGATGTAGCCCCATCCCCACAACCCTTTGAGCTCTGCCCTTCAACTCTGCCTAATGCACCAGGAACCTGCTGGACAGCTTGTCCAGATGGATGCTGTGAGGCACAGTATCAAAAGCCTTACTAAAACCCAGAAAAAAACTACATCCACTGCCACCCCTTCATCCACTAGGCAGATGTCCTTGGGTGACTTTATGATGCTGAATTGTATCTCCGTTCCTCTGTTTAGCCCAGAAATAAGCTTTGACCCTTTAAGACTGGTTCGGAGAGTGAAGAGGGGGAGAGAAGGAATTAGTTCATTTTAGGATATAACCATAATATCTGGGAAAAAAAGGGGAACTGCAGATTTTGTATAAATAGACTTATAAGATTTCCTTACTGCCTTGAAATACAGGAGAATATGTTTATATATAAAATCATGATCTTTGTTTATCGTGATTGAAAAAGCACTTCACACATACAAAAGTTCTCAGGCAAAATAAGAGATTTTCTACCGAAAGAAGAAAAGTCACAAGTCCTCTGCATTATAATGTGGTGATGCAGACAGACTACAAATACCTATGTAGTTTCATCTGTAACATTATATATACAAAGATATAGAAATTTTTAAATTCGAAAGTGCCACTGAACTGTAAGGAGTTGACAAAATGTACAGAATAGAATTAGAAATTGTCACCCTTTTTTAAATCGGACAAATATTCCAAACATGCAGAATTCTATAACAAACTGTAAGATATTGACTTTATGAAAGGAAAAGTGATAATTATATGAAGTGTAGAATTGATGGTGTCATATCAAAACTGTTTAAAAAAAGGCAGGAAGGTCAATGAATTAATAATCAAATTTCAGCGGTATTTGATTTACATGGTAAGGTTTCAATAGTCAAGGGGGTTTTTGTGAGAAGACACCAAAAGCTGCCTCCAGGTCCCACAGAACCAGTTCCAGTCAACTCCCAGATGGACCTGTCACTGGTGAAACTGAGTCAATCAGAGATATTGCACCCTGTGAAGAAGACCATGGTAAAGCAAGTTGGTCCCATGCAGTCAATGGAGGTCCATGGTAGAGCCGATATCTACTCTGCTGGCTGTGAAGGATCCATTGCCAGAGAAGGTGCATGTGCCCCAAAAGAAGCTGTGCCCCTGTGGAATCTCCTTGGTAGAGCTGGCTTTTGTCAAGATCTGTGGCTCTAGGGAGGAAGGAAACCATAACAGAGTAGGTTTTCTGACAGAGCATGTGATGCCAGAGGGGACCCATGCTGGAGCTGTCTGTTCCTGACAGAACACGCCCTGTGTGAAGGACACGTGCTGCAGCAGTTCTTGAAGAGCTGCAGCCCATGGGAAGGACCCTCACAGCAGGATTCTGTGGAGTACTGTCTCCTGTGGCAGGGACCCCACACTGGAACAGAGAAAAAGTGTGAGGAGAAAGGATCAGCAGGAACAGAACAGTCACCTTCATTCCCCATTTCCTTGTGCTGTTCAGGGCTGGTGGGGTAGTGCTTTGTTTAACTTGCAATAAATTAAATTAATTTCCCCAAGTAGAATCTGTTAAGCCCATGACGGCATTTGAAAGTTCTTTGTGCTTCTATGTCTACCTAGAAGCTTTTTTTTTAAGCTCTTCCTGGTTTGCTGATGGAGGGGGAGTGACAGAGTGGCTTGGTGGGCACCTGGCAGCCAGCTGAGGTCACCACACCACAACAGCTCAGTATAGTGCCACTGAAGTAAAAAGGAGATTCTCATTTGTGATTTAATAATAGAAGTTCTGCACAAGAGTTTTTCAGTAATTGTATTTGGAAGGCCTCAGCAAGTACTGTGTCCTACATTTGGCATCTGTCTAAAAATAATACATAGGGAAATGGAGGAAAGGCTCAGTATGAGGTCAGAAAGTATGACCATTGAAGGAAAGAGAGAATTTAAGGGAACAAAAAATCATGTCATCCTGAAACTAACTGTCATTATTTGTGCTTCATCTTCACTGAGAGGAAGGGAAATAAATCTGTATACCTTGAAACAGTAGCATTAGATGATAAGCATTTTATTTTTTAACTATTTGCCTATTTTAGTTTCAGAATTTCTTCTACTGAAGCTTCTTAATATTCTATTTACATAATGCTTTCCAGAGATAGATGTACTATTTGTGATCTTTACCAGTACATAAAAATCTGTCAACTTACTTTTAATGATGCTCAGACTTTATAACATACATGAAAAACTGAGGATTGGTGACAAAAATATAATAGATATATAATATAGTCGATAGTGGTTATAGTGGAAAAGAATAAGATCTTAGCAGTTCCATTAGGAATTTGAATCCTATAAATCTTCATTTCACTGTCACAAGGTTAGAGAGTGCAAAAAGAAAAAAAAATCTATTTTATTAGAGATAATATTTCTAGGTTTTAATATTCTGTGGAAGCTATGAGTAGAAAATAAAGAATCTGTTACAATATTGTTTGTATTTTGTGGGTAACCTAATTAGACTTTCATTCCTGTAAGACTTGGGAAAACTTTCTACACAGATAAAATGTTGACTTTGCCTCAATAAATGCAGTTCCATGTATTACATTCTACACTGAAATATATCCATAATTAGAATTCTAACAAGTGATTTCATAAATTTATAGGATGCATTACCACTTTGTGGACATTTTAATTTACTACTTGAATTAGTAGTCCACATTAGTGACATTAGAAAAAAAAATGAAAAAACACAAACAGTTATAAACACTAAATGGGATTAAGTAAGCATTTTTGTTAGCCCCAAAGCTATCCTGATATAGCTTTATTGTCTTAATCAACTTAGTTGACTCATTTTACTGCTCTTCTGAGGTGGAAGTTGTGGACACATGCTGGGATACTAGTTCACTTCTGCCAAATTAAAAATGATAATTCTCATGCGTGAAATAACTGCATGGACTAATGACCAAGTCTCAGCATAATTTGAAGTGAAGCCCCAGCAGGTGGCAAACAATTAAACACATAACATAATATAATATAGACAGAAGTATTTTTTTCTTTTCTTTTTAAAGCAAAAAAGTAAGGGAGGGAAATAAGGAAAGCAAATAATCTTTTTCTTGAACACTGCTAAACTCCACAAATAAATGCAGAGGGATAAATGAGGAAGAAATTAAGTATATTGGAAAGCACTGGAAGTCACCTACTAAAAGAACTCTCCCAATTCTAATCCAGAATTCTAAATACAAAATAGTTGTTTTCTTGTGAAAGTGTAGACATGATTCTACTCCTACTGAAAAAATAACCCAAAATTATAAACCCCAAAATTATAAACCCCAAAAATTTCTTCAGCAGCAGAATAAACTGTGAGAAACACTTTGGCATTTCCTAAGCCTCAGAAATACTTTTAAGCCAGCTTGAGCAACAAATATGCAATAATTTAATTATTATTTAAACGAGAAAAGAAAATCGAACCCCATATCAGAATAACTTCCCTCTACAGAACCCTATCTAATTTTTCCTTACTTTTATATTGGATCACTTATTGACATGATTTCTGAAAGTGTTATGTGTAAGTGCTGAACTTGTGTTTCTCAGATAATGATGGGCAAGGTTTTTCTTGAAAAACAGGCTTTTTGAAGAATGTGAAATGTTTTCAGAGGCTCATTTCTTGTGCCTGCAGGTATTCAAAAATACAGTAACTGGATTGTAATTTCAAATATTAACTTAATCAGTTTACAAATATTCATAATCTGAGTTTCAGATTGATTAATACAAATTTTATTTAATTGTGAAATTTCAGGTTCTTTTAGGAGTTTGGTGACTGGCTGCTTAAGTCTATATTTCAACTTATGCTAAATCATAAATTGTTAAGTATTTCTATAGAATGGGCACTTAAGATTGCCAGGTAGTTCTTAGCAAAAGAGTCGGAGTGCCTCCTATAATCTGGAACAGTCCACACACAAAGCAGAAAGGATTGGTGTAATATTAACTCTTAAAAAACTGTAGATTTGTGTTGCTAATGAATTTTTAAGTTAGGTAATACTGAAGGGTTTTTTAAAATAAATAGCTAAATTATTTTTAAAATCATTAAAATAGAACAAAAATTGGCTCAAAATCAGTAAAACTTTCAGTTTTTGAACTTATAACTCCTAGAACATATATAACGTAATTGTAAAATGAAGTTGTTTTAAAAGCAATACCTTCTGTTCTTGCTAAATATTATAACTTAAAGTCAAGAATAGTGCTGAAGAATGAAATCAAGCAGTTTGATTAACATAGAAGTTTTGTACTCTGTTAGTGAAAGCCCCTGAATGTACTTGTTATTTTTATTTTGAAGACAATCAGAGAAATGTTTATTTTTAGGAGTAAACAAAAGAAACCCAGGGCAAGATATTGCTGTTGCTGTATTTGCTTTTTTTTTAATCTAATGTTAAGGGGCAAATTGCAGCTGCAGCTATCATTTTAAAAGGCTTCTTTTGGAGAATGTCATGCTGGGAAAACAACTAGAGAGACAAACTTCAAAAGAGCAGATGAGTATCCTCCCAAACACAAAGCACTTCTGATAAGGAGACTTTCTCCTTTTAGTCACAGTGTGAGGGGAAAACCTGAACAGAAGTTTTGTGGAAGGTTTTTGTCTGAAGAAATGTGGAATCAGAACAATGTGTGTCTTGTATTAGAACACGGTTTCTTGGAACCTAGTGTTTATAACCTCTGATTGTTCAGGGTTGGTTTTGGGGCTTTTTGGTTTTTGGTTTTGGGGGGTTTCTTGTTTTTTTTCTTTTTATTAAAGTTTCTGCAATTACTCTGGTAAACAATCTTTAAGGCCCACAGACGTTTGCAAATAATTTTCTGCTCTCTCTCCCCAACCCTTTTCTTTTATTTGTACTTTTGTCTGGTCAGCTCACACAGATACCATACAATTACTTGTGAAGAAAAACCACACTGTCACATTTCATTTTAAAATTTAATTTTGTATTAAAGCTACATAATTATATTAATTTCACTGAAGATTTAGCTTAGCATTGTCACACCTCTAGACTTACTCTCTCTTCCACTTTAAATCTAGTGCCAGTGGATGGAAAAAAAAATATTTTAACATAATCCTTACTTCTTCCAAGAGGACATACCTTTTGCTAGTGATACCTGCTTCTTTTTTTCCTATTGCAAAAAACTCCCTATGAAGAAACACCCACAGGAGAATATGTTGTTCTCTGTAGTATCATCAACTTCAGCTTATCTCCTGTAGTGACTCACTCTTTCAATTTTCTCAGAGCTTGAAGCAATTTCCTCCATGAGGCCTGAATTTTACTGTTGTCAAGGAAAGAAAGAGGGATGAAAAGACAGGACAAACATTATTTCTCCCATCTTTTTACAAAACCATCATCAGGGCAATATTTATTTCTTTTTCTTTTTGACAAACTTTTGCATACTGAGAGCGTATAGTTGTAATTTAGTTGTAGTATGCACTTAGAGCTCTAGACAGATGTCAGAACCCTCCTAAAGGAGTTTAATGAAGGGATTATGCAATATGATCTGAAAACTGCACCTATCCAAATTTATTAGCATGGATTTTCCTGAATTTTTATTACATCTTTTCAATTATTTTTATTAACATCTTTGACACAAAATCCACAGGAAAAAAAAAATCAAGCTGCACTTTACAAGACATTTCCTGTTAACTCAGTGTTGTAGATGTTCAACAGCAGTACTCAGCAGCTTACATTTTCACATAAATGTAAGAATGAGAGCCCGAGGCAATCTGAATACAGGCTTTTCAGACTTCAAAGGAGTAGTGAATGATTCTTGCCCTGCTTTTGCCATCCCGAATTGGCCTAAGCTTGGGGAGCAATTAAAATTAAATGCCACTGAACTGCAGAAAGTGAAGATCGGCAGCTCTGGGCACGAGCAGACTTTTATGAAGTCTCCTGACTAATTCATATCTTGGTGTCTGTAAAGCGGGGAAGGGAGTCAGAGTGGGACCATTTATACAGAAAGAGAGCAAAGGGCAGCTGCATTAACCTTGAACATAATGATTCACATCTTTGTTTCAAATCTGTTTCAAATCAAAGCTGTTTTTCAGTTTCTGGTTGCCACATTTTCAGGAGAGGAACCCTCTGTAAAACCAATTAGCTACTAAAGATCTGAGTGTCTCCTCTTTAGGCCTAATGTATTCTTTTGTAAATAGCTCTCAGGGTACTTAAACATATAGACGAAGCAAAATGTACCAGATCTCTGGCTGTGCTGAAAGGTGAAGCCTTTATTTACAGAATGGGATGTTATTTTTTTTTTAACAGAGGTTTTATTTCTTTTTGTTTCATAAGTGCCAGAAGAAGTTTTAGATGGATATTGCTGAAAATATCAATAATATTCAAGAATATATGCAGGACTACTGAATTGAGATGCATATGTATATTAAACCATGTTTCCTGACATCATTTTGAATTTTGAAGTTAAGGGATATATAAATAAGTCACAAATTCGTGAAAAAATAATTTATTTTCCTGAAATTGTTTCACGCATCTTTTGTCCAGCAACAAATACCAGAACATCACTTTCAGTAAAAGTTCAGAACACATTAAAAAAAATGTAAATCAGCAATCTGATAGACATATATGAACTCCGGTGTTTTAAATTAATTTGTCTTTGAAAGAAAGTACATTCTGATACTTCAAATGCCATTGACAGTTTATATAGTTTGTTATAGCCTGTCTAGTGTTCCAAATCATATTTTGAATGGTTGATATAGGCATTTTCCTGTGAAAGGAAGTAGAAAACAGGAGAAACATGAAAAATTTTAGGAAGACTTGCCTATATAAAACAAGAAAGTTTTCAATTACATTCCTTCTAAAGTCTCAAAAATACATGATCTCTAAGGATTAGAGTTTTCCAGTCACTAGGTTTTTTTGTTGTGCCAGAAAAATACAACATTTTATCGGCTGTGTTAATAACAGAGTTCCAAAAGACATGACTCTATTGTACAAAATGGAAACTGTATAATAACCTGTATTTCCCATTTACATCAACTCCTCATAATTGCTCAATTAACACATATCACCCCTACATAGCTGGTGTTTAACAATCACTAAAAGATCCATTTTTCTATTCAATCCATGCCAAATGTTCTCACAGAAATTAGCATTTTCCTGAGTACCGACCCCTGATGTTGAATAATGTATTTGTAGAAATCATTGGGATACCTTTACATTTTCCTCAAATATTTGCAATGTGATACAGGCACATATAGATTCTCCTTTACTTCTCAAAAGGTGCCCTGCATTTGAGATGTATTTTGCTTTGTTGTTGGTTTGCCCCTCTCTTTCCCCAGCACACTGACCAATACTTGTCACTGAGCAGCTCTGTAATACAGTATGGTCATTTCTAGCAACACATCATTAGCTTTGTACTGAGTTGTCAAGGCCTCCGGATAAAGGTTAAAGCTAAAGCTTGTTTTGTCTGATACTTTTTGACCTGTCCATGCATTTCTTTTATTTAGTTTAGCTGCAGCAGCAACATTTCACAGAGTGGCTTGAGTTGGAAGGGACCTTAAAGGTTATCTGGTTCCAACGCCCCTGCCACAGACAGCGACACTTGCTAGTAAAACTTGCTCAGAGCTCCAGTGATGGGCTGGTTCCTGGAGGGGATGAGCAGTGACAGAACAGAACAGACCCTGAAACTGAAGAGGA
The DNA here is from genome assembly GCF_017590055.1 of Onychostruthus taczanowskii. Taxonomy (NCBI): domain Eukaryota; kingdom Metazoa; phylum Chordata; class Aves; order Passeriformes; family Passeridae; genus Onychostruthus; species Onychostruthus taczanowskii. The sequence goes on along the minus strand of NW_024499239.1, from coordinate 9,957,466 downwards.
GTAATTTCTGTTTTGATTATTTGCATGAAAAATTGACAGAATCCTGTTGGAATGGGGTTATCCTTCACTAAGAAGGTTTGTGATTACCTATGACCCCTGGATGGACCACACAAAACTCAGCAGTGCCCAGAGCACACCAGTACCCAGTGTACAGTACTCCAGAAGTTCTCCATGAAAGAGGTTTCAAGTGAATCAGCCTCTGAAACAAGCTGTCTTTCCTCCTTGACCCACTGGGGATGACTAGGCCTAATTCGGTTCTTCAGGTAAGACTGACATAAAGTGAGGTTACATTCAGGAAATGCAAGACACCACTTCTAAACAGTAACATAGCAAATAAACTTCACAGAATCACAGAATTTTCTAACCAAACAGGTCTCTACAGTGATTTATTTTTACTCTTGTTCACCTTTTATGGTTTTACATCTCTAATAGACTGACTCAATGCAGGAAAAACAGACCTGATATATCAACAGATGGCCTGAGAAGTGGTGATGCAGGGTGCATTTTGTAGGACTGCAGTCCTGGGATCATAAGGAATAGGCAATGGTCCTGGCACTCAAAACTCCACAGGCACAAACCTCTCTGACACATGACAGGTTAAAGAAAAGTCTGCTTTTAGAGGCAACAAAAATGAAAGTGCTATCTACACATTGTTAAAGTCACCATGTAAAACAAATTTCTATATAAATTGGTGTTGCAGGAGAAAATGTAAAACCAAAAAATATAAAATCATCTTATTAGACATAGAAATTACAGCAGGTGGACCACACAGTGAGGAATAAGCCATCAACACGTACATCATACTCATTGCAACCTCAGATCTTCCTTCAGGTGCTAAATAATCATTATAACAACAGAATGAAGCCACAAACTTTAGGATCCAGAGAAGCAGAAGTGTGAGCAAAAGAGCAGAGTAGGAAAGAAGTCCTTGCATAATATTTTAACTACTACACTGGTAATTTCAGTCATACTGAAACTTGTTTTGGCATGCTCTTATTCCATCTTTTCCTGTAATAATTAGATCTGCATTATTAATGATTTTTGGATTAGACTGGTAAGACTTTAATTATAATAAGAGTAAGATGTGATTTACATATCATGTTTCATCTTTGCTTATAAACAAGATTTTAAGCATAGCATACTGAACCTTCCTGCTTCCGAAAGTGTAGTTGAAGTCTATATTTCTTGCTGTCCATGACAGTGTTATCCCTCAAGAGAGGCTGGAGAAGGTTACTTTGCTGCTGTTGATATCTGCCCTTAACTGTTCTTTCTAGAGACAGAAATATACTTAATTCTATTTGCTTGTCAGTTATGTCAAATTTTTCTGTTATTGTTTTCATAATTTTCTATTGAATATATTGCTTATGGAAACATTTTCCTATATTGTGGTTTCTGTTTGACAAAAATATTGAAAAGATATCCATGTTCACGGGATGGTAGTGAGTATCTTAATTTTTTAGGATTTTGCTGAATATTTAGTATGTTTTGGGTTTCGGTTTTTTTCCTTTGGATGACAACAGAGAGAGAGATTCTGTATCTATATTCAAAGGCAATTATTCCGTTTACTTCAGAGATGTTTACATTAGAAAAGTGCTGCTGTCACTATTTGGGCAAAGCTATGTCACAGAGACCCTCAAGGGAATATTGTAAGTGACATCAGAGGGACTCCTGGTGCATCTTTATTTTCTCCCCAAATTGCACAATCTTCACTAAATATAATTAATTTCCTGATGTATCTGCATTTAGTCTTCAATTTTTTCTTTCATAACTATGTCATCCACAGATATGTCTGAGTTCTTTCTTTTTTCCTTGGAACATATAGCTACAGTTTGTAGTAGCTAGTAGTTTGTAGACCTTGTGTACCACACATTCATTCACAGTAGGTTTATTTTCCCAAAAGTCTACAGTTTGTCACCATGCCCAAAGGCCCTCCTTTCTTCAACTGTGTGACATAACCAAGACATTTGAACTCAGGAGTGAAAACTGGGACTACTAAAACGGATGCATGTATCAGATATAGAAATGCTATGCCATAAACAACACTTTGTAATGGAAACTTCCTTGCCAGTACTGTTGACTCTCTTATTCCAAAACAAGCTTTTCTTACTGTAACAATATGTCAGTTGTTTGCAAAAGCACCTAACTATCATTAATAAAGCCAAACCTCCTCAAACTTACAATTTACCTTTTACTGCTACTTTACACAAGATCTGAAAGAATTATTCTTCTTGGATTTCCAGTTTATTGCAACACATAACTCAAAAGTTTATCACAAATTTTACAGTACAAATGTATCTTTTAAAAAAGAAAAGAAATATCTTAAATTGCTTAGAATTACAGATTTAAACACAATTTTCAGGAAGAGTTGAGAACAAACTAACATGATCTGGAATTTAGAGGAGACATGGTTATAAATCATTATGTGTTTCTATTACTTATTAATTAATCAATTACGGAAAAACACAAAAATAAAAATTTTATGCTGAGATCTTAAATTAGCTTTATATTTTAGAGAAATTTATTGTGGCTGCAATATTATACAACATATTTGACTGGGAGTATTATTAAAGCAAATAGCAAAAAATATGTCTAACATAATTTTAACTACTTGGTTTAAAATAGGGTAAAAGAGATCTTAAAAAAGTGTATTTCTCAGTGTGTATATAAAATAAAAAATTTAAACAATCGATAAATTAGCTAAAACTAAGCAAGAGTTATTGGCCTAATTCCTTTTAAAATATTAACACAAGCCTTCAAAGAGCTATTTTCTAAATAAAAATACAGACAGGAAGTTCACAGATATAAGAAAATTTTAGTTTATGAGAAACAAATACACAGTGTAGAGAAATGCTAAACCATTATTCACAAAAATAAGTTACTTTATAGTGCAAAATATCAGTCAAGGATATGTACAAAAATGTCAATGGACCATTTTCAGCTGTAGAAAAACTATTTGTGGATGAAAGTTGTGGAAGGAATATGGAAAAACGTTGCATCTCTGCATAGTCTTTAATTGCTTCCAAAATGATCTTAAGTTACAGAAAATTAACTGTGGAGGATTGGGGCTTTCCAGCAGGTGTGTTATAAAATGGAAGACAAAATGTAGTGCATTAAAGCACAATGGTAATTTAAAACTGATATCATTAGATTTTGGATGAAGAACAAAATATTGCTTGAATATAAGTTTCAAAATGCTGTAGCTGTATACTCTGAAATTTTGCCTGGTGGTTACAAGGGACTAAGAGCTCCCACCCTCTCTATTTCCTATTTTCTATTTTGTCTCTTGTGTATCTTTAGTGCTTTCTCCTCATAATAATTTTTCTTTAATTTGCTATTTTTGTGGAGTTCTTTGCCTTGTATATACTTAGTATTTTACCAGATGAGTAATTTTTATTTAATGGAATCAAATAACTACAGAGATACTCTTAACACAAACTAAATTCACTACACATTTAATCACCTTTATTAAATATCAATCAGATAAATCAAGTTGATTGATATAAAGGAAAAAATAGCCAAGATTAATAATGTCTGTCTTTCTTACCTGCCTTAGAGCTTTATAGATGTCATTTACTGATTAAGCACATTATAATAAAAACATTAACAATAAGGTAGTGTGGAATTTCCAGATATTTTCCTTTGTGGTGAGAATACTGTTTAGCAATTCTATAAAAAATATTAACAAAGATGACATTAATTATTTTATTGAGAAAAATTAATTTATATATAATCTATTATCTACAAAATGACCTCTTCAGTGTTGGAAGGGGAAGCTTCTCAAACTCAAAACTAGCGATCTTTGCAGATTTGTTTCAAAATCAGGTAAGCTTATCAGGTGCTTTACTTATTTAAGCACCACCCCCCAAAATGTATTCTCCATCTGACCTTTACAAAATTATTTCACCCTACAAAGCACTTCAGTTGCTATAATGGCTCAAAAACAACTCCATTAACATTAGCAGAGTTTGTTATGTGTAACCCAGCTTCTACATTAAACTAAATCCCATTAAATGCAATGGGACCTTGGTATAGATAAAAAACAATTGAGAGTAAAATGTTTTTAAAAATAAAGGAGGCGTAATAGAGTGTGCAAACAAGCTTCACTGGGATGGGGTGTATTACATCTAAACCATCTTCTATATTTGCCACTCAATATGATTTTTCTTTAAATGCATAAGGTCTTCCAGGAGAGGTGTGATGCAAACACCACACCTCTGATAGAAGGCAAAAAGTATGCCACCTTAAACATTTGTTCAAACAAATGTGGAAAACTTAACTGCAAAGTTCAGGTTTTGAAAACAGACCTGTATGTTTAAAAAAACTCCAAAGTGATACTTAAAGTTTGTCCCATAGTACCTTATGCAGTAATATATAACTGCATCTCAATGCTACATATTCAATGAATGAAAACAAACGTACTGGGAAGTAGGAAAGGATACTCAGTCAAAAAATTCAGTCTCTTAATTAAATATTAAAATTAGGCTAATTCTATCTCTATTCATTAAAATCAGAATTTTATATGAACTAACACAGGCTAGGTAATTCCTATTACATTTTCAGGAAAGTCTATTCACATCTCAAAATTATTAGGTTTTCAAAAGCCTCAGAAGAATTGGTCAGGAATTTACCATTAATTAAATAATTTCTTTCCAGAAATCAGCATTTGGAAAAGGAGAAAAATTTTATTTTTTATATATTTGGTTTATTTTACTTTTCATTTTGTGTAGAATATACATCTGATGTATTCTGTTATTTAAAATTTTGATTAATTCATTGAGGAAGACTAAAACAACTGAGAACAAACTGAAAATTAAAATAAACAATAAGAAAAATTTTGTGAAATATTGTCATATTTTTAATATTGACAAGTATGCCATGGTAAAATTCTTATATGAAATATCAAAAATTCTCAAAATAGATAGGACACAAGAAAATGTAATAAATAATCTAATACTTTACTCTGATATTGACTTCAAGGTTGTTAGAGGAAATTATCTCACATAAGCTAATGCACTAGGCTGATATCAGTCTTCATAAAAAGAACAGTCTTGTGGAAAGTATTTTATTAAAAAGTCATAATGAAATATTGAGTGCTTCAATAATAAAATATTTGATACAATATTTGTTCCTGTGAAGACTGTATTAGAATGTCAAAGAAAAAAACAGAGGAGCATGTTTATATAAATGATGTCTCTCTTACTAGTAAATCCCAAAAGCAGGATTTCAGCTGTTAATAGCTGGAAGCTATTAATATCCCACAGGATAGACTTCAATATTTGGTAAAAAATGAAAATATCAGGAAAAAAAGGGGTCCATACAAATAGTAGAAGGTATTTGATAAATATTTAATAGTTCTGAACAAGAATGTTGCACAGTGCCTTAAGTGTCATTAGATTTTTATGTTGCTGAGAGACCTTCATTTATACCTCAGTAGTCTGCCTTTCACTTGCATCATTACTGCTTTGGCACTTTATTTTCCACATCCACTGTGGCAGCATTTTTTGCCTTATTCTCATGGCCTTGGACCTGCAAACTATTACTTTTATTATTGTGGGCTCTCCTGAGAAGTGACTGGCACTGGCACTGAAGACAACCCTTCCTTTCCCCACTGTTTCTAGCACAGGAAAGATTGATTTACATTAGGGGACCTAATAATGTGTGTGCACACACCTTTAGTCAGCTGCTGGCAGGTAAACAGCTGCTCCTAAGAAGGGTGTTCCCCAGCCATTGAGAACAGTGCCATAAGTAGGTATATATATATATGTATATATATATATATATATATATATATATATGTAGATAAAAGGAGACTGAGTAGGTAGCCAGATATTTCTGTAGAAAATGATGTACTTTTTCCTTATAATGAAATGAGACTTTTGCTCCACATAACTTAAAACTGCAGTGTTTTTAGTCTTTATCCACAATTATTGCAAATATTTCTTACTAGCCAAAGCCTAGCTGTTTCTAAATATCTCTCACTATGTGAATTCCACCTTTACGTCCACTCATAGTGAAACATTAGTTTTTCTATGTCTGGGTGCATATTGTGTGAGCTGTAACTGCTGCAAATTTTAATATAGTTTAACAGAATACTCTTAGAAGGACTGTGCTTTAACAATCAAGTCAGTTTATGCCTTCAAGTCTTGTGTCTTATGGAAATGGATAATATTCCTAAGGCATACTGTTGTAATCCATTATCTACTGAACCTGAAGAAATTTTTAGTTAGAGTATCATTCAACTGTGCAAAATGGTTCCAAGCCCTGAAAGCATGTCACACTGAAAGAAATCAAGCAGAGAGTTTTTCTGGCACGAACATTTCATGTTAAATACTAGCCTGTCTGGAAAACAAATATAGTATATTCAGTACTACTGTGGGCACATATCTAGACTATTAAGATTATAAAGCCAGCAGACACTGGTGTAATGTGAATGAATACAGATCAGCTTTAATGTATAAAAATACAGATGAATAAAAATACATATATATAACTCAAGATTCAGTTATGAGGAGACCATACAGGAAAATAAACCCTAAAAAATATGGCCAAGAGACATAGTCATGAGATCAGGTTAAATTTCCAACTTTTTTCCCTTCATTTAAGAATATTGTCACTAGAGGCTTTCCAGTTCTGTCACTTTCATTTCTCATTAAAATAATTGGCACTGAAACCTTTGACTAGAATTTTAATACTATAATTTGCAAATTATGCCTGCAAACTGTACTGTTTTAACATTCCAAATATGCTCTTATTAGGTTCAATGGTCATTCTTATTCACCTGTATTTTTAGGTTTTCAGTTAAAAGAACCATCTGAAAAATTATGAGTTTCCTTCATCTCAGATCCAAATACAGAAATACTTATTTGCATGCTTTATTTTAAACAGACACTTGACACCCTTTATCTTCTTTCACATAAAGTTTACACAAATTTTTATTATTGATGAGGTGCAGCAATTTAGAGCAAAAAGGATCATTGATTGTCAGCAGTAGACAGAAAATTTTTGTAGTGTTGATTGTATGATTGCACTTTGTGTGTGCTCAAGCTGCTGTGCCAATTGCATGCAATTTTTTTTTATATATTCTATAGACTTCCAGCCTTAAAAAATTAAGGAAATCAATGATGCGCTCTTGGCTTCTATTATAGAACATGCAACTTCGTTTGAATTAATGTAAAATTTTATTTATGAATTTAGCATTTTAATCTGAGTAGTTAGCTCATAGTGGTCTCCACACCCCTGGCCTCACTTCAGCTGCTGGCCTCAAATTTACCCACACTGTTCATCCCAGTAGTTAGCACTTAATCCCTGTCCCATTTGTGTGTGGAGGGGTGCTGCAGGGACTGAGGCCAGCAATCTATCTTACCATCTAACTAATCTTACTATTTTACTAATCTAACTTAACTATCCTACACAGGCAGATAATTAAGGATAAGAAGACAGACTGAAATTAGGCACATGGCTCAGTTGCACAAACCAGCCTTATTTTACATATAATCAGCTCGTTTATACCCCTTTCTGTCTATTCCTGTATTGCTTCTTCCCAATCCCCTTGCATGACACAATGTGCCATCAATTTATGTAGCTCCAAGATAGCCCACATGGCTCCATGACTGTGACTCTCAGATCCACACCCCCATCACTTTCTAAGGCCCTTTTTCAAGGTACCCCTGCAGTTTCTTGACAGACCAACAGTTATTGTCATTGATTTTATTGGTTTCTTGTCATTCTATCCATTGCTGTTTTTCAGGTCTGCATTTCTGCAATTTTTTTTAATTGTCTTCCCCCCCTCTCATAGAATCCTAATTCAACAAGGACCTCATCAGTTAATCCTACTGAAATAAATATTACCACACTCCACATATACTTACAGAATCCACTCTTTCCACTACTACTGTATGAAATTACATTTAACTTCTCCCTGAATTTTAGCACAAAATAAAAAATGTGTTCTCTATGAAACCCATAGTTACCTACAGATATAAGAGGACATTCTTAGGAACCAGTGAAACAGTGGGTGGAAATTAACCTGCAAGGCAGCTCTCCATTTTATGAAGCATCTGCTATCTGAGTAAATATAGACTATCTTTTTTGGTTGTACTGAATTGGTATTGTATTTTTCTTGTTACTGGGGAGATGCAAGCACTCAGTCAGCAGTTCACAAAGCAAAACTCTGCTATCATCTAAAAGCTGACAGCAAAGCTATATTTGAGGGTTTAGTGAAACAAAATTAACTTAACTTGAAAGCAAAAACTATTCTGGCACCAAAACATAGATGAATAAGTTTCATGGAATAAAAGTCAATTTTAAAAATGTAAAGTTTATCTAAAAATGTAAAATAGTATTCTTTTTAGATAAACAGATGTACCCTACTTAAAAATTAAGTTGAAGTGCTTCTTACACATATCTTTTGGTTTTATTATTTCATAATGTAAATTATCTAGTCTAGAGAGTTATTCCATGCAGTGAAGAGAAGGAGCTAAAGAGGGCCTAAAAGAAAGGTGAAGGTCCTTGTACAAGGGAGGGTAGGGTAGAGGTAAGGTAGATTTAGATGAGAAATTATGAAAATAATTTTAATTGTGAGGGTGGTGAGGCACTGAAGAAGGTGTGGATACCTCATTACTGGAAGTGTTCAAGGTCAGGCTGGATCAGCTTTGAGGAACCTGGTCTAGTGAAAGGGGGATGAAACTTTAAGGTCCTTTCAAATGGAAATCACCCCATAATTCCATGACCTCGGAGAATAAAAGGTGAAATATATAATTTGTAACATACAATCACTGCTGATTTTATCTTGTTTTGTTTTGGTGTTTTGGTTTTTTGGTTTGGTTTTGGTTTTTTTTTGTTTTGTTTTGTTTTTGTTTTTGTGGGTTTTTTTGTTTTGTTTTGTTTTTTGTTTTTTGTTTTTTTTTTTTTAGAAGCATGTGTTTATCCTTAAATACTTAGAGTTTTACAGTACAGAATCAGAATTACTCTAATAGTAATAGTAGTAACTACTGGGTCCCAATGAATTGCATTTACTCTGACACCTGACACAGGTAAAATTATTGAAATGGTGCAATTATATTTCTAAAAATGCACAAAAATTGAACAGAAAAAAAAAGAATGGTAAGCAATTTTCTGTGAAGGATCAAAAGCAAACCTGATATAAACAGCAATATTCTCACTCTGTATGAATAAGAATTTATCCTGAAAGCAAATATTTTAGATGGATACAATCTTCTGTTCTCTAAGTTTTTAAAGAAAGATTCTCAAGTATTATAAAATGTTTCCTTTCATTAGACTTTGCATAGAAAATCTTATGCATAGATGACTATGTTGATTGCGAGGAAGCAGTGTTTTCAGCTGCTTTGAATTTGTACAAAAGTTACCCTGAATGAACAAAGTATATTCAGCTGAAAAAGCTGTATAATTTTAAAGAGGTAATTATAATATTAAGAAGAAAACAGTTTTTATAATCCACAGGAGTGGCATGAGGTGGGTCATTAATGACAAACTATAGGGAAAACATGAAGTTCTTATATATATTTCTATCAGTGACAATATTAATCTCTGCATGAAACACAAAACACAGTTTTTCTTAATCAAAGATGTTATATTATAGACAGATTAGTGTACTATACAACCTGTATTTATAATCACCACTTCACAGCAGTAACCCTCACATCTGCTTTACATAAGTATTTTGGGACAGGGACACAAACAGATTTAAATCTTTAAGTACACCTTTCTATTTCTTAGGGAATTCACATTGTTCACAGGAAGGTTGTGCTTTCTGTCAATGGTCTCCACAAGGAGATTGACAAGGCCCTGCAATGTGCACTTGCAGCCCAGAAAGCCAAATGTATGCTGGCCTGCGTCAGAATAAGTGTGATCAGCAAGTCCAGGTAGGGGATTCTCCTCCTTTACTCTGCTCTCATGAGAGCTAACCTGGAGCACTGCGTGCAGCTCTGGGGCATCCAGCATAAGAAGGACATGGACCTGCTGGAGTGGGTCCAGAGGAGGCCACACAGGTTATGAGGGGAATGGAGCACCTCTACGAACAGAAGCTGAGAGAGTTCATGTTGTTCATCCTGGAGAAGAGAAGGCTCCAGGGAAACCTAACTGAAGTTTTTAGAACTTAAAGGGGACCTACAAGAAATAGGGAAACAGACTTTCTACAAATATACTTTATATGTAGTCATAGGACAAAGGGGAATGGCTTCCAGCTGAGAGTAGGTTTAGACTGAATATTAGCAAGATTTTTTTTTTCCTGTGAGGGTGCCAAAACACTGGACTAAATTGCCCAGAGAAACTGTGAATATTCCAGACCTGGAAGTGTTTAAGGCCAGCTTGGATGGGGCTTTGAGCAACTTGGTCTAATTGTAGGTATCCCTGTGTGGGTGGTTGGTAGTAGTAGAACTTGGAATTAGATAATATTTATGGTACCTTCCATCCCAAAGTATTCTATGATTCTATGATCTTATGATCCTAAAATAAACTTTTGTTTTTCAGTGTGTTTCATGGGAAAGAGTTATGGCAGCTCAGACAACTCTGTGGCACTTACTTGTCATGCCAAGCTATTTTTTCAATTTTTCAATGTGGCTGTGTTCATTCAAGTTGCTAACATCAATTTTTTCCATTGAGTACGTTGATATAACAGTCTTAATATTTTAAACAATCTGCTCCATTTATTTTGTTTACATCATAAAGGACATTTCTACACAAAGTGTCAGGGAAAAACAAAGCACATGCATCTTTCAGTCCTTTTCCAGATATCAATGTCCTACTGAGTACAGTACTTTTAGGTGGCACTAACTTATGCATCAGTCATGGAATGTAGACTATAGGAAGAAAATCTGAGAGACGGTAGGTTTTATTAAAAAAAAAAAAAAACAAAAACAAAAAAAAAATCCCCAAAAACAACAAAAAGAAGAAAAAAAAACCACAAAAAAAAAGAAAAAGAAAAAGAAAAAGAAAAAGAAAAAGAAAAAGAAAAAGAAAAAGAAAAAGAAAAAGAAAAAGAAAAAACCCCCAAACTTATGACTCACATTTTTTTTTTGCAGAAGAAAGTAACCAAACTTTTAATTACAATTCCCAGTTCAATATAAACAAAATAATTTAAAAGTACTTGTTTTGGCTTTAAAGTACACTATACTCAGTCTCTGTTTTCTTGGAAACTCATGAGGTCACTGAAGATTTGTCCAAAAATATTTTAAAATTATTAATTATTATTTTATTACTAATTATGATTTTGTATAAATAATGTTTATTTTATGTTCATGGTTGGAAAACCTTTTAGTAAGCTAAGGAACAAGAGTTTTGTGTTCTTCCAAGATTCATGCTATTTGAGGATTTGCATTTTACTCAATATTAATGATACTTTTTAGTTGACTTCTCTTTCAGTTTCTAGTTTACCACAAGTGATGCAAAAAAGTAGGTGCAAGTCTTGCAAAGGGATTTTCAAAAGACTTGATCAACAGACACACATTGATCTTACATGTCATAAAAATAATTAAATACCAAGTCAAATATTAGCACAATACATATTTAATCAAATATACTCACTTTGTCTGAAGAGACAGGTTTTGGAATTTGTTTCAAAATAAGATTATGATTTTTTTTCTTTTCTGTTTCTTAGTACTGAAAATAAAAGATTTATTATACTGAAACTGGCTGAGAGATAAAGATTACTCTGCCTTGCCTTCAAATCTATGAGTGGGCAGCACTAAGTATTGTAAGTAATGAAGAGTATAAGGATTTTTCTCACATAGTTACCTTTTCCTGATTTCACCGGATTAGAGAGAAATCAAGCATAAATTTATTTCTGGATATTCACAATCAATAACTTTCAACCATCAGAAGACCTCTTCTTTCTATCAAGTACCAATGTTATTTTATCTGTCTTAATAGCTCTTATAAAAATGTGTGTATTTAAAATGGCAAATTTATTAGAAATAGCACAAAAGATTATTTTATCATTCTCTAACAACCCTTTTTAGAAAATAGAAAAAAAATTTATTCTATGGTATTCCACCTCAATTTAAAAAAATGTCATACTAGAAGAAATTGCAAATACCTCTTTCATTCCTCTATGTAAGAATAAATGCCTACTATGTAGTCTCTCTGAACATTGAAGATTTTTTTAATGTTTCCTCTTGTGGCACAATTAAGTAGAACAATTTTGATTAAATAGCTCCCAAGATAATAACAATTATAATGCAGCAGACTTGGGAATAGTTTAATCTGAAATGCACATTGATGTACAGCGTGCATAAAATATCTGTATTTCATTATGTTTGTTTCTATGAGATCTCTATATGAGATGAGTATGACATAGATTGTCCCTGACATTACTGAATTATAAATACTAAACTGAAAGATAAATTGTTTATTTGTTATGGAACAGCTGTATGAATATTTCAATAATCTATTCTCTAGTAGGCTCTAGAAAAGACAATATATTTGAAATGGTAATACAATTAACTGTGCATGGCTATTTTTGATTAGATTATCAGTAAAAGTAGACACAAACCAAATTCCTAATACGAATATATTATAGTAAAAATGTTATCATGTTCTTGCATAATTGCTACCATAAAATCAGAAAAACTACTTTATAACAATTGAGATATTAAATGCTGATAGTGAGGAGGCTGCTGTGATTAATCAATAACAATACAAGGAAAAACCATACACAATATTCTATATTTCTTACACTTTTTAAGAATTTGTTCTAGGAGGAAAAAGGAAAAAGGAAAAAACAATTAGGTCAAAAGAACAGTACTGTAATATTCTGACAAAGACAAGAATGAAGAAGATGAAGTGATACTTAATGCGTACTTTTGTGAGTTTATTTATTTATTTATTCTTAATCTGCTTTACTGCCTTTGAAAATTTCAGCATCTTTGCCATACTTTTCTCACACTACTTTCATGGCTGCTTAAGCTAAACTGCTGGCACAGTTCTTACATGTATAGATTACTCTTTTAAAGTAGATATCACAAAATTGGATTTCTATTTTGCCTGTTCAGTTGGTTTTAATACAAAAATAAAGAAGCAACAAGCCAAACACGAATCAGTAGGGTCTGTGAAATTAAAATGAGGGAAAAAAGTTTGCAAAGAGATTTCTAAGAACCAGAAAGCAATATGTAAAACACTTAGGCACTAGCAAAACATCTTTAATAAATCTTTCATGATTTTTAGCTATCTGTCCATAAACCCTTGACTGAACTTTCAATCAAGACTAAAGCAACAGAAGGAAGACACTTTTAAGCACACTCAGCAAAAGAATCACTTAGACAATAAGGCAGAAGTAAAGAAAAGGCAACATAAAATATGGGTTTTTTATTCAGAACCAGAAAATAAATAAGTGATTAAATTTGCATATTGGTGTTTATGTGAGGTTTTGTGTATTGCATTGCCCAAATAAGGGTTGAATTTTCTCTGTAAACTATTGTCAAAGGAAGAAGTATTGATGTTCTTTAGTATTTTACCAATTATATTTTATGTGCAAACTCTGTCCAAAAATGTTCACCTAGAAAAAAAAGAATTTTAAATTTTTTCAAGATTTCACATTTCAAGCTCTGGTTTACTGTAGGAATATTTTAGAAGGAAAATTTAAACATCTTGACAACAGCAAAATTAATGCTTACATTATTTGAGAAGATACATGCCTAAATAATTTGGATAGGTACAACTAAAGAAAAATAGTAAATGGAAAATATATTTATATCATAGAATCATTAAGGTTGGAAAATCAATATCACCATGCCCACTAAACCATTTTTTGAAGTGCCACATTAAATTTTTTCATTTAAACTTCCAGGGATGGTGGCTCCATTACTTCCCTGGGGAGCCTCTTCCAGTTCTTACCCCTCTTTCCGTGAAAATGTTTTTCCTAGTATTTGATCTGAACCTCCACTGATGCAGCTTAAGGTACTTTACCCTTGTCCTGTTGCTAGTTGTCTGGGAGAAGAGGTTCCCATCTCGCTACAGCCTTCTTTCAGGTGGTTGTAGGGTGTTCACTGAACTTTTTTCTCTTAAGGGTAAGCAAACCCTGTTCCCCCAGCAGTTCCTCACAGGACTTGGGTTCCAGACCTCCACTACCTCCATTGCTCTTCTTTAGATTTGGTCCAGCACCTCAGTCCCTTTCTTGTGCTGAAAAGCCCAAAACTGACCACTGTGCTTGAGGTGTAGCCCTGTGAATGGTGATTACGAGGGGATGATATCTCCCCTGGCCCTGCTGACCACACCACTGCTGATACAGGCTGACCTTGACATTCTTGTTCATCTGGGCACATGCTGGCTCATGGTGGCTGTCAACCAGCACCCTGAGATCCTTTTCCAAGAAGCAGCTTTCCACCACTCTTCCCCAAGCCTGTAGTGATGCATCGGGTTCTTGCGATCCAGGCCCACAACCCAGCACTTCACCTTTTGGAAGTATGTATCCATGGCCTTTCCTATATCTGATTGCTACTGAAAGTCCTCAAAAACCACATAGTCTCAAAAAATTATCTTTGGCTGTCTTCATGTTTATGAAAAATTCAAAGTTAAGACAATGGTAACCAGAATGTCTGTCATGACTGTCTCTAGTCCAACATTTATTACAGATAAGTGTGGACATAAAGTCATAGTAGCTAATTATTACTCCACTTTCCAGCTCATACCTGCTTAATCCAGCCAGAGCTGGACTTTGTCTGGGAAGTGCTTTTGGATAGGCTCCACCTTGTGACAGATGATGGACACCGATTCAGAACTTTCTCAGATAAATGTAAATGTGAGGACAGAGATGTCACAGGTATTGTCAAATAGAGAGAAATCATGGTTATTTAATATATGGTGAAAATATCCTTATATTTTTGAGACAGTTCAGTGTCTTTTGGATTGGGATGAGTAATAAATGGTGTCAAGCTGTACAAAACATAATAGGGTGAAATTACTACAGTGAAAAGTACATTTCAAAGGAGAATATGTCAATTACTAGAAACATTAGTTTTATCTAGTGAAACAAAACATGCCAAAAACAAACAGAGATATTTAATTCAGGAAAAACCCAAATGAAATAGCTGTGATGACATCAAAATTAAGATATCAGTCTGACTCCAGAAATAACTAAGAGAAAGGCAATGGCTTGTGAAATATAGGCCAGGCAGATTTAGTGGTTCTCACTAGTCTTAAACTCTGATGAATTGAAATCATTTTTTGGTCAGTGTTTTAACTAGCTGCACATATTTCTTTCATATTACAGGAATTATTCAAATGGTGGAATACTTGTTGGCTGAGAGCCTGAGGCCTTTTTTCCCCCACAGGATCTTCATTAAATCTTTTCAGTGCACATAGAGAATTCCTCCTTGCTTAGAAAATCCTGTTTTGAAAAGCCTAAGAAGATAAAGTAAGTTTGCTTTTACTGTAATGTCCTTCAAGACATATATTTTTGAATACAGCTGAATGTTCTTATTTACAAAGCATTCTTCAAAATACACAGTTGCAGAAAAGGGATGGAATTCTTCTTCGCACCTGCAAGATTAATTTTCTTATTCAATTAAAACATTCACAGTTTGTAATGTTCATATGTTATTCAAATTTGATATACTTTAAGAGGAAGGAGGAGTCAATGAAGATTTTTCCTCTGTTACAAAGTAAATGTTTCTTAAAGGGAGAAAAAAAAAAAAAAGAAAAATGATGGACTAAGCATCCAGATTTCTCTCTCGTGTCAGGCCATGTCAATGAAGATTTACTTCACTGTCACTCGTCCTTCGTTGCTTTCCCAGTAACCCTTCATCATTTTTTTCTGACCTCTGAATTATTAGTCTTTTTTTACCTGACCGAACAAGAATACTGAAAAAAAATCCCACACAGAGTAGGTCAAAATCAGTGAACTGAGCCATAAGAGGTAGTGTTTCAGTCAGTTGAGAAATATTTGCTGTTATAAAACAGGGGTATATCAAAGGTCAAAACTCCTTTGGATGAAAATCACATGTAGCTAAAATAGTTATGATCCTACAGTAGCTCCTTTCAATTTTTAATTTTTTTTTCTGCTTGCATATTCTGACTATCATGCCTTTGGGAGTACTGTAAGGAGAAAGCAGTTTACTTTGCTCCCTTTCCTTTAGTTGTCTGACAGCTCCTTCAACACATCCCTCACCACAACAGCTGTTCACCAACATTCTTAATTCCATTTCTGGCTTTGGTGATTTTGGAAAGGGAAGATGAAAATGTTTTTTGACTGACTTTTTTTTATCCTTCCTCTTAACGTTTAACACATACATGGCAGTTCCATCCTCTTCTGTTGCTAGAGATAACAGTAACTTACTATGCTGGCCAAAAAGTTAGCAACTGAATGCTCTTTTTTTTTCACTTCTATGAAATCATTGAATGACTTTGAGTAATTTTCTTCTTCTTGCTGTGACTCTGATTTTTATAGAATGCATATTTTTAAGGCAGGGCAAATCTCAAGAACATAGATGTAACTTGTATGAATGAATGAATGAATGAATGAATACTGATACGAATCTACATATATTTCTGCAGACACATGGATATATATACGCACTCACGCATACACACATATAAAACCATATTATATTTATTATTAAATCTATGAAGCTATTGTTATTATGTTCAATATGATTATTCATTCTCTTCTCCTTAGCAGGCTCTCAATGTTGCTGCCTGGCCATGTTTGGCTATTATAAATTGATATACTATTCCTCAGTAGTATTGATATTATATTGCAGGTAATTAGTCTCCAAATAATTTCCCAATCTAAAGTATAGTGTATTTTTAACCAATGAAATACAATTAAAAAAAATATGAGCAGACATGTTTAATTCAAGTCTACACTGTGATAAGTAATATATTTTTTATGCTATCAATTTAACAAGGTGAACAGTTATGAGTTGAAATTACCTTTTAGTTCAATAATGTGATTTTTATTTTGTCCAAGTGTTAGGTTGGAAGGGGTTTTTTTGAGCACCACTAAAAACAACAACAATAAAACCTAGAGAACCCAAATTATACTAACCTTTTCTAAAGCTGTTCCTTTTTAATGCAAGGAAGAATCAACATGACCTTTAAGGCTGTCTTCTGAGAATACAAATTAGATAGCTCAGATTGTTTTTTACTGTAGTATAATCTCTACTGAAGTAGAATATTTCCTGCAGAAAAGGATGATTTACTTCATTTTTACTATATTTTCTTCTGGAGAAATAAAATCTTTGCTAACTTCTTCTCTAATGAGGGATATTTGTGTGAAGTGTAGATGTGAAGTCTTAATGGTTTATAATCAGAAAAAAGGGTTAAAGCATATTGTCTATTGCAAAGTCTAATTTACCTGTAACTCTTTCTCTAAAAGAGTAGACATTAAATGCAGCATCATCCAACACTATAAATTAACAATGAGGAACTAAAAGTCAATTATGGCATATTCAGGTATATGACTATAAGAATATTATTATAAATGTATGTCAGAGAGAATAAGATTCAGAGAGGTGTGCTTATGTCCCTGAAACCCAATAATTAAAAATGTAATACTATACTAAATTTCTTCTTTGTACTAAGGAAACAGCAATGCTTGATTATCAAAGAGCACACTCAACTGACACAGCAGAACTACAAAAGATGTACCCAAGATTCATGGTGTCCTCCTAGCTGCTCCATGAGTCATGTAATACCATCTCTATGGTATATAGATGATACTAGATCTGAATAGCCCAAAATACTTTCTTAGTGCTAAGGCTTTCTTTAATAGTAACAAGGTTTAAAAAAAACCCCAAAACTGCTCATGCATAGAGAGATTGAGATCTTATAACTGGTAGAATTTCATGTGTATAAGTAATGCCTATGAGTGATAGCCTTTAAAATGTGTACTACAAATGACAGACATCTAGATTCCCAGATTCTGTATTCAGAGGTTTAAAATCCTAATTTGCAGGATGTTAGACAATTTTTTTTTGTCTTCCCTTTATCAATAAACATATTCCTACATTCAAGATGTTTTGTAAAATTCTTCAGAAGTGACTACGGAGAAAAGATTTCTTTGTTTTGAAAAGATTTACTAGTACTTACCATCTTTTTTGGTTTTTTTGCTGACACCTTTTTTCTCTAAAGAAATTGCATGTTCATAGTTTTGTCCCATTGTATTTGAGAGAAAAATATCCTATGATCATAATTTTGGTTTGTTTTTATACAAGTTGTTAATTAATGACATGTGGGGAAACACCTGGCTCCTTTGCATTCACCTCACTGACTGAAAGATACATTTAATTTGATTCCTTTGTACTTATTTCGCTAGACATGTGTTCTTATTATTTACACACTTTGTGATTTTCTGTAATCTTCTTGAGATGAGATTTATCTTAGTTAACTTTGGACTAGTAAATTCAATCAATGGACACAGTGGGCAAAAGATGCAGGGGGCAATAGTCCTTCTAATAACGAATGGCCTGGAATAGGAAAGATGATTCTTTTACGAAGGTACAGACTGAACTTTTACATTACTTAAGTTGAGGTAGATGTGTTCATTTTTCAGTTTAGCTTCTTTTGGGGTTTTTGTTTGTTTTGTTTTTTTGGTTTTTTTTTGTTTTGTTTTGAGTTTAAGCAACACCAGTATTTATTAAGAGAAACAATATTTGTCCAGCATGGATTTACAAGATCAGAGGGATATTTTGGAGAGACAAATGCCATGTTTTACCTCTGCATCTGTAAAATGATATTATTTTTCCCAAATAGAACAATTAAACGATTATTGAAAATTTACAATAATTATTAGGCAATGAGAAATTCAGTAAGAAAATAGGTAAGATCACCTTGACATACACATTCAAATTATTCTAAGATTATTTGAGTTTATTCTTAAACACCTTTTAGTAGCTGTCCTACTAACTCTCACTTCATACTTGCAGTAAGATGTTAACATCAAGTATGGTTTACATAGAAAATATTTTCTTTAAACTGCAAAAGTGTATCTTTTCACTAGTTCTTATTCCTGTATCTTTCTTCAGGACACACTCTATATTTTTTACTAGTTAAACTCACTGCTGTAATGTCATATCTGAACTTTTTTTTTTTTTTTTTGGTAAGTTACTTTTGTTATGAAAGACTTCTCTGTCACCTGTGTAAATAAGTGATTAAAATTTGTCTGACAAAAATATATGAAAATCATAATGATCACCCAGTTTTATGTTTAAATCGTCTATTGAAATATTTCTCATGATTACAGGAGTTATGTTATAGAAACAACCAAACTGACATTATGGTTTATATCCAAGGTGAAGTAGAAAGTTGGACAATTTAATTGAAGGTTTGTTTTAAAAAAGAAAATTAATAGTACTTTTATAAAATCAGAATTGAAATACAGTGGTGAATTCTTCTCTTCAGCTTGTTTAATTGGACTGTATCTTCCTTTGAGAAAGTGTTCAAACCTTGCTGTGGTATTTGAACAGGTTCTGACAAACATGCATTCAGGAAGTTACTGAATGATTTCTCAGATACCTCTCTTCGGCTTTGCCATAAATAATGTATCTTTACAGTATGACTAAATGGCATTGTATAATATTATTTTATTGAAGAGAATTTTTTATTGCATCTAGGTCTTTTGGTTGATTTGTTTGGGCTTTTTTTCTTTTTGTGGGTTATTTTATGTGTTTGTTTTTAATTTCACATATAGCACTGAATATAATCTGGCCTTTTTTTTTTTAATAGAAGCCCTTAATACAGCTTTAAATTAAAAAAACTGTATAGTATTCAACAAAATACAAAGTACTAATCTTACTTCCTTAATTCTGAAAATAAAGTTTCAACTCACAGCACAAAAAAAAGTAAAGCCACCATCATCCATATATTGATACATTTAAGTGAAAAAACTTTAAATGAGGACTCACGTAGTTCCATTTAGGCTTTTTCTGTGCTTGTCTTAACTCATCCTCCTTTTAGAAAAATGTGTGAAAAAAGAACAGTAAGCAACTAACCATGAGGCACATCTTGTGATTCTAATGTAAAATTATATTAGACATTAGAAAATATTAAGGATTTTAATTGCATTCAGTTCAAAGACCATTTACAAAATTTTATTTCCCTTAATACTGTTATAATATTCTGGCCTTTGAAAATAACACAGTACATAAAATTTTTAAGATGTAACAATGTTTATCATTGTGCATCTGAAATTTCATTGTTTGATAATTTTTTTTTTTTGTTATTCCTTCAGTTTTGCTGGAAATTTCATAGTTTTTCAAATATACATCTGTTCAGCAAATTCAGTAACTGACTGTAAATGCAAGCACATCACTTTTGCAGACATACCTATTAACAGGTGTTATTAAAACTATGTACTAAATTTCCCACTAATAGACTGTGATGTAATGTGGAATGTGAGAGCATCTGTTTCATTTAGGTTACCAGATCAGGATCCCTTTCCAGTTCAACAGGAGTCAAAGTGATGAATGAAACAGACAGACACCAATTTGACAGACAAGTGACAGGGGGACTGAAGACTAAAGCTCTTGAAATGGTAATTGATGGCCCATTAAGAAACTCCAGGCTTAACTTTGGAGACTGTCAGTCTGGAATCTGTAGCTGTCAAGAACAGGGACGCAAGAGAATGGAAGTATACGGATATTTAAGGCAGGATGTGGCTCTCTGCAAGACATACTAAGGGATGTTTAGGAAAGCTCAAAGGGAGAGAAAAAGAAGGGAACAGGGACTTAGAAAATGAGGGG
Source organism: Onychostruthus taczanowskii (assembly GCF_017590055.1). Taxonomy (NCBI): domain Eukaryota; kingdom Metazoa; phylum Chordata; class Aves; order Passeriformes; family Passeridae; genus Onychostruthus; species Onychostruthus taczanowskii. Next base: position 9,936,773 of record NW_024499239.1, on the reverse strand, counting down.
CCATGATAAGAGAAGGAATAAAAGGAGCCAGTTGTGTGTATGCAAGTCATCAGTAAATTGGTATGACCAAGCCCTATGCCAAATCATCACTATCTATCCTGCCTTCTTATGAGATATTTTTTAAACTGTCTTTGTAATCTCACCATTTGTCCCATGTGTGAGTGCTCAGAGACTGCACCTGGAAAGACTGTTGGTGAACTCAGAACTTGAACTGCAGTGACAGGTCTGACAGGGTCCGTGTGTCCCTGGTGCAAGCAACTGGATTGGGACAGTGGCTCATAGGGCCTGTCTGCCTGAGTATCAGCAGCTGTGAGGAGAGGAGGGTGCATTTTTCTCAAACCTGGGAGGCGTGAGGTGGGAGTGCATCAAATTTACTAGCAAGATTTAGGCTGTCCCACATGGCATACGAGAACCCAGGTCCAGGCAGAGGTATCAGGCAGAGAAGGTGATCAAGGAAAGGTGTACAAATGTGAGGTGAAATGAGTGGGCAGATGTTTGCTAGTGAACATGAGGCTAGATCAGCCAGTGGAGTGAGTAAGAGGGCTCAGGATCCAGGCAGAGGTATTGGAAAGAGGAATAGTTGTGCCACTTTACTTTAGAGATACATGAACATGTGAACATGCTTGCAAACCTAGAGAATGAGTGGGTGTGTGTGTATTTTCATTAGTGAACCCTAGTACTCATCAGCTGGAGTGGAGAAAAGGTATTTGGCTATTTGTGCTTATGTTTTATCTGTACTTGTGTTTTCTGTGAGTCCTGGGGAGTATTTCTGTGAGTATTGGGGATTGTTAAAGACAGTGCCCTGTCCACTGCAGCCAGCCATGTCAGTGATCCCAGTGTGTGCAGGAGTGAGTCTCTGGTATACATGCTCAGACTCACTGCCTTCAAATGGGAAAGCAGCAGATGCATGCATCAGCTTGGGAAAACAACTCCCAGGCCTCCAGGGCACCAGGCTGAGCTCCAGCAGCCCACACAGAGAAACACCTGGGCCCCAGAGCCTGCTTAGCAAAAATATTGTTTCAGCCTCACATCTATTACAAATGCCTAAAATACGCCTAAATGGCTAAGACAGTATGGTTTTATTTCATAATCAGTATTCTAAGGAAATATCCACCTGTTCTCTTATTTGTTGAAATTAAAAGCTATTCATAAAAATCATTTATGTAAAACTTTTTAAATTAAGTCATTTTCATTCCCTTATGACATGGTAGTCACACTTGATAGAAGACAGAAGCTGAATAAGCATAATCTTTTTTAATAATTTCAATACATTCTGCTAAGTATTACTGATGATTAAATTATACTGTCTGATATGTTTTGTGAAGGCATATTGTAAAAGAGAGTGTTGCACTGGAATAAATTATTGAAAGATATATGTCATTAGGCATTCAGCATGCATGAAGGAAGTGTTTCTGGGTATGACATTAATCCAGGTCAAGGAAGGACAATGAAGGTCAAGGAGGCAGAGCCTTGAAAGCTTTTTAAGACATTAATTATTATGGGGGGGGGAATCAATAGGATTTGCAAAGTGAGCAAGAGAGTAAAGTGTTTTCTGAACAAGAGACAATCATAAGATCTTTGTGGAAAAAAAGCTAAATTTTTATTCATAGACATAAATCATTGTAATATTCTTGACAATTCTTATTATAATTGCCATCTTGCACTTACGTGCTGCTTTCTCTATGAAGCAGCAAGAAAGGATATTCTGTGGTGATTCTGGAATGAAGCACTAATGTCATTCCACAGAGAACAGAAAGTAGAAAATGATTACTCTGAAGGGTTATGAAAGAAGCACCATAGGGCACAGATATTTCCATAATCAAAACAGATGAATATTATCTCCTCCTCTAAGACATTTTTTTCCTTTTTCTTTTTTTGCATATTTCAAGCCAAGATTGTGGATATTGTGAATGTGATTCCAAAAATCTTTAAGAAAAACATACCGACAGTACCTACCAAGTATTCTAATATAATATTTTTTTTCAAGCAATATAAATAAAGCTTTAAAACCTAAATTGAAAGATTTTTCTTTTGTGATCAACCTAGTCCAAGATTCTAGCACAGCTAATATGAACTTATTTTCATTTCCATGCAGATCAAAGTTCTGTGTCCCTCATATATAAAAATAACACTATAAAAAGACACTAACTTTCAAGATATGAAGAACAAGCCATTTCACATATTAGGTAGATGCAGTTACAACAGAATAAAATAACAGTAATTTTTTTTTAAAAAGAATAACTTCGTGAGAGTGTAAGGTAGCTCTTTAAAGTATTGTGGGTTTGATATATTATTTATTTAATCATAGATTTGACAAATAGCAAATCAAATAGGAACAAAACATACGGCACATAAGGCACAAAGACAATGTAACTTCCCTGTATTCTCATAGTAAGAAAACCAGCTAAGAACGTGCAAAATACTGATAATTGGTTACACTGGCTTTTTATTATAACTTTTCATAGTAAAACTATCTGACTTTTAATGGTAATTTTTGGCATAAATCTAAAGGAATAAAGAAGAGTAATTTGCATTTTGAACTGCATTATTCAGCTGTTGAAATGGGACAATGGTATTGTTCAGAAATGAGAAGGACATCCATTTTCTCATAAAATTATCTTACACTGAATCATTATGAATATTTGTAATAAGGTAAAAATTATTGTGTTCACAGGGCTATTGGAAATGTACCAGTTGAGATCCATACTTTGACTCATTTTAAGCAATTTTTAAAGGTATTCTGTATGAATCCATACATAGACTTCACATTATTATTGTTATTATTATTAAGTACAAACATAGCCATTATAAAATTGACATATAAGAGAATATTGTGTTCACCAGAGAAATAAAACTGAAGTTTTTAAAATCGTCATGAAATTCTTTTTTTCTTCATTCTGAATTTTTGCAGCTGTCTTAAAGAGGCAATGCTTGCTTTTTGGTTTTGGTGGGGTTTTTTTGGTTTTGTTTTTTTTTTGGTTTTTTTTTTTTTTTTTTTTTTTTTGTTGTTGTTGTTTTTGGTTTTTTTTTTTTTTTTTTTTTTTTTGTTGTTGTTGTTTTTGGTTTTTTTTTTTTTTTTTTTTTTTTGAAAGCATGCAATTACTGCAGCTCCATTTTTTGTTAATAAAGAGTATTGTATTTTAATTTGTGGTTTCTCTGCTCACTCACCATTTTCCTGTTTGGTAACTTAGTGAATGAGCACATTCTAACTATTGATAGTTAATAAAAGTGTGTTTAGAGGGGGTTTGGAGGTTTTGGTAGGATGGTTTTTCCTTTTGTAAGAGCTGATCTTACAAGACCTTTAGGTCCTCTTCATGAAAGATTAAGAACTCCTTATAAAGCTCCCCCAGCTACAGGGATAACTAGTGGAGGTTTAGGGCTGTTTATTCCACACCACACACATCACCATGGTGGGGACAGTCTTCGGTGGGGAGCACCAAGCTCCAGAAGAGGGGCTTTTGATCTTACCCCCTTGAGAAGGGATTGGTTTTTTGTGCCCGGTAAAAATTGCAGGTGGAAACGCTGGGCTCACTATGGAGAGGGAGTCTCCCACAAGTCTCCAACCTCTGCCTGACTTCACATTGCCGGTGAAAGCCCCTGCCAGGTGGCATGGGCTGAGCAGCTTAGTAACATCGCTCATTCTGAACAAAATAGCCTTCCAGGTTTTGCTGTGCCCATTTTTCATTTTTTTCTGCTGGGTGAAGGCTTTAACCACAGAAACGCTTTCATCACATTGTTTGCTTTTTTCTTGAGCCATGTGATCCCATGTGAGAACCCCCTCCCATTTTGGCTTTGCTCTCAAGGAGGCCATGTGGCACAGAAGGCAGGAATGACCACCATCCTGTCTTTGTTCTAGGGCATCAGGCAACATCTTTTGGTGGTGAATACCCTTTTTGTGGGTATTTATTTCTCTTTTGTACAATATTTTATCTCTACTGTTGTGTTTTTTTGTGATTTATTTAGTCACAAATTGTAAATTTATTATTGCAAATGTATAATCCCTCCTTGTATTTTTCCTCCCTTATTGAAAGGGGGTGGTTTGAGTAGGTTTAATTTTCTTGATGAGTTTTAAAATTAACACAAAGCCAAAAAGCACAAAAGGAAAAATCAATCTTATATTATGATTTTTGGTGGGGATTTTTTGGGTTTTGTTTATTGTTTGTTTGGGGTTTTATTTGGTTTTATAGAAACATTTCCCTGCCTACCTAAAAACCACAACTATGATTTTCTGTTGAATAACAAGTACCAGTTATACCGCTAAAGATTATCTCACAGCTGCAATGCATTATGGGTATATTAGACTGAGTATGTTAATTCTTATGTTATAGCAAATATGAGAAAAGCTGGCAACAACCTAATAGCAGTGCTTCATCTTTGCTGACTCTCCAGATCTATGTCATTAGTGACATAGTTTAGAAATTCATCCCAAAACCTCCATATTTATCAATATTTTTCTGCAGTGGGGGAGTAATAAACATGACATTTTAAACTTTAAATTGGAAGAAAATACTAATCTTTTTTTCTTTTTTCTTTTCATACCCTAAGTTTCTATAAATAAATAATGTTAGATATATTCTAATAGTACTTTTTGAAATCACAGGAAAATACTTGCCAATTCTGTCTTCAATTGATGTTTCACTCACATGAGATTTATGTAGAAATGCATTACTTTCTATTAAAAGAAAACAAAAAGTTGAAATCACATATTTCAAAATAATTTATATAAAGCAAGGATATGAAACAATTGCTTTCAGTGTTTTCACTGTTTTAAAAATAAATATATTGTTGTAAAGTGTTACTTTCTTAAGAGAATGAGAATTACCGATCAAATTAATCCTGCAGTAATCTCAATTATTTCTTCTCAGTTTTGTGTAGTTCATAGGACATTGTAGCAGAATTTGTTTGCTTTCCAAAACAGTTGTACCAAAGGACAATTTTCTGTCTATTTCAGTACAGCAGTTACAACAGGGCAAAGTACTCAAGGTACAGCTATGGAACATATATGTAATAGAGATCAGAAACATCACAGATGGGCTTTGAATTGACAGAAGTACAGAACTATTTGGCCTTCATTATTTTACCCTTCAAGAATGCTTACAATTCATTCAGTGTATTGAAACAGTTCCATTTTTTAACTTACACTATTCAAAGTCTTACATTATAAAAAGATTTCTCAGAAACAAGGTCTCAAAAAATATTTTCTCAGTGTATTTCAGTCCCTCTGGTCTCTTCCTCTTTCATCTGTTGTGTTCTGTGACAGAACCATCAAAAATTGAAAGGCTCTGGTGGATATTCTCTATGTTGTATCTTTCCATCACATAGTTCTTCTAAAAATTCTCAAAAAAGAACCAGATAGTATGAAGGAGAAAATACCAAATTTTTGATGGATCTTTAACTACTCATTTCATATAGTTTTTGTATGTCTCCTCAAATGACTCTTTATATGTGACTAAATAAAAAAACCCCAAAATTACTAACATTTTTGGCAGGGAAGACTTCGGTATTCAAAGGTGCTCAATGGAATCTAAAGAGTTATTTAAAGGACCACCATATTGCTAAAAAGTATCAAAATCTAAATACCAGGTACCTTTACCAATAAATACAAAGTCAATAGTTTAGCATCTCATAGAATTATGGAAAATGAACTTTGAGCACTGATTTGTTTAAATGTTTAACAAATGCTAAATCACAACTTGTTTATTTTTTAATAGCTAAGTGATTAATGGAAGCAAATTACCTGTGCAAATGAAACACTTGATCATTATTTCAATAAAATTATAATGATTTTTTTAAAGTGAATTAAATTTTGTATCAAAATTGAAGAGGAACATTTTAACTCATGTTAATGGGATTTGAGACATAGATGTGTTTCTCAGCTCTCTTCTATTTGAAATTTTGTGTAATTGTATTTTGAAAACTAGAAATAACTAAAAATATCATGTATGTGGAGAATGTTGATCCCTTTATTTTTTTTGTCCTAAACAAATGAAACAAATTCCCCTAAATTAAAATATTGTGAAAATTGCTCTTTTATTCTTCTGAATTGACCTTTATTCACTTGCCAAATATACTAAATATGGGGTTTTTTTAGCCATTTAAAACTCTGATGAAATACCATCAACACTGCAGAATATTTTTTGTTCAGACTTTGTGACTTCTAATTTAAGAAGTATCAGTATCTTTATCACAAACCCTTTACTAACTATCTCTAGCAGTCTAATTTATTCCGTCCGTTATACATAAACACTTACTTTGTCAAGAAATGCACTTTCTTTTGTAATTAAACTAATGGGTAGGTTTTGCTGACCTCAAGTACACATATATCAAGAAAATTTTCAAGTGACACATGAAATTATCTAATCAGCTCAAATCAAATTTTAGGTTGACTGTCCAGCTCCATGAAGATCTGTTCAGTTTTTATTACATGTTATTTCATCTTCACTCCCATTATGTAATTTGATCTGCACCAATAAGCAGAGTATAGTTTATTCAGAGAAGGATACATTGTAACAACTCCAGGGATGGGACATTCACAACTTTTCCAAGCAAATTCTTCCGGTGTCTCACCACCCTCACAGTGAAGAATTTCTTAATGATATCTTGTCTAAACCCACCGCTGTTCAGCTAAAGGCATTACCCCTTGTCTTATCTCTACATACCCTTGCAAAAGTTTCCAGCTTTCTCACAGGACCCCATCAGGTACTGGAAGAAGTCTATGAGGCTTTCCTGGATCCTTCTCTTCTCCAGGATGAACAACTCTGTCAGCCTTTCTTCATAGCAGAGGTGCTCCATCCACTTTTAAGTGTCTAGTTCCTATTTTGCATCCCACTGGAAATTGGTGCCTTAAGTTCTCTGGAAACTAGAACAGTTTAGGTACATGAAAAGCTCTGTCTTTGTGAACCTTACCTGCTATGGCTGACAAATGTGGCCAGACTGCAGAAAAAAAGTTTGCCAGCTGTCAGTAAAGTACATTCTAATGTTTTAATTTCTACTCTATGTTAGTTTCCATTTTCACCTATTAGGAGTTATATAGTCCATAAAAATTAACTTCTCTGAGGTTTTAAGGATTAATTTCTAACTTAATTCCTTTTAAGATTATCTATTAAAATACCCTGATGTCTTCTCTGAAATCAATTTATGTTTTCTTTTTGTTTGTCTTATGCTAGTAGTGTGAAAGAAGAAAACAAGCATACTCTTTCATTGAAGACAATTCATACAAATTAAACAGGCTCACAGTGGCTGATATTACTACACTTACTCTTTTCTTGCTTCTACCTCCTAAATTTAACAGTTTCAGTTTAGATTATTCTTAAAGCACTTTTACCCAGACTAAATAGAATAGAATGTTTGAGTCAGTCTGTTGCTCACTAAATAAAAACACTTCATGAAATCAGAATTTTGAAAGATCCATAGAGAAATGTTTCTGATTTTCCAATTTTAAATACAGTAACTGAAGCTATTTTAGAAAAAAGGATAATTTATGTTGAATTAATTTTTTTAAAGATGAGACCAAAGCAGATTTCAGTTTTTTTGCAATTACATTAGAAAAGGTATTTTTAAAGTAATTTTTATTAAAAAAAAAAGCAAAAACCAAAAAAACCAAAAAAAAAACACCTAAAACCCCCCTCTTTATTATATTAATCAGTCTATCAAGGCATTACTCATGTCAGAATAGGTGGGCTTTGGTCCCCAAAAAATTGAAAAAATGTTGTTCCTCCTTGCCATCAGATGCCATTCTAAAAGTATATGGGTTTCATAAAGGTCCTGTGTCATGTCTAAGAGAACAGTGAGGATGGCTAAAATCTCAATGCATCTCAGCTGAAACTCAAAGCTTGTCTTTAAGCAACAGAATTCTTTTATTCACTATTTTATGTATTTTGAGTCACTTATTATATATACATGGAGTACACAGAATTCCAGTTCTTGCTTCTGAAGTATTTAGAAACGTAAGCAATCTTTATCCATGTAATTGCCTTAAAAATACACCTTTTTTTCTTTCCAAACTCTATATGTTATTGTTGCAGGAAGTTGTTTGGTTTAGAAAGGATATTCTTGTTCTAATTCATCTAATCCTAAAATACCCTTTCTCTTGTCTAACAGCAGTCTGGATAAGAAGGAGTATTAGCATTACTTCAGACTTCCTCTTACACTAAAAGACTGAGCAACTAATTGAACTCCCTGGCCACTTCAGCCCAGACCAAAGTTGCCCAGATGCCTCTTAAACACTGGCAAGCCTGGGGCATTGCCGATCTTTTTAGGAAACCCGTTCCTATGTTTGACCACCCTCTCCTGTCCTAATACACATTACTTGAGAATTCCTGAAAACAAGGATAACTTTTTAACCCCAGTGTTTTTATTCAGCCTCCTGCCCCCTAGCCTTCAGGTACTTTTGACTGCATTCAAGAGGCAGATCTTACAATGTGACCTACAGTCACTTTGAGCCACCTGCCCATGGTAGGGTGTTCGAAGGAGATGATCTTTAAGGCCCCTTCCAATGCAGATCCTTCTGTGTATAAAGTTTAAACTGCAGGGTAGTTATTAGTTTTTATTAGTGAGAAAATTAATTAAATACACTGCACATAACAAATAGCTAAATCCTTTGCATGTATTTAGAGGTATTTTCATCGGGAGAGAAAACATTTAATTTGAGAGTAATGATTAGGATCCATGTATTCTATTAAAGCTTCCTTACTTTTGTATCCTCTGTCCTTTGAACTGATAACTGTTGCTAGACACACTGAATAAGCTAATTATTGCACACTTATGTTTCTGTTTAAACACATCTGCTCTGACTGGAATTGCAGAAGAAATACACGTATGGCACTCTATTGATTGGTGAGCCATTAAGGTTCCAATTCAAGAAACACCTGCTAGTTACTCAGCCTCAGGTGTCTTGCTTGATTAGGTATTAATTCTTAAATTGATGCCAGATTCTCATTAACCTCTACATGAATAAAGATAAGGACTAAATATACCGGTTCTGTAAAGCAAATGTTAAATGTGCTATAAACTGGCCTCTTTTTTCAGATAATTATTAGATCAGAAGGATCATTGAGGGCAACTCCTGGCCCTGCTCAGGACAACCCCAAGAGCCACACCACGTTGTTATGACCTGCCTCTTAGGCAGAGTAACAGAGGTTGGTGTTAATAGATCCCTTGAGGTGAATTAAAGTGAAACAACACTGAATGACCAGTGTATATATGAGGCAGGTTTATTTTTAAACAATCTGGTTGCAGCAGAAAGAAGGTGTGCATCTGGTTTTGTTCTTTACTATAAAAATATAATGAAGAAAATATATAAGGAAAAGATAGAAAGAGAAGAAAACTACAAGAGAAGATAGTAGAATGGAAAGATATCACCTCCTGTGGATCCACTGATGACCTTTTCTATTTTGATGTGTGTGTGCAGAGTGGTGGTTAATCTATAGGGGATGCAACAAAGAGTTTGTCAAGCTACTTACATTTGGTCTTGTGTGGGAACACCCTGATATCTCCACTTTGGGGGGGAGTTTACACTATCAGATGCCATTGTTTCTTATCTGAAGGGAGGACATTAGCATGATAAAAAGCATTACCCCATCTCTGCAGGATCTGCTTCTTGTCAGCCTTTTCCCTTATCTGGAATGAAAACGCTTTGTTTAAGAGAGCAGTCCCTGGTTATCAGGCAAGTGATATATGCAGGGCTCAAACAGCCTGTCCAAACAAGTTACATGTGCCTCATAGTGTTGTGTCAATGCTTCTTGGACTCTGGCAGGCTTGGTGACCACTTCCTTGGGGAGCCTGTTCAAGTGCCCAATCACCCTCTGGATGAAGAACCTTTTACTAATCTTCAACCTAAGTTCCCTAAAACAGCTTCATGTTCTTCCCTCAGGTCCTAAAATGGATGACCAGAGAGAAAAGATCAGTATCTGCATCCCCACTTCTCCTCATGAGGAAACTCTAGACTGAAATGAGGTCTTTCCTCAGTCCCTCTTCTTTAAGCTGAACAAACCAAGCTGCTTCTCAAAAGACTTCCTCTCTTTGTATGAAATTCTTTTCAATTTAAATATAAATAATTTTTCAAAGCTTTTAGTATTAAATATAGTGTAAAAGTACTTTCCTATACAGAAAATGCAGTTGGTCTCATTAAGATAATCTCTGTTGTATTCTATTTTGTTTGAATGGTATGTCCTGTCTCACCCCTCCAAAATGTATGGTATATTCTAAGCCTGTGGTCCTGCCCTGAACCATCCTGTATCTGTCATCCCATTGGTCCAATGTGGTTCTGCGCCCACTTCAATTCCCCTCTTAAGCTGTGCTGTGAGATCAGTCGGGCTCTGAGCCCTTTCTCTCAGCCTCTTCCCCTCCTCTTGCCCCTTCCCTCCCCTAGGCTCCCCCTCCTTCCCCCTTCCCCCCTTTTCCCTCAGTAGCCATGCTGTTCCCGGGGTTGGGACCCCAAATAAACCTTCATCTGATCAGCACCCTCAGTAGCCGTGTGGAGTCTCCTTGCCTACCTGCTGCTGCCAGCCAGCTCACAGCCTAGGGGGCCCTCTGGGGACATCCCCGGGGTGCTCCACCTCAAAACGCACCACAACAGATCTCATTAATAATTGGTCAGATGATTTAAAAGTGTGGAGTTTTTCCACAAAAAAAAAGTAACAATATGAGAAAAGAAAAGCCTTGTCTCATTTATGGTGTCATTTGGAACAGAAATATAGTTTCATGAACTATTTGAACCAAGTGTCCCCAAAAAATGTGTGTATAGTATAGTTTTCAATTAATACTCCTCTTGCTGTGGTTCTGCAGCTTGATTACCATTGGAACAATCCTGCTAGTGCAAATTGACTGGATAAGTTAATAGATGTTTTACTTTTCGTTTCTCTAGGCTCAGTAACAAGGAATGCTAAGCTCAAATTTACAACTTTATTTGAGAGTCTGTTAACAAAAAATACACTCAAAAACTGAGATTCATTAGTAGGTTTCCTTCTTGGCCTTTTCTCTGGTCAGTGCTTCCATAGATCCACAGGCTGATGATGTCTGTCTATCTGATTTAGGATATCAAGGTAAATAAATAGCAATTAAGTGCAATGTAGAAAGATGGACATCAAGCTGGGACTGTACAGGGACTCAAGTCCAAAGACTAAAAACCGATTGATAGGATTCCTAGACATGGATTAAGATCTTGATTTCATCGTTGGTGGTGCTAGGTTAAGAATTAGACTTGATTATCTTAGAGGTCTTTTCCAATCTAAATTATTATATGATGATATCGATCAAAACCAGAGCTTTTTTTGTTTCACAAAAAATTTATAGAGGAAGAGAAGTCACAACGAATGTGAGCACATAAACAGGAGAATGCAGTGGAATAACTGTGTGGTGGATTCATCTTGGCCTATTGCACTGGGCTTGGACTAGATGATTTTTAGAAGTCCCTTCCAACCAAACCATTCTACCTTCTGTATCTGGCCCTGCTTGTGTAGGTGGAAGTAGACCAAATAATCTCCAGAGGCATCTTCCAACCTCAATCATTCTAGAGTTTTATGAAGAATAATTCATTACCAAATAAAACCAGAGCAGGAGTGTTAAAAACCAGTGAAACAGATCCCAACCTCCCCTCCATTTTTGCCAACGTCAAATTTTACTCCTTCATTCCTAACTTTTCTATTCCTCCCTGATTGCAGTCTCTGCCGAGAAGGGCTCAGGGAGGATGGTAGGTGGAGGGGTGAGGGGTAAGGATAACTGCTGCAGGATGGATCCTTCCCATATGTTTGAGGTCTTCAGGAAAAAGGTCTCCTCCAGCACGGGATCTCTGTGGGTCATGATCCCTGTCAGGTAATATCCAACTGCTGCACCATGGACCGCAGGGAATACCTGTTTTGCCATGTGGATCTCTAACTTCCCCTGTTTCTTCTCTGAGCTTGCTGTCCACTGCAGAACTACTTCTCTCTGGCATGGGGCAGCCCTGGTCTCTTCTTGCTGAAGTCAACTCTGCTGCCCTCCATGCGTTGCCATGGAAATCCTAATGCAGTGTTGCATCCAGTTGTGTTAGTGCTGTTCTTAAAGAAAGAGAAATGTGATCCAGAACTCTTAGGTAACTCTCTGGAATTTTACAGAACAATTATTATTACCATTATTAATATATTTATTATCATTATTATTATTGATAATATCTTTTTCTCTGTTAGTTAGGATTTAAAATAGTGATATACAATTACTAGAATGTGTAAGAAATTAAAAGTAAAGCTGTCTTGAAACTAAAGATAAGGAACTTAGAAATTTTTTTCTCAAATTAAACACAAAGGAATGCAAAAATGTTCTTTGACAAAAAAGATAACTTTAAATACTCAGAAATGTCTAACGGTTTATATTTCCTAATCAATCTAAAACATGTCTTTGCACAACTTTCATTCCACTTACTGCTGAGTTCCAAAATCCTTTAGTGTCGGCAAACAGATAGGAGATCCTAAGAAACCAAAAGCATCTGCATTATGGAAAATCCTTATGGATAATAGTAGTCTCTGCCTTCTTCTTGAAGACTGAGAATATTTTATTATCTTGACTCTAAAATTACAAGGACAAAAAAGATTGTGGTTTTATGGTTTCTTTGCACTAAGGTTTTGTTCAGTGGTGTTTTGAAGAATATAATGTATATTATATTTTCATAAACATTGTTCTTTAATATGAGTATAATAACCCATAATTTCAAGTGGTAAGGCTTCAAACAAAAATATCCAAAGTGTCAATTAAGGTTGTCTGTGAAAACAACTCATAGCTAATTTCTTTGAAGCTCTATCGTACTAAGCAGATTTATAAAAACAAAGACAAATTGCAAATATTTTAATAATCACTTCAATTTTTAATTTTGTTAATGTCAGCTACTTGGAACTCAAAACTTTTTGAAGAACAAAAGGGTTTTTTTAAAAATGACATTTTGATGTACACTCATTGAAAAAAGATTGAGAGAAGAACAACATGAAGACAGAGGTAGGAAATGAGTGACTAAAGTGCACGGAGATGATTTTGCTTGTGCTTGTGCTTCGTTGCACTTTTGCTATTGCTCAGTCTAAATCCTGTCCGTTGTTTGCACTGATAGTCCCTTCCTCTTGGCTACATGATAGCATTCCCTTATAGCAGTAGAGATTTGCAGTTAGAAATCTGCATCCCATTTTTGCCTAAAATCACAATAATAAACAAAAAAATATTTTTATTCCTTGCTTAAGTCTCTTCTCAGTGCTTAGAATACTTCTCTGATACACATTTCAACACATACCAAATCCCTGTGCAATTTTATCTGAGATGGATTCAATTCACCTCTGAAGACAATATTTATTAGTTCTCCAGACAAATTAAAAGACCCTGACGATTAAATGAAGTCCCATTTTATGTCTTAACATATCTCCATAAGGGACATTCATGTCTGTAACTTCATTATCTGCGTAGATTTCTCTAATACAAACAATGACTATCAATTAAAATGAGATTGAAGTGGGGCTTGGGGCAAGTATAATTTCCTTTTAATATGCATTTGAAGCATCATTGCAAAAGGAAATGGTTGTGTTATAATGGCTTCTCCTTTGAAGTTAAGGAGATATAAATCTGGGACTGAGTTCAGCTGCTTTGCAGCAGTTCTTCCATAGTACAATGCTGGAAGGAAATGAACTGCACCTTTGAGAGAATTCCACTGCATAGTCACAATCCCTAAGGATATTAAAACCTCTGTAGCAGTTCTGATAAGTTCATTTTTCTGTCTCTAAGTAAAGGCGATATGACCTGAAGTCCCGTATGCCATGGATATTCTGCTTATAGCTGCTTATAATGTCAGCTGATCTGCATTACAGAAGTGTGAAATAGCACAAAATAATTGTCATTTAATTCACTTAACATTTGAAAATCATCAAAGAGAGCTGAAGAGAGGAAATGAAAATAAAAAGTCGTTTTAAAAGGAAAAACAAATAAAACAGGCATAGCTGAGAGGTCTTACCTTGACTAAGTAATGAAATTATATAATGTAACAGTCTGAGGCTTTTAAGTGTCTTTTGTAATTTTGTGATGACCTTGAATTTATCTAGGAATATGAATAGAAACACTGGGTAATAATTACCTATTTTGAGTCCACATGGATTCCTTCCAAACTTCCCCTAATCTATTCCACATTGAAACTCTAGGGGAATGCAATCAAAGGCAGTAAATGAACTTACTTTGAAGCTCTCTAAGGCATTCCCAATTTGCCATCAAACTATTACTGTAACAAATTATATTTGCAAACTCTGCAAAAAGGCCTTTTGTGTTGGATTCCTTTATATATGTTTCATCTGAAAGGGAAGTCTGCTGCAAAACAAGATAGACAATAAAATGTGTTTCTGAAAAGAAGGTTTAAATTGAAGTATTTAATGTCAGACTACTTATTGGCGCTTATTAATATAATTTTTTTCAGTCACTTCTAATTTCATTCATGAAAAATCCAAAATTAAAGTTTTCAAGGCCAGAAGAAAAGCCAAATGAACTAAGGTAAAATAAGTCAAGAAGCAGCGAATGTTGTTCTTCATAATTATATTCTTTCAGCATGTTTGGTTAAAAAAAAAATCAATTTCAAAGTCCAAAATAGCAAAATAGCAGTAACATAGCAAAGGAAATTTTTTTTTAATTGTGGGGATTTTTGGTTTTTTGGGTTTTTTTTCATGGCTCTGACTTAAAAATATGCTAAACTAACAATGTTTTTCAAAAGTTACCTAGGAATACTTTCAATTTAATGATATTTGTGCTCAAAAATGAAGTACTAATGAAAAACGTTGAGTTGGGCAAAATATAATCAGCTTAAGATGTAACTCTTTTATTTAGCAGAGGCAGCAGAAATATTTTTATAAGTACAGGATTAGGACTTTGATTATCCTTTAAAAATGCAAAAGTAGTAAATACAATTACTCATTATTTTAATTGGCAATATATGAACATACCTTAAACTGAATGTGTTACACCTGAGGATCATTAACCCAAAGCCAGACTTTAAGTTGAAATTAGTTTTCTAAATATTAAGTACTATATGGCATATATTCTTGATACAGCGGGCCCGTTTTCAGATTGCACTTGACTCTATTTTATATGTGTCCAAAGGACAAAACCAAATGCAAACTTTCACTGACTTAATAAGTAACGCCTATAATCCTGCCAAGACATAAAAAAATATACAATATTTTTATTATATTTAATAATTACTATGGATATATTTATCAGCTTTCAATTTTTTATCTTTTCCCAACACATTATGAAATTTATTTTTGGCTTATGTTGTTTATGTGTCTTACACAGTTGCATTATTTATACTTTACAACTTCATTTACAATTTGCAGAAAGGTGTAAATTATTCCAAACAGGGAGGAGGACCACTAGTTTCTCTGCTACTTAATGGAATTTTCTGTTAATCTGCTTTAGTAAGCCCTGAAGTCCTTAGAAATCTTGAAACAGAAGTAATTTTTATCCTTCAGTAGGAACTCTTGGTTAGGTAGAGCTGAAGGCATGACAGAGTACTGTTCCAGGATAAAACATCTCTTTGTCTATCTACAATTCTGCATGTGTTTCTTCTTCTTGATTCTCTGATATTGTTTGAAGAAAATGAGATTAACTGTGAATTACTGATAAGAAAGAAAGAAAGAAAGAAAGAAAGAAAGAAAGAAAGAAAGAAAGAAAGAAAAAGAAAGAAAGAAAGAAAGAAAGAAAGAAAGAAAGAAAGAAAGAAAGAAAGAAAAAGAAAGAAAGAAAGAAAAAAAGAAAGCTAGCTATGGGGAAGAAAGGTAGTGTAGGATAGAAATAAGTATGCGCATTTCATACTTCTGGTAGGAATCACATTAATCTGGTGCAGGATACAAGAAGGTTTTAGAAAATAACTGTAGTATTTCAAACTTTGTTCACTGGCACAGCAGTTAAAGTACATGAATAAAACTAGAAGGCAGCAATATTGCACCTAGTGCCCATACAGGCCTAGAGGTGGAAGTTGGTTAAAACTTCGTGTTATTCTTAGGTTAGTTCTCTGGAAGAAAAGGGGAAATTGTGTCTAAAACATAAGGCTGTTGTGAGGTTATTGGGCACTGTGGTCTTTAGGGCTCCTGAAGGACTTTGTTGCAATATAAGCAACTCTGTGTTTCATTTCCATTGTCAGGTTACCTGCAGATAAACTGCTTTATCTCAAGAAAAAAAAAAAAAAGAGCTGTAGATGGTGTCATCTGCACATACTGAGCAGGAACCAAGAACAGATTTCTCTATCACAGCTCTCTAAATTCATCTCGGTGGCAGTGAAGTTCACAGAGAGAAGTATGTTTGTACACATCTCCATGTGAAAGAGACAAAGACAGACAAATGTACACGTGGTAGCACATGAGTGTCTCCAATCAAGGCCCATAATTATACCCTGCCTAAATTCTGCTTGAAATATATATCTCTTTATTTCAATTTTTTCTGGCTGTAGCCCACTGTGGAGAAGATAAATGGTCAAACCTAACTCAGAGTAAGGGAAGCCCTGGTTTGTTCTGGGACCTTATAAAGCCTACAGCACTAATTAGTATTGGCAGAGTTGAATTCACTGGGCTACAGTTTCATGGAGCTGCTACACCTTGGCTTGTTATATGACTTTCTGTATGACAGAATTAAATAGCATCTTATGCAGGCTGTGCAGATAAATTGTCTTTTGTGGTGGGATGGGTTTTGGTTGGGTTGGGTTTTTTTTTCTATAATGTTAGATTAAAATTGATACTTTTACTATAACCTTAATTTTGAAAGAACTTACTACAATTCAGATCAAGTATAATTATGTGGGGTTTGATTAAATATAGTGAGAAGCTGTAGATTATATCCTGCATTTCTGAAAAGAAAAATTCATGATATATAATGTCAGTCATAAATATCTGCAAGATGGGGACTGGCACTGTACTATGTTGGAAGTGACTACAGCCCTGTTATCATTTACAGAAAAAAATGCAGTAACTCCACTGAAGTATTTTATTTCTCAAAAATACATATGCAAAGATCCACAATTGTTCTATGTCCTGTTGTATTTCTATGACGAATGAGTAGAACTAAATGAAATTTTATACGGGACAGAAGCAAGGAAGTAAAAGTGAAAATGTTAAACCTGAGTTCTAGTTGCCAGTTCCATACAGTGGCTTGGAAAGAGATTAAGACTCAAGAAAGAACAAGTTTTTAACTGGAATTTTACTGCTGAAGTAGTATAATGACACTAAGAATCCAGAATAAATCTCTACTTTCCATTCAAGAAAGAAAGTTGAAAGAGCATAACAGCTGGAAAAGATAAGCATTTGCTGATGATCTTCATTTTTTTAAAAGAGCAGCAAAAATTCAGTAAAGAGATGGATTTCAATGAGAAAACAAGGCATGAATTCTGTGATTTTTTTTCCTTTCAGATCTTTTCCCATTAGCTTAATTATTCAAAGGTTCTGCTGGCTGCTTTTGTAAATGACATGTAACATGTATTTCTCAGATTGTGGACCTCACCTGTCATCCCTTGACACATTTAGGAAAATACTCCTTTCTAAGTATTTTAGGTTTTGCACATAGCTGCTCAAATGAATGTTTGCTGGCAAATCTTTTTCATTTTGTTAGTGTAATTACAAAGCAGTGTCTTTTTCACCAAGCATGAGATAATGTCCATTTTTTGTGTGTGTTTCAGATGTATAATCTTTTCACAAATAAACAAACAATTTTAAACTCTTTAGTAAATTAGATTTACTGATTTAAAATAAATTTATGATTCTTCCTGATTAGCACAACTAAATGAGCTCAGCCTATTTCGTTTATTCAGAAGTTTATAGTAACTTAATAATTGTGTAGAAATTCCTAGAGAAGAAAAATTACTTCTAATAAAAAAAGCTCATCTACTAGACAAACACATAAGATCTGTTGACTAGAAAATTATAACTGGTGCACAATAATTAGAAAAAAAACCAACAAAAAACCCTTATTAAATCCTGTGATTTAACCTAATACATTTTAGCTGTAAAAAATGCAAAAGTTAACAATATAACAACACAGCAAACATAAAAGTTTGCTAAAAGTGAAGGTTATGACCAAAATCAGAATAGAGCAAACTTACTGATGGTCTCTCTATATATTTTCCAGAACAATTTATTTACCATTAGAGGGTTCCTTGAAGATAACATCTCTATGGTTGGTAGATTATAATGGATTTTTATTGACAAAATGTGTAAGTTGGCTTATTTTTTCTTTCTTTTTCTTTCCCACTTTTTCTTTTACCCACTTTTCCCCAGTTCAGAGTATTTATTTCAAAATACCTATTCTTACCTCAGTCTTACAATCGATTAAAAATTTTATAGACTGTAAAGATCTTGTTTGAAGCTTTGAAATAATCTTCAGTTTAATTACATTATTTAGTTGTTGCGAAGGCTAAGCAGTGTTATAATTATTATACCTGACATTACATTATCTGAAGTGATTTTATTTTCTTTCAAATTCTGGAGTACATTTCATCCAGAAATTGGGTTTTTTCACTTAAAATAATATATATAATAATACATATATATATATTTTAAAATTAAGGAGAAAACAAAAGTAAAAACCTTCAGCCAACAATTCCCAAAGTTGCACTAAAATGAAACAATGATTTGGTTGCTTTCAAAACTGCTCCTCTCATAAACAGGCATGAACAAAATTTTGTGTCACACTCAACTCCTAGGCATGTAACAGCTCCCGCATTTGCAGTGGGATAGCTTTGGCTAATGGATATGTGCCTGGCCAGCTGCTTGCTCTCCTCAGCAGGGCAAGGGGAGCAGATAGGATGAAGAAGCTCATGAGTTAGGTGGAGAGAGGTAGGTCTCTTAATAGTAACTGTCAGAAGTTGAACAAATTCAACTTGTGTAAAATTAATTTAATTTTTTCCACTTAAAATAGATTCTGGTAGACACAAATAGTATCATTCCTCCTCCACCTTTTCCCATGCCTTATTTAACTCCTTTACTTTCAGCTCCTCCAAGGCCAGATTGATTCTTTCATTTCCTCTGGGGGATGTAAGGCTGCAATCAGCACTTCACACTTTCCGTCTGTTGCTCCTTCCTCCTCATGCTTGTCCCCTGCTCCAGCATGAGTCCTCCATGGGCTGAATCTTTCACAAAAATTCTGTTCCAGAATGGACTTTTTATAGGTTACAGTGAATACCTGCTCCATCCCCTGGAGCACCTCCTATTTCTGCTTTTCTGGCCTTGGCATTCCTTCTGTTGTTTATCAATCTTTCTGGTTTTCCCTGCTCCTTAACTTTTCAAAAAGTTTTTAGTAATTATGTTTTCACAGAATCATCACCAATTTGGATGACGGGCTCTGCTGTGTCCTGATGTGGAGTCAGATACAACCTTCTGTGTCTTCCATAGGGGCAGATCCAGGCCTTCCCCCAGTGCCAAAACCGTGTCATATAAACTACATAGAGTGTTTGCAAAAGACTTGACTGGAGGGCATGACAATATAAACTACTAAACTGTATAAGCTTGCTGCATATTACATGGGAGTGGAAGTGTATATTTTTGTTCCAAGCCCCAAAGTTTCAATTGAGTTCCTGGAAGGACATTGTCTCCTGAGCTGAAAACAACTTGCTATGAGCTTTGCTAATTTGAATAATCACTTTTCCAAGCAATTCTTTAATTTTATTAAACCTTTGTCTATTAAACTGGGTTTCCCTGTAATAGAATTTTCCATGGGAAATGTACTTATGCCCTGTAACTGAGGCATTAGTTGATACTGTTTTTGAAAAGTACAGGTTGATCTCTTCAGAACCTTTCACTTTAGATTGGGTGTCCTCTCTATAGGGATCTCTAAAGTACAGAAAAATAGAAACATTCTCTAAAGAAAAATGTTAAATAAAAAAGAAAAATATTAAATAAAAGAGAGCATGACCTTCACAACTGAAAAATTTGCTACCAGGTGCTTTAAGTTTTAATAACCTTGTATTCTGCTTGCAGAAAAACAAGTAAAGGTCCTGAACAGTGTTAGTCACTTTTTTCTGCTTACATTTTTTGCTGATTGACTCTGTCCACAAACCAATTAAAATCTATGGCTATTTAGTTATCTTCAGCTCTTACCTGCAGGGTGCTGAACTCCCTCAGCCTGATTAAATTATGATAAAACACTTTTTTGAACAAAGGTGTAGTCAATGTCATCTCTACTTGCTCTAAGTGGTAAAGCATAGAAAGAACCAAAATTTGTTGTTTGTGCTACCATAAAGATATAATATAAACTTTCTAACAGCTCATATGTCCAGGCTAGCAAGTCTAAGTGTTTGACTTAATTCAAATGAAAGATCTCTTGTTAGACTATAAACTGTAGATGTTTCCCCCACAACATAATAACTGTTTTGCTAGTTTCTTCATACAACCTAAAAGAATCATGAGATCATAGGAAAAAAAGCGAGGACAGCTCCCTGCTTTCTAAATTGAAATTTCCGTTGATCCTTCCAAATAAGATGCTTATGGGGAAGAATTAACATAAAAAGATGGAAACTAATTCTGTGTTTAGAGAGAGAAGCTATAAATATTAATGACATGATCTTAAAAGAGAGGATAAGGAATTAACAGGTTTCTATTTTCATTTGGGATGGGGAGGAGTATCAAGTGCCAATTATTCAGGAAAAAATTGTCAGCGACCTGCTATACCACTTAGACCTGCACAATGCTATTGGATTGGGTGGAATCTGTCCAAGGGTACTGAGAGAGCTGGCAGAAGAGCTCACTGAGCTCCTTTCAGTCATTTATCAGCAGGTAACTGTGTGGGTTCCAGTTGACTGGAAATTAGCAAATGTGTTACCCATCTAAAAGAAGGGCCAGAAGGAAGATCCAGGGAAGATCCTGGCAAATATAGGGCTGCCAGAAGTACAATTTTCAGAAAGGAAATAAAACACTGATGCTTTGTCTTGTTCAGTTGCATATGTTATAGTTTCTTACATAACCATAATTTTTAATCCTCTCAGGATTGTCAAAAAATAGTAGATAATAGAATTTATAATCTCAAAGTTTTATCTAGAATATTAAGACATGACTGTTCTTTGAGCAACCCTTACAATTATATTGCACATCTCCATGATCATCAGATAGTTCATAATTCTATTTTCTGCTACTGTTATCTAACATAGTAAGGTGTATCCTTCGATATTGCTGCAGAACCCCAATGACGGAAAAAATCATAATGGCTGTGCAGCTCTTTAGAAGGACCTTTACAGATTTAGAGATGGGTAGAGAACTGTCTACAATTCAACAAAGGCAAATTCAGGGTCCTGCACCTGGAGAAAAGTAACTCCCATGTACCATACAGGTTGGGGGACAACCTGCTGGAGAGCTACACTGTGGAAAAGGATCTGGAAGTCCTGGTGGACAAAAAGCTGCCCATGAGCCAGCAGTGCCCTTGCAGCCAAGATGGCCAGTGGTATCCTGGGATGAGTTAGGAAGAACATTGCCAACAGGAAGAGGGATCCTGGCCTGAATCCTGAGGGATTCAGCCCTAATGAGGCCACATCTGGACTGCTGCATCCAGTTCTGGGCTCCTCAGGACAAGAGAGATGTGGAGTGAGTTCCACTTGAACACAAGGAAGAACTTTGCCATGTGGATGACTAAACACTGGCATGTATGGCCCAGAGAGATTGTGGAGTCTCCTTCTCTGGAGATATTTAATAACTGGATGCAATTCTCTGTCCTAGCATGACTCTGCTTCAGCAGGGAGGACCAGATGATCCACTATGGTCACTTCCAATCCTATTCATTCTGTGATTGATTCTCTCATTCTGTGGCTGCTGGCTCACTGCAACCACAAGAATTACTTTTTCCACCCTTCTGGTGTCAAACTCTCCTATGTTTATAAACAAATGCAATTATTTAAAAAATCTTTCTATATACACATATAATACTGGCACTTTTTTCCTTTTTAATTTTTCCCCCTAGAGTAGAAGAGGGAAGAAGAAATGTCCCTAGGTTACTATCTAAAGTATTATATTAATATGATTCAAGGTTACTTCTCTACTACTTCAGAATCAAACTTTCCTGCAAAATATGTAAGATGGAAACGTAAACAATATAAAGAATGCCCTTTGCTTTACTAGCACAACAAACAGCATTAATTTTTTTTAAAACAGCATTAATTTTTTTTAAAAACTTATTAAACATAAGGGACAGATTCTTGTTACAAATCAGCCTGACTTCATTGAAGTCAATGCAATCATGAAACTTTAAAACTTTGGTAGTGCTAATCCACATTTCTGTCTCTCTCTCTCTCTTTTTAATTCTCCCTCCTCTGCTTGCACAACTAGACTGTAATATGGAAGCATAAATGCCATTATTTTGGGTATTCAGCACAGACAGATAAGGAGAAAGCAGTTACATAATAAATATATGCACTAATTTTAAAATATGCTGCTAGCGCTAGAAAATTGTTTTCTACAAGTAAGTATTTAATGATGCAGAGAGGAGCAATGAACCTTTTTAGAAATGCCTAGACATTTGGCTCCTCCAAAAATTGAACAAGACATTTAGTTATAAATATAATATAACATCAAAATATGCTTCTGAGTTCAGTTTTTAAAATTGAGGGTTAATGGAATAGAGGTTTTCACCAGATCAGGGAAAAGCTATCACATGAAACACTTTTTTTACAGCAAGACAAAAATGCAGCTGTATACAAATCTTCAAAATCAAATTCTCAAGTTTTTTTATTGTAAAGAAAAGTTGTTTCATAGGTCTTGTAATATGTGTTTCTTGGTATCTAATTGTAGCCTTTTAAAAGTTATTGTCCAATCTGATTTCCTCTACTGCAGAGAGATGTAAATCTATACATTTAATATGAAGCTAAGACAAATGTCTCAGTACATGGGATGAAATAGTCTTTGAGAGTTTGTGCTGACTATAGAGAAACCTGCATGAAGATTTTAGGCTGAACATCTGATTATTATATAGCTAAACTTACGTCTAATGAATTGCATCTTTCTGCTTTTTCCTGCCTGAATGACTTAACTTCTAAGAGCAATTTTAATTTTCTCCATTGGTCTGTAAATATTTACATTAATTAACTGTTCCCAGGGGATTGAAAAACAAGGAAAGCTATCAACAACATAAAATTAAACAATACAAAAATACTCTATTTATTGGTCCATAGCTTTCACATTTTGGAAAGTAGTCTTTTTTTCAGATGGTTCACTTTAGGGTAACCAGCTGCAGAAGGACACAAGCCAGCAAAAGACCTTATGATCAATATTTCTTGATCGAGAAGGTAAAACTTTTTGCATTCATTGGAATCAACCTTCCCTCACAAAAGCATCTGGAATCGTTCACCTGTTCTCTCAGGAGAATAGAGACTGCAAAATTTTTGGGCTCTGCTACAATACATTTTAAGTGTCTCCTTTGAAAATAGGTCATCAAATTAATTGATATTTCTGTTAAAACTCTGGAATACAACAGTTTCAGTGTCTGTCAAAGCTGTAGAAGTAGTACTTTTTTTTTTTTTTTCCATACTGTAGATAATGACAACACATAAGAGTTTTTATTGGGCAGGATCAGCCCAACAGGCCAGATCTTCTGTTAATCATTAGTTTATTAATTAGATCATTAGTTCTGTCAACTAATTTGGTAGTCATTGTGATAAATGTCTATCCCAGTGCTTAAATGTACCCATTCCTTTCAGTGTAGCCTTTAACAGTCTATTGCATTGGTTGATTTTTTCCAGAGGCTGATGCATTTACAGGGGATGTCATACAACCACTCAATGCCATGATCTTTGGCCCACATTTTTATGAAGTTGCTTTGGAAATTAGTTCTGTTTTCTGGCTCATTTCTTTTTGGGGTGTCGTGTTCTCCATGCAACTTTCTTTTCAAGGCCCAGGATAATATTTCAGGTAGTAACACAGAGCAGAGAATACATTTACAACTACCCAGTGGTTCCTTCCACCATTGTAGGTACATGGTGCTTTCCTTGGTGGAGTGTTTTGGAGTGTGATACAGGCAATCTGCCAGGCCTTCCTGTATTTATATTTCAGCTAATTCCCTCAGGTACTGGATACTTGGATACCTTTCTCTATTGGGGTTCACTTGCCTGACTGGCATATAGAATCTTCCTTAAAGAATACCTTTCCTTCACAATAGATGGGATTTACCTCCAGAGGCTAAGAACTTGTGTCCCTTTTCCAATCACTTTTTTAAAGGCCCCTTCCCTAGAAAGTTATCCCAGTGACTTGGCTTCCCTACCCTCTAACTGCAGGCTATTGGTCTCCCCAGCCAGAGTGTGGGAAACTGAATTGGAACTTCACAAATATTTCTTTTTTCCTTCTAGACCAGCTTAATAAATAAAAATAGTTCATTTATTAAATCACTACAGTGCTTGAGTTACTTTTTCTGTGATTTATATTAACAGTATTTTGGCATCAAAAGTTATGTGAAGACAAATTTTTAATTTTTCAAGCAGTGAGGGAAAACATATTTTTAAACACTTCATTAATCTATAAATTCTTTTGCAGAGTTATTTTCTGTTTATGCATAAAACTCTTGTCATATATACATCACAGATTTGTGAGAAAGTATAGATTGTAAGAGAGCTCTGCAAATCCTCTGTTTCCAAACCTCTTGTAAAAGCACAGCCAAGCTGATCTTCATGTCTTGAGAGGCTGTCTAGGACAGAGGCTAGACAGTGTTAAAGGAATAAAGTAGGTATTTATTAAAAGGACTTCAAAGGATACACTTTGGGCAGTACAAGAGCCCAGCCATAGCTACACAAGATGATGACGGGTCACGAATTTTCACACTTTTATAAGTTTTGGTTCATTTACATATTGGGGTTAATTGTCCAATTACAGTTTCAGGTTATGAAGTCCTAGCCTCCCAGATTGCTCTACTCAGTTCACTGTTTGTACTTTTTGGGCCTGAAGATGCAATGGTATCCTTGATTCTCAGGTTGCAAAAGGATTGTCTAACTAAACTGTGAGGAGAACTTGCTAACACTTTATATGAAGTTCAGAGTTATATACTAATGCAGTACAGAATTTGGAAAAAACTTAAAGCATTAATCTTGGTCCCTGGTCAAGCTGAATCTTGAACTTCTCCAGTGACAGAAATTCTGCTTTGTCTGTGTGCAACCTTCTCAGATGTTTGAGGAATTTCTGTCTTTTATTTTGACAGAATTTCTCCTGAAGCAACACATGCCTGTCACCTCTTGTCCTGCCACCTTGCAACCTAGTGAGAAGACAACCTCTACAAGCTCTCTGTAACTCCCTTTTAGCTACTCAGAGACTGTGATTAGGAGGTCCCATCTGAGCCTTGTCTCCTCTAAGCTGAGTAAACCAAATTTCTTCAATCTTTCTTCATGTGTCAAATCATTCAGCCATCTAATCATATTGGTTGTCCTTTGTTCGACCCTCTCCAGTTGTTCAATGTCTCTCTTAAACTGGTGAATCAAAACAGTCAACCAAGTATAACAATCGTCTCAATAAAAATTCATGTTGAGAACGTCCAACTTACTGTGTCTTCAACAACTAAGACAGATGGCCCTAGGTAATTATTGCGGATTTTAAAACTTTGGCTTTACCCAAAATATCATACATCTTAAACTCTGTTGAACAAGTTGCTTTGGTTTGTTCGAATTTGTTTGTTTGTGTTTTGTTTGTTCGTGGTTTGTGTGTTGTTTGTTTAATTTTAAATAAAAACAGAAACAAAATCTAAGTTTTATTCATATAATTTTTCTCCTTATTTCCTTTGGTTTGTGAAAAGTTAGGCATAAACTAGCAATGTATGCTGGTAAAAGCATTAATGGGATCACAGCCAGGAAGCTGAGTGGAGTGACTATTCCCTGCTGCTAAACATTTCTGAGATCACAGAAACTGAATTGTCCATCTAGTTGTGGGCCTTAAAATACAAGAAAGAGACAATCACAGAAACGCAGAATGATAAAATGGGTAAGACTGGAAGGGACAGCTGGAGGATCACTTAGTCCAATCTCCTTGATCAAGCAGTTCAAGTCTGATAACACACCATAGTTTTGGCTACTGCTTAAACTGTACTTGCACATCATCAAGACTTCCCCTGTCTCTCTCCCCACTCACTCCATCCTCCCAAAGTGACTTGAGTGGATGTCAGCAAGAGACTGAGATGGGGCACAGCCAGCACAGACAACCTGAGCTGACCAAAGGGATAGTTGATGCCATTTCACATTGTGTTAAGCAGAAAAACCTGGTGGAATGAAGGAAGAAGGGAGGGAGGAATTAACGTGTTTTGTGATGGTATTTGTCTTTCCAAGTAACATGTGCTAAAGGCCTTCTTTCCTTGAAATGGGTAAGCATCTGTCTTATAGAAAGTAGTAAAATAATTCCATATTTTACTAGTGCTTGCAGCTTTCATTCTTTCTAAACTGGCATTACCTCTATGCATGAGCCTGTTCTCATTCTTTCTATTTTCCTTCCCATTCCCACGTTGGAGTGAGTGAGTGAGTGAGTGAGTGAGTGAGTGAGTGAGTGAGTGAGTGAGTGAGTGAGTGAAAGGTGTGTTAGGTGTTTAGCTACTGCTCAGGGTCAAACCATCATGCATATCTAAGTTATGTAGGCCATGAGATTCATCTGGGGAATAACCTTTCTATAGTTACTGTGTGTGTTCTTCACTGTCTCAACAACTTACTCAGAAAAAGTAGAAATTACAAAATCACCTTGATTAAGCAGAAAATACTTTAGAAATAGTAAAGCATTATTGTTTACCTCTATTCTCCTATTTTTCTGATGCACCATGGAACCATGATCTATTCCATGAAGAAATCTGCTTGTCCCAGAATAATCAATAGTCAAGTTATATTTCAGAGGAGCATGAGAAATCATTGAATGTTATTTTGTCTCTTCTGGAATAGCAGTGCAACTAAGTCTTCAGTTTTCTATAATGTTTTTCAGTAAGTACACTGTGGATAGTGCTGAGTACTTTTTAGTCTGTCAAGATGAGTTGTCTACTACTCTGGAGAATTGTTTAAAAAATCTGGATTTGTGCTTCTCACAGTTGATATTTGTGCGCACAAGTAAACTACTGTGTGCTAATACTCTTGTTGTTACCATTTCAACTTCCATTTAAAAAAAAATCTTTTCTGTGTTTGGATTTAAGTGGTAAATGAGCAAACTTATTATGCAAGATCACAAAAAAACAAAAAAAAAAAAAAAAAAAAAAAAAAAAAAAAAAAAAAAAAACAGAGCTCCTGTCCTGCAAGCTCTTTGTCATTTAAGAACTTCATATACATAATACTCCCAATGGAAGAAAATATGTTACATACCAGAAAGGCTTGGTGCCATTTCTTCCAGATTTTCTGGAAAGGTTTACTTGAGAGAAATTGAACATACTTTTAGATTTTTTTCCATGTTACACATGAACAGTATATTTTAAATTGGGTTTTAGTTATAATGCAGAAAACAGCCTAAATAAGGGAAAATAAAGGCAAATTTCGAGATTAAATGGTGTGATGATGCCCAGGGATGGATGGGATGATTGTATTCTGATTAAAAATTAGTAGCGAATGAATAAGCTAATTGTGCAGCAATTCAATGATGAGCTTGATGCATATGGAGCACATGGGAACATGCCAAGAGGATCTGTACTTTTGTGGTACAGGTGAGAATGAAAAAGATTGTTTTTGGGAAACATTAATTTAACAAATTGTTTTTCAGAAGACATAAACAAAGTGTTAAATGAGAAGACAAAAAAATATCTGCAGAAGTTGATCCTCCTCTTAAGCTGTGAAAAGGTCAGACATCTACACTCAGTTAACACCTAAGGTTCTCCTAAAATCATGAAAGACAGACCCTTTCAAAGGGTAATTCATTGTAAATATTTTAGATACCTTGTACCCTAATGGCTGCATTTTATATATTCCATTCTGTGTATTGCATTCTAAACTGGATAAAATCCCAACTGGCCTTGTCTGACCTCATATCTGACCCTGTTTTGAACAGCAAGTTGGATTCAGGTGACATTCTGACATTAATTTAATGAATTATTTTGATCCTACTAGCCTAAATGCATGATCAAAACATTTTGCATTGGACACTTATTTGTCCTACTCATGAAACACAGTAAAATTCTACTGATATCATGCTTGAAGACTGGAAAATATAATTTTGTCCCATATTTTTGAGTATACCAAGTTTCTTCCAACATAAGTTATTACAATTGCCTGTGCAACCCCATCAAGCTCATAGGCTTTATGTTGACCTGACAGTACAGGTTCAGGACTTGTTTTAGCTTGTCTTGTCCTCAGCTGATTTTAATTAGTTTTAACTCTCAGCTAGTTGCAAAATATATTTTAGTTTAGTTTTACCTTGTGGAAAAAACAAGTAATTGTTCTGGCTGAATTGAACTGTCTGTGATCTCAGAATAAAATGTGTTGTAGAAGAGTGAGGTGTGATCTTATAACAAAATGTGCTGTGGAAGAGTGCAGATAACAGACAAAGATCCCAAACAATAAACACAAATCACTGCCATCTGTCACTGGTCATTACCAGAAAGTTTAACCTTGAGCACTACAAAAACCCCTGTTGAGTTCAAAAATAAAAACCCTGAGTAACTGGGAAACCAATGACAAGAAAGAACACATTTTGACTTGTCATAAAACTTTCCATTTCCAATCTACTTGATGGAGATGGAAAGAAACACTGGGGAGGTAAGCATAACACCAAGAAAAAAGGCTGTTAGTGGCAACATAATGTATAAAAATTTTACTTTTGTGGCTTTTCTATATTAATTTAGGCTATGAATATTAGTATTGCTGTAACGGACAAACTGCTGCATTTTGATTAGATTTTAAGAGTTTAATTACACAGCAAATTCTTCACTCCATATACACAATATATTCCATTCTGCACATAAGATTTTGAATGTAACATCAGATGCCTGATTCTGTATGAGAAAATTATTTTGATTTTCACTGAAAATCTTGGTTTTTCTCTTTCCTTGATCCTTCCAGAAAAAACATTTCTGTGGCTTATCCTTAGACAACCCTGGAATTATATATTTTCATACTGAAAAAAAAAAGAAGTTTTAAACACTGCTGAATATATTCTACGTTTCCCCACCCCCTCTCCACACTCATTTATTACTCTCTTCACCAGATTTTTGACATTCAGACTAACAATTTGAACACTTAGAATTTATCTTTGGGCCTGGGAGACCCAGGATCATTTTTCCTGATACACACCATCATGCCTGTAAAATAGGCAGTCTTCCCACAAAAACGTGATATCATTTCCACCTGTCAGTTAGACACAGCTGCAATTGCAGCTTGTTCTGAGAAATTTGCAGAGGCAGCATTTTATGTTAATACCTCATTTTGAGCTATTTAATTTGAAGCTTCAGGTGCCATTAATTTATCTTCAGTCCTTTGTATCACAATTATATTGTACTTTCTCTCCTTCATTTATTGTTGCCAACAGTCACTGCTCACTGAATGATGACAGACTTGCCAGCACAATTATAACCTGAAAATAGAGCTAAATGCTATCAAAATCCATATAATTTTCCAAAGAAGCAGATGCTAGAAATATTCTAAAATGGATAACAGGGAGGAAAGCACAAGTACCCTGGCTTTTCTGAGGACACTGACCTTATTACAGGACTAATCTAACACGTGAAAGGAGTTGTACAGGAAGTTAGATAAAAGCTAGATTATAAAATCTTTCTTTTGAGAAGAACACATTAGTCTACATATCTTGTTAGTATTAATTGAGGCAAAGAAACTTGGTTTAGGCTTTTCGGTTTGATAAATTGATTGGGGATTTTATATTTTTTTTTTCCTGATGAAAAAAAATATTAAAAAACAATAGAAAACCCAAAATCAAGATTCAGTAAAGTTATATTTGAAGTTTGAGCCTTCATGCACACTTGGTCAATAAAAAATTCTAGACAGAAAGCAATTAGGTAAGTGATGTGTTCATTTGGAATCTGAGCTTAAAGGTTCTATTACCTTTTAAAATAAAGTCTAGCGTGCCAGACCTAATGATAAATATTTCTATACTTTTGAGTAAGTATAAATATAGTTAGGCTATGGTGTTTGTAAGTGTAAGAGGAACCACTGCTATGTCTGCCAACCTTAATTAGCACACTGCTAAATAGAAAAGATTATTTTCAGCAATCAAAGAAGTTTTTGGAATAGAACAAATGAAACTTCAAAAGTTGACCATGGCAGCATGTAATAAAAAAAACTAAATTAGTCAAGAAAACTTAATAAAGTCATCAACTGTGTTCTAGGCAACAAATCAGGATTGGAATGTTTCCATCTGCTGTGCCTGGAGGGTGAATCAGTTAATCATTTTTTAACTTGGACTTTTAGATTACTATAATACTCTGGGACAAAATCTGGCACATTCCCTCCTTGTCTCTCAGGAATTTACAATTTAATGTTTCAATTGTGTGGCCTATTGTTTTGTGATGTTCTATTCTGCTTGCAGAATAATACATACATTATCTTCTGTAACCAAACCAAAGAAGACTTAGTATTTTTCACAGATTTGTTCACTAAAAACTAAGAGGAGAAAAAAAAAAAAAACCTAAAAAAAGTTTTAATTGCTACTTCTGCCTCCAAACTCTTTGATTAAAATATCTGTAACTTACACTCAGGGAAGCAGTAACCTAGGAAATACCTCACCATATCACCTCTCTTGTTTCCTTACCTCCAACACTTTTTAATGACACTCATGGGGTTTTTTTACTGATCTTTAAATATTGCATCTGTCTTGAACTTGGAATAAGGTACTTATTGATTTCTTACCAGTGACTAATAGAACAGAAAAATAATTTTACTGGTCTTTAGGTGAACAGTAAACTAACAAGAGCCTTTTGTTGACTCATTTCCAACACCTCCTCAACAATGACGTTGCACCATATTGTACGGGATAGGTTTGATCATTTGATAGCATTTAGCTCTATTTTCAGAAATTAGAATGAAGGCAATGTTACTGCATCATAAATCCAACAAACAGAATAGAAGACTAGCAAAGCTAAACAAGGAAATTCCTCTGGAGCTCAAGAGGAAAAAGAAATTGTATGATTTCTAAAAGAGAGGTCAGGCTTTGGGGGAAGATTACAGTGTCATGGTTCTTATATGCAGGGAGAAGGCATGCGAGGCCAAAGCTCCATTACAGTTAGAACCAGCTGTAAAAACCTGATAATGAGAATGGCTTCAAAAAGTGCTTCATCACTCTGTCTGCTTTTCATAATCATTCTTGAGTACCTGAAAATTTTGTGCAGGATGGACTGTGCATAGCCCAGCTTGAGGCCCACAAAAAGGAAGGTGAAACTGGTGCAAAGTTTGGAGGGGAAAACGAGGGGCAGAATCCCTGACTTTTGCCTTCCCCCAGCACCATCACCTGCTGTGAGGCACCTGAGGCCTCTGGGAGCTGACACTGCCCACCTGGGGAGAACCCCCCTGTGGTATTCACATGCCCTCTGAACAGAGAGAAGCTGTGAGAGAAGCAGAGAAAAGACTGATCAAAACAATTCTTATCTCATTTGCTGCTCCTGTGTTTGTGCTCATGAGGAATGTGTTCTGGAGATTGTTTACCCAAGGTGATTGCTTGATTGGATTCTGGTGGAATTGTTTATGTTAATTAGCCTATCCAAGCTTTGCCCTGACTGTCAGGAGACAGTAATGAGTTTTCTTTTGTATTTCTCAGTAGTTAGGAGCAAGTATGATATAGTATAGGATAGTATCTCTCTTTAATATAGTTGTAATGTAATATAGTATAGTTTTAATGAAGTGAGCATTCAGCATTCCAAAGCCTTGGAGTCAGATGCCAATAATTTCCCAGACATTGGGACTGCCTGAAATTACTGTACCCCCAACCCTGACCCTCCTGGACAGGGGTCACAGTGAGCTGTGGAACCCCCACCCGTTCCCGCGGCCGCGGTGAGAGCACCGCGAGTGCCCCGAGGTTCGGCCACAGCTATCAGGCACCGTGCCTGCATCCCAGGGCAAGGGCTGCTGCATCCCAGCAAAACTGCTCCCGAGATCGGAGAAGGCAGATGAGATGCTTCAAACAGCAGGGGAAAAAAGGGCAAAAACTGCTTCACTCCTTCCCCCTATGTCTGAGCAGCAGCAAAGGTAGCACAGCGTGGTGATAACCTATCTTATGCTTTTTAAAGTAAACTTAGCTTTTTCTAACTTTTCTTTACTTCTCTCTTTCTCTTTGCCTCTTTTACTATTAAATAAAAATATATCAATTTTTTGGCATAAACATTTAATCTCATTTGTTTTTTATCTCTTTTTTTTGGGGAATATTTTGAGTCTTCAAAGTTCCTTCTGTTTTATTCACAGAGAGTTAATTCTCTTTACTCCTCTGTGTTTAAGCCCGTTCATAACACTGGCCAGTGTTGTTTCATATAGCAAGAGCTTCTTAAAGTAGTTCCTCATAGCAAGAGAAGATCTAAAGGTGTTGAAGATGGTCATCTAAAGAAGTGGAGGCATCCAATGAAATTTTTGCCTCAGTCTTTAGTAATATTGATCAACCTTGGGCTTCTCATACTCATACCTGAGTATGTGGACCATAAGAGTGAGACAGTGACTTTTTATTTGCAGCCCCTGAAATTGTAAGGAGCCATCTGTATCAACGGAATGATCACAATTCCACAAGGCCTGATGGGATTCACCCCAGAACACTGGGGGAGCTAGAGAATGTTAGAGCAGGACCCACACTTGCCACTTACCAAAGATCTTGAGAGTCTGTGCTGCTTCCTGCTGACTGGAATCTAGTCAATGTTATTTCAATCTACAAAAAAAGGCACAGGGAACTACAGACCTGGTAGTCTAATCTCAGTTCCTGGAAAAATTATGGTGAAGATGGCACTGAGTACTATTGAAAGATATTTAAAGAACAATGGAACAAAGAGGGCCAGTCAGCATGGGTTCACAAAGGATAAACGCTGTTTAACTAACATGATAGCCTTCTGTGACAAGACCACCTGCCTAGTGGGTGAAGGGAAGGCAGTGGATATAGTTTTTCTGAATTTTAGTAAGGCTCAGGAAGTTGTTCTGGCTGTGGTCAATGCCTGTGCTGTCTTTCAGGTGTTTTTCAAGACTCCCCCTAAAAATCTTCATAATAACTATACCAGACAGTGAAGTGAGAGTGGCAGGCCTGTAGGTTCTGGCGTCCTCTTTCTTGCCCTTCTTGAAAACTGGGACAACATTCACCACCTTCCAGTCAACTGGGACCTCTCCAGGCCAAGACTGCTTAAAAATCTTTCAGAGAGGCTTTGACATCAGCTATTGTTTGTTTTCCTCCCTAGACTGTTGTCATCTGCAATCTTAACAATCCTACCCTTTATTTCACTATTTAGGTACTGAATGAAATAGTGTCTTCCTTGTGCACTTCTTCTCCAAATGCAAACCCTTGCATAACCCCAACTAAATAATTATTTTATTAAGAACTATTTATAACACTCTGCAAATATAGATTTTACATAGGTTTGTACATATTTTATGATGATTTTATCTTAATTTATATTATGTAAAATTTATTGGAGGTTGTGATCTGAAGGCTTAACCACTCAAAACTGTACTGGGCCAAAGTTCAATGTATTGTTTAATCAATATTGCCAATTTAAGATATTAGGGTGCTTGAGTCTCTCTATGAATAATGTAAAAACTCTCATCAGTCACACCTACTTTGTTCACACCTAATTATTCTGTTGGAATTAACAAGCAGAATGGTAGGTTTGTAAAACTGGGACATGAGCAAGCTGTGAAAACTTTAATTGTAAATCCTTTCTGTATGGACAGAAATTAAAAGAAAGGAATAATATATTCAATTTTCATGTATAAAACTGTTGTTTATTCTAATGTGAAATGTTTTATTACTCTTGTTTTCACAAATGCATTTCTGATGATCTGAAATGTATAATTTTTGGTGGACTGGTAGTTTTAGAACACGGATCTTAAACTCAGAACTGCCTTTTTTTATTTTTTTTCTAGAGTAAGAGCAGGCAAATCTTAAGTTTCATTCAAAGTTGATCTTTTAGAAGATAACTGCTGAGCTGTAGAATTGATCACATTAAATTGATCGAGGCCTACCAATTTAACTCAGTGACCATTTAAGTAGCTCAAATGAAGTGGAAATACTATATATAATATGTCCATATATTATATGTTCTATTTTTTCTTGCTAAAGACAGCCTAGAAAGATCTAGACCAAAAAAAGGAGATAACTTACCAATTAACTCATTCCTTCACTCCCAATGTCTCTCCTTTCTCCCCCAAACTGAGCTGCAAAGCAGGGAAGGGAGATTGGGGGTTCATGGCCTATCCATAAAAATTTCTTTCTGCCACTTCTTCCTTCTTACACTTACACTATTAGAAAAGTTTTAAATTATTGATACAGATTTGTATTATAAAATAACCATTGTATTTAAATTACTGGTTGGTGAGTAAGCACTATTTAATAAGTAGTTTAATATTCTTCATTAATAGTTGTTGAACTATTCTATGACTGTCACAAACAATAGTCTCCTTTATTAAAATTATTTGTGGATAATGAAATTTCAAAATCATATTTCTCTTTCTATACATTGCAGACAATGTATTCCATATTAATTGAAGGCATCCCATGTGCCATTATCTTCAGAACATTTTCATTGTTACGTTTATTGTGAACTGGCTGACTTGCAGTCTTCTGTCCTTATTAAGAATCTTCCTAAATAGATTTCTTCCTTATTTCCTTTTATGCAAATAAACATTATTCAAGTTTAGATTGTTCAATGTACAGTACATGGGATAAGTAACTTTTTATGGAGTTAAAGGTATTTTTGAACCCCATTTTGGCATTTGCTTATGATTCTAAAACCTGAAGTCCTCTTTACTAGCTTCACTCTCCAAGTTTTCCTGTACTTATATGGGAGAGACAAGCTTTTTTCATCCCAGTAGATGTAAAATATTCACCCTTAATTATCTTAAGGGATAAAAAAAAAGCCTTTCTTCTGAAGTTTTATGCTACCACATACCCCTTAAGATATGATCAGGCAGAAGCCTTTGACTTTTTTTCCATATTTGCCAGCCCCAGGTCTCAAAGGATTGCAAGCTTTCAACTCCATTTAATTTCCTAATTACTATTTAGATAATTAAATTGCCCTTACTGCTCATGAGTGGCTCTGAGTAGGAATTACACGGCATTTTATAAATGCAGTCTGTACTTTCTTTTGAAAACCAGGGTAATTCCATTCTGTCTGTTCATGTTTTAACAAAGCAAAGTTCTATGTTGGAAATGTTACTAATATTATATGCAGCCCAGCAATCTAAGCTCAGTGTCCTGAGTATGGTGAACGGATAAAATGTCCTTGTAAGTACAAAGTGCATCTGAGGGAGACTGTGATTATAACTTGTGTGAGCCATTATATGAAATTAGAATGTGTATTAGTTAATTTTTCTTACAAATTAAATCCCCTGTTTTTTCACAGCAATATACTGAATTATATTTCAGTCTTGTCTTTATAATTTATCGTTCTTAACATTGCGAATTAAATTCAGGTCTACCACAACAGTAACCTTATTAATTTCTAATTGCTTTCCATTTCAATTATTTTCTGTTTTGACCAACCAATAAGTGCTAAATAAAGTGCTCACAAATAACAGCAAAAAATTATTCCAATAACGATCCAGATAAAATAAGAGCAGTACTGTGTGGTAAATAGAAAAAAATAAGAACATGGAAGAAAGATGGAGGGAACTAGCATTACCAAGGAAAATATTCCTCCTCTCAGGGTTGTTAACAGACATAACTTAACAGATGAGCTGCAGCTCCTACCACTTCCACTCCACTTTCCCATCCCAATGGCTAACAGAGCTGTCCTGAGGTAAGTATATTTTACATGCTTACAAATGGGGTCCAGCATCATCTCAGTTTTGAGTATGTCATACAGAAATTAAAAAAAACTGGAGTCATTTTAACATAAGATGAAGGATGAAGGCTGTGGTAGTTCTATTTATTGACAAGCAAATCGGAGATCCATCTCTCTGGGGAGGCAAGACTGGTCAGGAGGCCATGGAGGAGTGCTAAGGGCAGCAACAGCTTTAGACACTCGATTTTAATCCACTGCTTCATGCCTGTCAGTGGTCTCAATTAGTCTAACCACATTCCTTGCATGATTTTTAGAGTACCACACCTTAAGCAAAATGCATGTCTGCTTCTGCATGGCTCCCTTACAAGTATTTATAGACATCAAAGAAGATAGAAATAATTTTGTCTTCTCTAATATTAGCAGATGATTGTAAGAAGAGGCATGTGTTCACACATATAACCATTCTATGCATTTTTTCTCATGTTGTTTAAGGGTGATAGATGCAAAAATATTTTCCTAGAATTTCAGTAGCCTATAAAGTGAAGGGAAAATATATATTAAGAAATTGTCTACGATATTTTATGTCAAAAAATGGATGATGTAAAGAGTTTTTAACTCAACCTAACAAATAGGTTTTGCATGAGAAGTTTGATTAATTATGTTTTCAAAGCATCAGCGTTCCATAACGAAGTAAAGAACTAGCTTGTGGTTTCCTTTTCCTTTTCTCCCAAAAGAATGATGTGATTGGGTTGCAGCAGCTATTAAGCAATTGAAAATAGCTGACAATGTTGTATCCAACATAAAATAAAGGGTTTCAATAGCAAGGGCTGCAGGGCGTTCTGTAAGGGAGGAGGATATGAGCCACCTTGTGCCATTCCTGCATGCAGGGTCAGAGCCTTCCGTGAGGGATTGCAGCCTGTGGATGATCCTCAATAGAGCAGGGGGGCAGAAGGAAATAAGGAGCAGGTGAGGAAAACAAGTAAGAAACAAGGAGTAGCAGAAGGAAATCTTTGTGCTATGGCCTCAGCCTCCTGCACCATCTGTTGCCACATCACCAAGGTGGGACTGAGTGTATGTGACAAAAGCAAGGGGAATTTAGACTAGGAAGAGGGGAGGAAGTGTGTTTGGTTATGCCTTTTGCTTTTCTTGTGGTGAATTATTTGTTTGAAAACAAAAGTTAATAACATAAGCCAGTAAGAGCAAAACAGAAAGAAAATAAGTACAGGTCCATATTTCTGGGTGTGTTATTTTATCCTTATTAGGGTCAAAAGAAAAAGTCTAATTTATTTCAGCAGGATTGAGGTTTCTTTGGTCAAATAGAGCTTGTCACAAACACATTAAAAATAGTGTGTTGCCTAGATTTACAAGCTTTCTTTGTAGGTTTCTTTCCTATTATTTTTTTATAGCTGATGGAAAGAGTACCTGCAGAAGCCAAAAAGAGATTAATCAAAGAAACAAAATTATATTACCAGGTGCAGATTTTTATCATAGATATAAATATAAAAAAATTTAAATCTTCTTGTCTAGAGAAATAGTCATGAGTAATCAGCTGAATTTTGAAAATTTATATGAAATGAAAAAAAACAGTTTAAAACATATGTCATCAAAAACTACCCATTGTCAATGTTACAATAAAAGTTTCCTACTCATAATTATACTGAACAAAAGTTGTGCCAATTTATTAACTTCTACATTAGGTAAAAGAGTTAGGGGGTAAATTTGTGATATTTAAAATGTCAAAACATTTAGAAACCTTGGATACTTGAACTCTAAGTTGAAATACATGAAGTACACTTTTGAAATACAGGTATATGAAGTGTGTGGTTGAAATAATGTTAAGTGGCAGGGACTAAAAATGGTATTTGGCTATCTATGATGGTTTTGCATATACAGAAATCATTCTGTAGCAGATGGAATAGCACTAATGCAGAAGTTGAGTGCGAAAGAGAATATCAGATCAACTTTCTTGTCCAAAAATAGAATTGTTCAGTGTAATCTACTGGGCAGTGGCTTGAAAACAGTGAAAATTTGACACTGGGATCCCAGTGCTAGTTTACAGAGAAAACTAATTCAATATCAACTAACCCATGCCAATTCAAAGCTGTTTAATAAAGTGTGATCTGTTAACAGGAATGTTTGGTGTTGAATCAGCTCTTATCAGTATACTGTATTCCTGCTAATTCTACCTTGCATTTTCTGTTTTCTTGAAACTGGCCTAAAACTGGTTTAACTTTCAGATGCTTTAATACAACAGTTATGAGACTGCAACAGACTGAGAGATCAAATTCTTATCACTGTATGAAAAGTTATAAATTCAACACTATGATCTTAAAACCATATTTGAGGAGCTTCACCAAAATATACAGTCAAGAAGTGATGGCAGTTGTTAGTGATAATATTTTTTTTTTCAGTTAAAAGCAGTGCATGTCATTGCCCATTTCCCACTTTTTACTTCTTAAACACTTATCGAAAAGGCTTCTTGTTTTTGATATTAGAAATCAAGATTTAACTTCTTTGATGTAGAGTTGTTGTTCAAAGAGAACCTTTCCTTGCACAGACTTACAACCTGAAAAATCTTGAGAATATATTTATTATATATTGTGTTACATTACATTATATTTGTTAGGTTGCATAATGTTGTGTTATATTAGATTGCATTGCATTGTTATATTATTATTAGCTTTGCTTATACTTTATTTTATTTTTTTTTAGTAAATTATTTCACTTAAGGTATCAGTAGGCCAGTATTTACTTAGGCGAAAAATGAAAAAAAAGAATACCAATGACCAAGAACAAGCAGCATTAGTATAAAATCAAAAATAATTATGACACAATTTTGCAAGCTTATTTTAATTAATCATTACCATAGCTGATGTTGATGTTATGGTAAAAACATTGTGTTTCTTTTCATTTTAAGTGTAATATTTAATGAATGATAAAACATTGTCCATTTTGTGTACAGGGAAAAAATTATTCTCATAAAAAAAACCCAAAAAAAAACCCCCAAAAAACCCCAAAAAACAAAAACCTTATTGATTATTTTCAGGTGTGTGAATGCACATATTCACATGTGTGTTTATATGTGTATATGTATATATGCACGCATTTTGTTTAGCATATGGTGCAAACAACGCCAAGGTTGCAGGTTTGATCTGAGTACAGGCCATTCTCTTAAGAGCTGGACTTGTTGATCCTTGTGGGTCCCTTTCCCCAGAATACTCACTCAGAATATTCTGTGGTTCTGTGTGATTCTGTAATTTTCCATGGGCTTTTTTTTGGTTGTTACTTGCACTAGTTAAAATCCTTATTACCATATCTGAAAAAGGGTACTTGAAAAGCTGGAGGAGCATGAGGTAATAACACATCTACATCAAATATCAGAGTTAAATACCAATTTTATATAATATTTTGAAAATAATTTCTGTAAATGAAAAAGCCAACATACAGCATCATACTCTGTATGAGGTGGTATTTTCAATAGTTTATGGTAGCTGTCCAAAATATCACAAATGGAAATACAAGCTACTTGTACTAGTCCTCTGTTATCTCACTAAAGTACAGGAAGCCAACATCAAACATAGAAAATTAATTTAATTTTGGATAGTTTTCAAGATGCTTTAGTAATGTTCTCAGATTGCACTAAAAACCTTTATCTTTTGGAAGTCAGATTTTGATTGATTTTCAGATGCAATCTAGCCAAAAGGATTTTGAAATCTATGGAGCTTTCCTATTTACTTCAGTGAATTTGAACCAGATTCACATATGACAGCATTGTTTAAGATGATTAAAACTAATTTTAAAACAGTAAGTGTAATTAAAAAATGCATATGAACTAAGAAATATTGCCATCTTTTCAAATGGCAGTGCACCGATTCCCTCTTAACATAAATAGCAATATACTATTATGGAAGCTCAAGGGGATGTTTCATTTGTAATTCAGGAACAGTGAGCCATTACAATTGACACACTAAGTCCAAAGAGTGCCAGCTATACACATATCTATGCTCATATATACTACTTTCTTTGTGGCCAGTTCACATGTTGTTAGAGCAGTTATGGCAAAGTGGTAAGAACAGTTAACTTACAGAAAATACGGTCATTTCTGTCACCTTTTATATACGTTGTGATGAAGTCCAAATTTTTGTTTTATTCATAAAGCTTAACTATGTTCTAGAAATAAAATCTTTCAGTAAAACTTCAGCAAAATACAGATGCCTTTTAATATAACCACATTTTAATTGGTGATTTCTTAG
Source organism: Onychostruthus taczanowskii (assembly GCF_017590055.1). Taxonomy (NCBI): domain Eukaryota; kingdom Metazoa; phylum Chordata; class Aves; order Passeriformes; family Passeridae; genus Onychostruthus; species Onychostruthus taczanowskii. Next base: position 9,896,715 of record NW_024499239.1, on the reverse strand, counting down.
GTAAGAAATCACATTAGCGTAGTTAACTAATATGGAGACTTGCATTATAATATTGCAGTGAAACCTGAATTCATTGAATCAGAGGTTCCCCTATTACAGAAGATACCAGCACTGTAACACAAACATGAATAAAATTATCAAAAATAATTCTATGGGATGCTATTACTGGTATCTGGAGATATTAAGATGAATCATAAAGCTTTAATTATAAAGTTGTAAAAATAACATGTTTAGATAATACCACATAGTTTTATGGGGGAGAGGAAGGGTGTGTGTATGCTACATTTCTGTTTCATTTTCTTTCAGCTTTAAGGCATGTTTAATTATATACAGAGATACATATTTTTTTTTTTTTTTATTTACTTAACACATATATATACAGGACAACTCTGTTACCAAGAGATGAAGAGTGTATTGAATATTGTATCAAAAAACTTAACACTGAACTGAGTAAAATTAATTCAAAAATGTAGTCCTAAAAAAACCAAAACCAGAAAAATGGGAAGGAAAATAAAGGACTCTAGTAAGCTATCCGAGTTGGTAATTCACAAGAAACAAGAACACCATTAGAAGATATTGCTACAAAACAGATTATGCTGCACTTTCTGGCCTAAATCTAGGTTTAGTAGCAAAAGTTAACACAAAGCACAAACTATAAGAAATATGAAAGTCTGATTTAAGGATGAAAAATGCTCCTACTCAACCAAAATAGCTTTAAAAATAGTGACAACCTCAATGATATGAATAGTAAGTTTCCATTTTTTTAACAAATAATTTTAGATAGTATGACCACAAGGTCATGATATTGCCTGATCCCATAAAATATTTAAAATTATTTTCATTTGTCTCCTTTAGTTTCTCTAATAAGTTACTAGGATTCATATTCTTGACTTCACTATGTCCCTCCCATGTTAGCAAACCTCTGTAATGGTTCAGTATGAAGCTGAACTGGAGAACAAGTATATGTTGTACAGAGCACAGTTACTATTTTGGGTCCAGAAGTTCTGTGATTGCTTTAGAAAAGCCACACTACCATGCACATAAGGATTTCCTCTCATCAGGTCTCCTTTAATTTAGTTCTGCAGTCATAGCAACACTGGCATCATTTTCCTGTCTGAATCCTGTGAAAACTAGCCCAGTGGTCTCAAATGCACAAAAGACCATAAACTAAATGACCAAGAAAATAATCCAACTATAAGGAAAAAATTGGTTATCTTTGCTCATGAAATTCCACAAGTACAAAAGACAAGTCCTACACTTGTAAAGAAAGAGCTTCCATTGAGTACTAGAGGCTGGGACTTCACTAGCAGGGAAGATCTGGGAAGATCTGCTGGGAAAGATCTGGTGGCACTGCTAGACAGCAAGCTGGGCATCAAAAAATAGTACAAGAAGACCAAGAACCTCCTGAGTTATACTAGTTTCATGACTAAGAAGTCAAAGGGAGGTGATCTTATCTTTCTCTTCAGCACTTGTGAGACTGTATCTAGAGTCCAGTATAAAATTTTGGACCTCTCAGTCAGTCAAAGTCATTGGTTAATTGGAGCAAGTTCAATCAGAGTCATCAGTGTGGTCAGGAGCTGGAGAACTTTCACTGTGAATAGAGAGTGAAGGAGCTGGAATGGGTCAGACTGGAGAAAAGGTGGTTCTGATCTCCTAGATGATGATGAGGTCACCAAGACCATGGAGCTGTTCACAGTGCTCTGTGGTGGTAGAACAAGCTACAATAGACATAAATTGAAATGAGAGAAACTTTATCTACAAGTGGACAGTCAAACAGTGAAACAGGCTGTGCAGAGGTGTGAACTCTTCATCTTTGAGGCTTCTAAGAACCAGCTGGATTGAAATTTGAGTAACCTGGTTTGACTTCTGATGTGACTCTGTCATGCACAAGAAGTTGGATTTTCAACATCCTGATGACCTCATAAACTGAACAATCCTATGATCCTAAGGGTGCTCATTTATCACATGGTGAAAATAGAATAAAAATCTGTGAAATAACTGTAAGGCAAGGATTTTAGGTTCTTTTCACTAAAAAGTTTACTTGAACTCTCAGAATAAAAAATGTCTTGAAGACTGCATTCAAAACTTAGATAATCAAAATCTTCCCTGAGGTGTTGCATAGCCCTGGGAAAACTCAAAACTTCTAGGAGCTTCTTTAAATTATACAGCTGTGTAACTAAATTGTGGTACAGCAAAAACCTCATTATTCTCCTTAACAGCCAGTGTTGAATACTTGTGATGCAGAATACATACATAAACTAGACTGAAACTGCATTTCCACACAGACTATTGAGAATAATTAAGCTTACAAAGAAAAGTTTTATTACAAAATAACAGTTTACAAAAAGGATAATCTGTGACAGATCTATTGGTTGAAAAAAAACCTCACTAAATGGAGAAATGATGCGTTTTAAAAATTATAAGATACATACAAAGCTACTGTATGGTCGTCAGCAAAATTACAGATGGAGTAGATGTGTCTGGAGGAAGAAATTGCTGAAGTCTTACCCTGGTGTGTGGCTCAGATATACAAGATACAAATAGACAAATTATTTGTGTATAAAGGAAACAAAATATCTTTTCCAATTTATTTTTCTGAAAGTAGAATACTTTCACTTGAAGAAATGTTGTGTATCGCGAACAAGAAGAATATGTATAACTTTATTCCTTTTATTTGAATAAGCAGATAAACCACTTTTAAAACTGATTTCTCTTTTTCCAGAAGGTGAGCAGAATGAAGTAAAAAGCAATAAATTCCTTCTAATTTACAGGAAGCAAGGATTACCAAGGGCAGTTTAATACATGTAATTATTGTACATATTATCAGATAAGAGTCCTAATTAAGAAAAAATAAAAAGATACATAAACTGGTAATATTTATTAAGAATTAAAACAGAATCATCTCCTTTGACTTTAAGAATCCAGACCTTACAAATGAAATCACATATTTTTCCCTCTTGAACATATTCCTTATAGAAAGGACAAGCACTCAAACCTCAATAATATATCCAAATTAAAACCATATTTTTACATGACTATGTCTTACAAAAATGTTTGATCGATGCGTATATAATCAAGGGTTGTTATCAGTAATTCTTAACAGTGGCTCTTTATAAAATTATGCTCAAACTTTTTTTCCTTTACTGTGAAAAGACATTGATTTCTTAGGTTAGCCAGTATGCTTTATTTCCATCAAAGATGGGACAGATTCACATTTTTCACTCAAGTTAACCTGGTAGATGAAATGAAGAGAAAACTTCGTTTGATTTCAACTGATATACAGGGAAAAAAAATCAAAGTGAAAAAGAAAACAAAGCAAAGGAACAACAACCTTTCCCTCCACTGCGGAACTTCCTTTTACAGATTTCTTTAACTCCTTAGTTTGTTCAGGGGAAAAAGGTCTCAGTCTTACAAGCAACTTTCTTTCTCTTCCAATGTCATTCTGTCTTCATTTACATGTTTTCTTCACCTTTTGCCAGAAATTTGAAAACATTACTAGGTGCACAAACTGTCTCACTGACTTGTGAATATTTGCATAAATTCACAACTTTTACTGAAAACTTTCCTAAGCATTTGCAGGAAGGACACTTTTTTCCATGCAGAAATGAAACAGATACAGTTTTCCTTCATCATATTGCTGACTACTATGTCTTATTTTCTATAAATAGTAGCCTTTACTGAGATTTCACACAAGGAGCTTACTCTAAAATTTCTGCATATCTTAATTTTATAATTATATTGACAAGCCAAGTTACAAAATTAAAACCAGGTCACTGCAAATAAAGAGCACTGGAAATTTTACTGTGAAGTTTTAAAAAATAATTTATTTATTATATTAATAAATAAAAATTGGCTGGAAACTGGAACTCAGATGAGGGTAAATTTATACATATCTAGCCCAATTTTTCCCTTTTTCACAAACAAGAATGATTTTGAATAATTTTAAACCTCAAAACTTACCCTCAAGTACTGGACTAAAAATAAATATCTGGAAATTTTATGCTTTTTCTTTTCTTGTAGCTAAAACCGGTGCAGACTGCTGCATGCAGGCATGCACATAGGCTAAGCTAAGAGATGAACAGCCATCATGTCTTTTGCCTAGAGCAGCAGTTTCCAACCTTCAGGCTATGCTGAGCCAAAGCAGCTCTTTTTTGGGTTTGGAAAAGTCTGGCAGCAATTATGGGACTCTGCTGTGAATACTTATAAACAGGAATGAGATTTTCTTATAATATATATAAAATCAAATCTGAAATCCATCTACATTTTCCAAGCAGGAGCCAACTTATTCTTTTAGATATGCAGCACTTGAATTCAGAATATTTTTTTATAAAGGTTGCTGTTTGCATAAAAAAAAAAGTTTGGTGTAATTATATTCACATTTATAATCCTAAGATGTTGTATGAATGAATCTTGTAAACTGGGTTAGGTTGCTATTGTGATTTTAAATATATTCTCTGTTTAATCTTTACTCTGGTTTTGGTTTACTTTTTTTTTTTTTTTCATTTTTCTTTGTGTGTTTCTGAGATATTTTCCTTCCAATTGCTGGGGACAATTTCAGTTTCCATTAAACCAAAAGAAGATAGATGTGCTTATTACCTCTGTCCATGGTGTTTGTCATCCTTGCTTAAAGAAAGTTAGCAGCATTAGGGAAAGTCAAGCATTATTTTTCAATTTTTAAAATTTGACTGAGTTTTGACATTCCTGTTCTTTTCTTGGACTTTCTTTATATATGCTTATTGCTTGATTTATTACAAACAAGCAGAAATTAAATGTTCTCTAGTGTGACTGTTGTTTCTTGGACACAATCATTTAATATATTTCTAGTCCTCAAGAGCGGTTTGAGATGAGACTAACTGGTATGTGAACACTCAGTTCTTCCATTTTTTTTTCTTTTTAATAATAGGGGTTACATTTCCCCTTTTTTAGTCAATGGGAATTTTACTGAACTGCCGCAATGACTCAAATGTAGATAGACAGTGCCACTTCCTTTGCATTCCTTTAGGACCTGCATTTGCATCTCATCAGGTCTCACGGTCTTGTGCACCTTGAGGTTGCTTAGATGGTCTCAGACCTGATATTCTCCTTCAGTGGGAGGTTCTTCATTTTCCCAGTTCTGACTTCATCTTCTGCAACTGAGTAACTGTGGCTGAAACACTTGCCAGAGAAGACTGAGGCAAAGTAGTCATTGAGTACCTCAACCTTCTCCACAAGCTGGGTAACCAGATCTCCCATTTCTTTCTTGAGGGCCCAGATTTTCCATAGTCCTCCTTTTATTGCTGATCCAGCTACAGAAGCTTTTCTTATTGCTCTTGGTGCCCCTGGTCCGATTAAATTCTGTCAGAGCTTCAGCATTCCTAATCTGATCCCTGACTGCTTAGACTATTACTCTCTCCCTGTATTCCTCCCAGGGTACCTGTCCTTGCCTCCAACCTCTTTAGGCCTCCTTTCTGTGTTTGAGTTTGTCAGGAACTAATTGCTCATCTATGCAAGGCCTCCTGGCATTTCTGCCTGACTTCTTCTTTGTTGGGATGTATCACTCCTGAAAATGTAACCCCTGAATAGTAACCAAGTTTATTGGACCCTTCTTCCCTCCAGGACTCTATCCCATAGTTCTGTACTGAGCAGGTCACTAAAGAGTCCAAAATCTGTTATTCTGAAGTGTAGGGTAATGAGCTTGCTCTGTGCTCTATTCATTGCCCTAAGGACCATGAACCCCACAACTTCATGGTCACTGAAGCCAAGGATTCCCTTGAGCCTCACATTCCCCAGCAGCTTCTGCTTGTTTGTGAGAATAAGGTCCAGCATAGCATGTCTCCTTATTGTCTCTTCTTTTACTTGGAGCAGGAAGTTATCATCAAAACATCCCAGGACCCTCCTGGATTGTTATGTCCCTCTAACAGATATCAGGATGTTTGATGTTCCCCATTAGGGCCAAAGTTTGTGAGCATGAGGCTACTCCTATATGTCTGTAGAGGACTTCATCTGATGGGTCTTCCTGGTTGCACGGGCTGTAGCAGATCCCCACTATCTGAACCTATCATCCCTAATCCTGTCCCATAAACTCAGCTCCTCATGCTTCTCCCAGCAGAGCTCTATGTATTCCAGCTGGTCACTGACATAAAGAGCAACACCCCACTTCTTCCTGTCTTCCCAGCCTGTCTTTTCTAAAATATCTACATCATTCCATTCCACCATTCCTGTCACAGGACCCCTCCCACCACATATCCATGATACCAGTAAGACCATAGCCTTGCATGCATGTGTACGTCTCTAATTCCTCATTTATTCTCCATGCTACATGTGTTTGAATAGAGGTATTTAATTTGGACCCCTGATGAAGCAAATTTACTGGCTGAAGTGGCAGAAAATATTTTGTGATGCTCTTTAGGTGCTCTCCTGCTGACCTGCATCCCTCTCCAGGCTTTGGGTATCTCTTGCTTGGGCACTTATACCAAACAGGTAGGAGTAGGATTGAGGTCCCTTCCTGTAAGTTTAGTTGAAATCCTTCTTCACTAACTTGGCAAGTTCATGACTGGAGATGCCTCTTCCCTTCTCTGACAGACAGATCCCATTAGCCTACGGTAGACCAGGCGTTAAAAGTGAGCCCCACTGTCTAAGTAGCTGAACCCTTGACAGTGGCACCAATCCTCTACCAATTTGTTGATTTTCCAGATTCTGGAAAAGAACTGGCCCTTTTAAATCCCTTTCATTTGACCTGGAGATTTATGAAAACTCTACCCTACCCAGGGCCCTGTAATCCTTCTTGACTCTCCTCAAACTGTTCCTGACTATCACTGTTGCCCCCAAGAAACAACCGCAGGGCATAATAGCCAGTGAACTAAGACTTGGTAGTGTCTCAGTGACATCCCTTATACAAGACCATGATAGGTAGCACACCTCCCTGGAGATCATCAAGTCAGTAAATGGATGCTTCTTTGTCTCTCAGAAGAGTGCTGCCTCTCACCCATTGCCTTTTCTTAGTTGCACTGGTTGTTATAGGGTGAGCAGATTACCCTGATTTACTCAGCTCCAATTTTTCTCTGATGGAATGGATCTTTCTCTTCAGTATGCAGAGCAGCAAAGCAGTTCTCCAAGGGTATCTCAGGCTTCAGGGGAATTCTCTTCCTCTGGTGTGTCCTTGCAAGCTGCTGCCTCCTGGCAAATCTCAGCATTCCCCTGAGGTTTCCCTGGCTCAGGAAAGCCCCATCTGTGTGCCGCTATGCCCTTCTCTGCTGAGAAACACACCTGCTCCAGAGCTGTTTGTCTTGGTGAGTGAATATCTGACAGGAAGGGATAAAAACCAGTCAGGAATTAAGTCTCACAAGGCTCCCAACTGATTTAAAACTCACTTTAGAGTCTTATTTTAAAACCAAGAAATATACTTATTCAACAACCTGATTAAAGTACAGTAAAAACCCAGGATGTGCATCACACTGTAGACAAAATGTCTTTCCCCTGTGACCACCCTTTTTTAAATTTCATGCCCACATCCTTTCTTTATGAAACACTGATTATGTACTCTAATATGGTTCAGTAGAGATATAGCAGTTCAAGAAACAATTTCTAAGGCTCAAAATAAAGTTCTAATATATATTAGAGATATTCCTGAAAACAAGCAGACCAGTAAACATGTCACAAGCCTGAGTTTTTATCTGTATAGGTTTTGGCTGGGACAGAGTTACTTCTCTTCATAGTAGCTTGTGTGGTACTATGTTTTAGATTTGCGAAAATCGAAAAATTATGTTGATAACACACCAATGTTTTATGTATTGCTGAAGGGTGTTTACATACGCCTTTCCTACTTCTCACACTGTCCCATCGACAAGTAGGCTAGAATGAGGAAGTCCAAGGCCCACTTGAAATTAATCTGGCTAAGCATGTCAAGTAGGCTTCTTCAAAAAGGCTTCTTCAAGTACACCAATAGCAAAAGAAATAGTAGAGAAAATGCAGGCCTGCCACTGGATAGAACAGAGACCTTTTCAACAGAGACTGCAGAGAAGGCTGAGATACTGAACACCTTTGCTTGCAGTGTTCACTGCCAAAGCCAGGCCTCATGAATATGTAACCCAAGAGATCAGGGAGAAGACCTGAAAAAAGTAAGATTTACTCTTTGTTCAGGAGAATTGGGGTAGAAACCATTTAGTCAAACTTGACATCCACAAATTGATAGGCCCCAACTAGATGCATAGAGTGCTGAGGGAACTTGTGGACATCTTGCTAGACTACACTCAATCATCTTTGAAAGGCCATGGTTATCAGAAGTGCATGAGGACTGGAAGAAAAAAAATGTCACTCCAGTCATCAAAGAGGGCAAGAAGGAAGTAGACCCAGTCTACTTGACAAGTCTTTTGGCACTTTATCACCCTGGAGATATTTAAAAGCTGTCTGGACACAATCCTGAGTACTGTGCTTCAGGGGACCCTTCTTGAGCAGGGAGGTTGGACTAGATGACTTTCAGTGATCCCTTCCAACATTACCCATTCTATGATTATGTGTATTCTTGTTATGTTTGAGTATGAAAATTAGTGTACATTTTATATTCATTCTCTAAATGAAATTTTAATTTTGGGACTCTCCTTAAAACAATATTGATACAGAGATTGACTTGGTGTTACTATTATAAGAAACTGCTTATTTTCACCAGCTTTTAGTCATCGTACTCCCATGTTCCATCTTGAATGCCTGTCTGTGGTTCATTCTGTGTGTTTTTGTCCTTGATATTATATGGTAGGGTTTTCCCATACAGTGCCTAGTGCAAGTGTTTCTTTTATATATGTAATAATGATTGATGCTTCATTCTGAATACCATACAGAAGGTAAAATACTTATTAAAATATATGTCTTCCTTCCTTCCTTCCTTCCTTCCTTCCTTCCTTCCTTCCTTCCTTCCTTCCTTCCTTCCTTCCTTCCTTCCTTCCTTCCTTCCTTCCTTCCTTCCTTCCTTCCTTCCTTCCTTCCTTCCTTCCTTCCTTCCTTCCTTCCTTCCTTCTTTTTTTTTATAACTCTTTCTTATAGAAATAAACTAACCTGAACTGAATATTTAATTATTTAATTTCCTAGGGCTAGTAGGAAAAACAAAGCAGAAAAACAAACACACAAAGAAAATTGACTCATATACATACAAAACTATGTCACCAGATGAATCTTATTTAAAAATCTGCTGATGTTTGCTTACATCTATTGGAAAAAGGTTATAAAAGTCAGACAGAATGCAAGACATCTAGGTGAAATTTGTTTGTTTGAAGGACTATCTGTCCATATGTCTCAGAATAATGCCCTAGCTATTTTTCCACCTGTGCAGGAAACAGATATGTTGTGTTTAAGGGATTGTATTTAATAAAGAGGTAAGATATCACTTAGCATTTAATGTTTAGTGACATCTTGCCTTTGTGGCCTGGTTTCCACATGAGGCAGCTCATCCAGCAAGTACAAAGTAGATTTCACCTCCCTGTAATACCTTCCAGCTCCTACCAAACTCAAAATGTAAATGGGCAAGTGACACAAAATCAGGTGAATTTCTGCCCTGTGAAAGGTGACAGCATCAAAACCCTGTTGAGTTCAGAACTAAAGCAAATGGTCTTACCTCAGAGAGAGCCAGTATTCCATTTTGGCTCAATCTCTAATCCAGCTGGAGGTAGATGTCAGGAGTTTTCTTGCTGGAGGCTAATGAAGAGCTGTTGGTCAGTGCTGTCTTTTCTAGGAATGTAAATGTTTTCTAAGCCAAATTCCTTCACAAAGTAGGAACAGATGATCACCCTAGTTTTATTAGTGTGTCCACCGATAACTCAAACTGGGTTCCTGTACTCATTTTGAGTGTTTGCCTACATAATATCATGATAATATTCAAAGTGTGCATGACCGTCATATATGATTCACTGTCAAAATCAATTTGAAGATGGAGATTTTACCCACCTATAGTATATATAAATATTGATTAAAGTAGATTGCATAGTCTTTCAGTTTAATAGCTAGGTTGTATACATTCAATTCACAACTGAAGTAATTCTAACCCAACACCAATTCATGCAAAAGAAGTCTCCACACTTTAGTTTCCCATGTTATGAGGTTTACTAATGATGGTTATTGTTCTTGGAAGTGCAGGGTGGAATTTTCAGATTCACAAGGCCAGTAGAGAATAACTCAGACATAACAGCAGCCGCCTGGCTATTAGATAAATTTGGAATCTCTAGCAACACTTGTTTGCTCTTTGTCTGTGAGATACTTTTTAATGTGCATTTCTTCAGATTAATCTTTTCTGCAGACTCTGAGGGTATATGCACACAGAAAGACAAGTTTCATCTTGGGCCAGAAACAGTATACATTTAAACTCGTTTGTTCCAGATGTACTATTGGACTTCTGTTCACTAGTTCTTCAAGCAAAAGCACTTTCCCTCTTTTTATCTGCCTAGAATCACAACAAACTTAGTTGCATACATGTTCAAAGAAATGTTTGCAATGATCCAGCCTAAAGATTGATTCTATATCCACAAACCTTGCAAAGACCCACACATCACCTTATGTTTCTGTCTTTAAAAAAAAGAATTATTTTTTGTCGTTCACTCAATTTTCTAGCTTTCAGTCTTTGAGGTTTTCTTTTTTATTTTTTTCTTCTTCTAACATGTGCAGTGCTTTAAAATATAATTTTCTGTTCTCATTTATCCATTTTCAGTTTTGTTCTGGTTCCTCAGGGTTTTATTTTTCTCTCCAACTTTGTCTTTTATTTTTTACACAACTTTGACAAGTACGGTATTAGAAGTTTCTTTTTAAGGAATCTTCCACTCTGGAAACCAATCAAGACAAAAGAAAATCTATATTTTGCAGATCATTTACTGTGCCTACACTGTCTGCACACAGAACCAATATAGAAGAAAACATTGCTACTGAGCGAATGATGAAGAGTATAACGTCATGAATCGTTCCAAGTACTGACATTTACTAACATAGTACCCTTCCGACAATATTGAACTGCTTACCCAGTTATTTGATTTAATAAGAATATAAGGAGACCTGCGCATCCCAATCCTGAATAACAGGTTTTTAGAAACATAAGAGACTAAAATAAGAATTTCACAGTGAGTTTTTAAAATTGGAACCCTGTTGTTTCAGCTATATTCGACAGTCATAATAATTTGGAGTGTTTCCAGGAGCAAGCTTCATTTGGAATCTGATGCAGAGAGATATTGAGAGAGCAAGGAATACATATTAGGATATTAGGTATAAATAGTAGCTTCAGTAGACTAAAAAGACTCACTACAAGAATAACAAACAAAAACAATTAGTATTTTAATACATAAACAAGGAAAGACAATTGCACAAAAAGGAAGGCTAAATAATGGGCTTTTTTTCCCCAAAAAATAATTAAAATAACAGGCTGAATGTGAGAACAACAATATTTCTGACAACTGTGTTGCATTTTGTTTGCCTGACAAAGAAATACCTAATGTATAGTCTTTTTCAAAGCAATTGTTTTCTCATATTAGTTTAATAAAATATTTCTCTTTTCTATTTTATTTCTTCACACTTGTTTCAGTGTGATCACTGATACATTTCCTTTACTAGTCTTCCCATGATGCAGAATTAGCAAGAAATCAGCCATTTATGCCATTTGGCTTCATTGACACCATTTGCAATCTATGCACATTTAATATTTTCTCATCTAGTAATTGGTACCTCTTGTTTTATTTAGGGGAATTTACTTGCAAAAATGGACTTCTGGAATTGTTAGAATTTGTGGGCAGTTCTGCTAAAAATGCCTCTAGCCTAGAAATACTGCATAAGCAGTGCCAAGCACTAACACTAAGGGGCAAGCCCCTCTGGGTTATTGTGGAGCCTGTCAGATGCACTCATCAGCTCCAGAAGGAATTTCATCTTTCCTTGCTTTTCCTGAGGGACTGTAGCTGTGATAAACTGACTACAAGTGGCAAAGAAGTTCCCTCAAGATTTTAGAGACATGAATGATCTCTGTATCAGGGTGTTATGAGGGAAAAGAAGAGACAGAAGTAGACAGATTTATTTAAAATGCATTGGTAATTTATTTGCTTTTCCTTTCAAGGGAACAAAGCAAATTAGTTTTGTGTTCTGCCTTTCTTGTACTTTTGAGCTCTTCATTTTTCTCTTTGAGAAAAAGTAGATCCATTTGTAATCCAATTCTTCTTCCTCTCCATATCCCACTTGATTGCCTGCCAGAACAAGGAAAATTTGATTAAGTCACTTGGAATGCAGCCCAAAGAGGACAGCCAAGGTCAAAATTTGGAAGGTAAATAAGCAAAAAGCAAAAAAAATATGTAGCAGTACACATTAGTATGTATAGTATGCATTAGTGTGTATGTTAGTATACATATAATAATACCCACTAAAGAGTTTTTCTTCCGTGAATTCTAAAATGTTCCCTTAAAAATACAGTGCTTAAATCCTGTCTTGTACCCAGTGCCCAAATGACATCCTTTCCTATGGTTAAGCTTATCCTTTGTTTGTAGGTACTGAAAACTTCTCAATAACTACACACTTTGGTTGGAGAAGCATACTTGGGGTAAACCAATTTCAATCAGGTAAATAAGAAAAAAGGTGAAAACAAAATGGTGCTGACAAACACTTCTCCATTCTTCCTTCTTTTAAAAGAATCAAGGAAATGAAAAAAATAAAAGACTGAGATATTGACTTGTGGCAAAAATATAATGACGCAATATGAATGCAATAAAACTGCTACTAAAAAATTTGCTGCGAGGCACAGTGTTTAAACACTCCAGAAATTTATAAAAGGGAGAAAGGAGAGAGAAACATGATGGATGGAACAAAATACACATTTTGGGGGGTGAGGGGAGGAGGGGGTTATTTGTTTTCAATTATGTATAGTAAAATTATTATAGTAAACAATTATGTATAGCAAATTTAAATTTCATTATCTTATATTTAAAATAGTATTTATAAGACACAAACCCACAAATAACAGACTGAAACTCATTTAAGACTTAAATTTTTAAACTGTATTTTAAATACTAAATTGACCATCTGTTTCTTTAAAGATAAATGTATTAACTTCATGAATTTACTTCAAGCTAGTGTGTAATCTAATTTCTCTAAGAAAGAGCCATGCAAATGTGGGACAAGGAGGACTTGTCTAAGTCTCTTTATTTTTAAGTGTGAAGAATGCCAGGGAAAGGAGGTTGGAAAATTTTGTTAGTATATTGAACATACCTAGTATTCTCTTTGAGAAGATCAATTATTAAGCTCACCAACTTTCTTCTGTTTATTACATTGTGAATCTATTTTCTTATGTTACATACTCTTCATCTGTAATATTTCTGTATCTGTTTAGATGAACATTAGTTGAACAAACCAGCAGAAACTGGGGTTTTGATCATGGCTGGGTTTGCCCAACACTGAATGTGCTGACAGCAGATGGAGTATAACTGTTTCAAAGGGGGAAAAGAATCTTTGCACAGGAATTAGCAGACCTCATTAAAAACATTTTAAACTAGCGTTGAAGCAGAAAAGCAGTAAAACCAAGCTCTAGATACTAGCCTGGAGAAGGCGTGCCCAGGCTTGAGCACAGTGTACTAGAGAGATACTGCAGTGTGCCATCTCAGTGGAAGTAGGGGATGGGAATCAAGACAGCCATGAAGACAAAAGGGTTATTGGCATGTAAGAAACCATGGAAATGACTGACAATAATCACAAAGGAAGCAGGCTTTCTCCATCCAAAAAGGTGGTGGGATCAGCAACCCCACAGAAGTGCATCTTCTGCAGTGCACACAGCAACAAACAAGAGATCTGGAAGCCGCTGCACAGACATCATCACAGAGAGAGGCTGAGAAAATTCTCACAACTGGAGTGCTGCAATTAATGGCTTTTAACTCTTCAGGGGGCATTAGCAAGGAGGGAGAGGAGATGGTCAGCTTTGTATATTAGGGAATGTTTTCATTGTTTACAGCTTAATAATGGTGCTAATAGGGTTGATTGTTTATGGGTAAGAACCAGGGGGAAGGACAACTAGGCAGATATCCTGATGGCAGTCTGTTATAGACCATAAAATCACAATGAAGAGGCAGAGGAAATATTCTATAAGCAGCAGGGAGAAGTAACCAAATCACTAGCCCTTGTTCTTGTGGAGATTTAAACTTACCAGATGTCTGCTGGAAATACAACACAGTAGAGAAGAAGCAGTCTAAGAGACTCCTGGAACTGTGCTGAAGATAGCTTCCTGATACAGCTAGTGAATGAGCCAGTGAGGGAAGGCATCCTGCTGGTCCTGTTGTTTGTGAACAGAGAAGAACTTGGGGGATCTGATAGTTCAAGGCTGCCTTGGGCACAGTGATAATGAAACAATAAAGTTTTCAATTCTCTGAGAAGGATGGGAGTTAGCAAAACTGCAGCCTTGGACTTCCAGAGGGTAGATTTGGGCCATACAGGAGATTGACTGAGAGCATCCCTTGGGCACTAGTCCTGAATGGTAAAGGAGTTCAGGAAGGCTGGACATGCATTCTTCGAGATGAAATTTTAAAGGCAAAGGAGAAGGCTGAACCAATCTGTTGAAATATGTGCCAGTGAGGAAGAAAACTTGTTTGGCTAAACTTTGAGCTTTGACTAGAACTCAGGCATGAAAAGGAGACTTTACGAGCTTTGGAAGAATGTACAAGCAACTCAGAAGTTCTACAAGAATGTCATAAGGTTAGGCAGGGAGCAAACTAGAAGGGCCAATTTCCAAGTATAGTTTAATCTGGCTATTGCTGTAGAAGGCAATAAAATATTTATATAAATACCTTAGCAATAAATAGAGGGCTAAGGAATTTCTCAATTGTTTTTTGGATTCAAAGGGAAACAGTGAAAAACGATGAAAGACTGAAGTACTCAGTGCCTTTTTTGCCTTGATCTTTAAGAGTAAGACCAGTTTTCTGAGTGTACCCAGCCACCTGAGCTGGAACACAGAGGTGAAAATAACGAAACTGCTACAATCTAGAAGGAAATAGCCAACAACTTTCTACACTACTTAGGCATACAGAAGTCTGTGTCACATGCTGGGATCCACCCAACCTCTGGAAGCAGGATCAAGAAACTACAGGCCTGTCAGCCTCAACCTGTTGCCAGGGAAGGTCATGGGGTAGATCCACCTCTGTGCCATCTCTTTGTAAACCACCTGAAGGGAGGTTCTATTGAGGGGGGAGTCAGCCGCTTTTCCCAGGTAACAAATGGTTGGACAAGAGGAAGTGGTGACAGGTTGTGACAGAAGATGTTTGGGTTGAATAATATGAAAAATGCCTTAATCAAAAGGGTTATCAAGCATTGGAACAGGTTGTCTGAGAAAGTGGTTGAGTCACCATCCCTGGAGGTAGTTAAAAGGCATGTAGATATAGCACTTAGGGACATGGTTTAGTGGTAGACTTGGCAATGCTGGGTTGGTTATTGGAGTCAGTTATTTTGAAATGTAAACAGTTCTATGATTTAACTGCTAATTCTATCATGTGTAGGTGTTATTTATTTTAAAAATTTCACTCTGTTGAAACCCAGATGTTCTCTCTTTTCTTTTTTTCTCCAATTTCAGAGGAGTCCATAAATAACTTAAGAAGTATAATGTAGCATCCAAGGAACAGAAATTTTAAGACCTATACTGCATGTTTCATCCATATATAACTTGTTAGTGTTACAGAGATATGTTTTGACCCTTGCCATTTTGAAGTTTAATTATTCAGAGGTAAGGCTTAAATTTCTACCTTTTTTTTTTTTTTTTTTTTTGAAGAGTAGCTTTTCTGATAATAAGTGGGGGAATTTGTGTGTTATTCATTTCTCCTGCTACTGACAGGCAAAAAATTTATTATGAAATGTGATAGATATAAGATGTAAAATTTAGTTATTAGATGGGATGGGATGAAACAGTGGATGGTAGTTTTCATTCTAAGGTTTTTATTGCACACTTTCTCTTCTGTTCCATTCTACAACACTCACACACATCAGACCCATGCTAGTCTATGTCCCTGCTCCTGTGATACCAGTCCAGTGGTAGGTCTGGTTTACATGTCTGGATCTCCACTGGTTGGCCCAGTCTCTACCCACAATTCCACTTCTACATGGAGTCAGAAATCCATGCATAGAGCGCACTCCAGAAGAAGGCATTCTTTCACTCTTTATTGCCTTCTAACTTAGATCATTGCATTGAGCCACCAATGGTCTTGTTTGTCTTCCTAGACCAATTTCTTTTATTTCCTCCATAGTTGTAGCCAGTTAGTGGCTGTTGCCTGGATCATTAATAATTTCTCTTCATTTCAAGCATGCTACAGGAATTAAAAGATTAACCATTCATTTTTTCTTACGAATGCCAAAACCATAAGAACAAGGTAGAGCTTTGGATTAAGCACAGTCATAGCAATTTTCTGTGCTTTGTTTTACCAGCTCACACAAGAAAGTAACTGGTAATCTAAATCATAAGACTTGGAATTGCACAGATCTAGGCAAGCTCTCACTGAAATATGTTTTTCATTAATGGATGAATTGTGAAGTTTGTTGCTTTTTTTTTGCAAACCAGGTGAGCAGAGCCCACAGAATTTGCATAGACAGGTCTGAAGATTAGTATTTTAAGAGTCATGGTAGTTTATTTCTAAGGCCAGCAAGAATCAGGAAGCTTTTAAGACTGTCTCAAAGTAATGGAGGATAAGATCTGAATGCTTTAAGAAAACCTTTTAGAGACTGTATTTTATGGTAGAGGTTAAAGAAATCTAAAGCTGGAAGTGACCCAAAATTGAAGTCCTTCAAGTAAAGTGTTCCGAACTCTTGGCTATTTTGTATAAGAGGGGGAACACTTTCAAAATCATTATTAGGCACGAAATAGAGCTAGATTTTAGGGTCAAATCCTCATAGTATGTGGCTTTCAGAATTTTATGCAGGTGAACTGAGATTTAAATAATGCCCTTTCTTTTGCTGCTTGGTTCACAGATTACATGAGAAATGACTTTTTCTTACATCTCATACCACAGTGCTGTCAATAGACTCCTGTCTCTTCAGAAGGCATACACTTAGGAATCTTTTCAATAAAGTTTTTTTTTTTTTTTTTACTTAAGTTGTCTTTTGTTTTCCTTCATGATTTTCTTCTGGTCATACTGGCTAAAGAAAGTAGCAATGAAAGAATGCATGCTCATCCCTCATCTACTAAATGCAGAGGCAATTCTTTGTTGTTGTTTTAGTCTGAGAGATAGAATAAGGACAAACAGACATTCCTTGCTTGTATTTTTTGGAATCAAAGCTCTAATGTTAGCACAGTCTTGAATTTTAGGTGTCAAATACTTGTCATCAAACTGTGCTTAGTAACTGCTGATTAATGCCTAGAAAGGGTGAATTTCAAAACAAAATCTAAATACCTCTAATTCTTCATTCCTTTAAATATATAACTTAGATAAATTTCTGATTTAATGTGAATAATAATAGTAATAGTAATAGAATAAATAATAACAATAATAATAATAATAATAATAATAATAATAATAATAATAATAATAGTAATAAATACCCACCATATGAACTTTAACAAGGGAAAGTGATGGATTCTCCACCTGGGATGAGACAACCATGGATGTACAGTCTGGGGGATGAGATAATGGAAAACAGTGCCATGGAAAGGGACCTCGGAGTCTGGGTCAACAGAAAGTTAAAGATGAATCAGCAGTGCCCTGGCAGCCAGGAGGGCCAGCCCTCTCCTGGGGGGCATCAGGAACAGCATCACCAGCCTGGAAAGGGAGGGGATTGTCCCGCTCTGCTCTGTGCTGGTGTGGCCTCACCTTGAATATTGTGTGCAGTTTTGGGCTGTCTCATTTCTCCACCTCAGTGTGATGGGGAGAGAAAATGAAACATCTCATGGGTCAAGACAAAGACAATAACTGTCACAGACAAAACAAACTTGACTTCAGAAAATTTAATTTCCTTTTTTAATTTATTGCCAACTAAATAGAGTGGAATTTTTAATTTTGTCTTTGGGAAACTTCACCACACCCCTTCTTTCAAGATTTAGTTTCACTCTTTCATTCTCAGGTCCTACCTCTGAGCAGTGCAGGGAGAAAGGGATTGAGATTTATGGTCAGTCTTTAACAATGCCTGTCTGCAGCTTCTTTCTCATCACTTTTCCACCCTCATCCACCTTGGGGTCTCCACACAACTGCATTCCTTTCAGGAAATATTCACAAGCTGTGGTGTTGAGTCCCTCATGGCCTCCAGTGTGGGCATAATGCTCAAGGATGGCTTTCTCCACAGAGTGCTGGGGAAACAGCGGCTCCAGCATCAGGAGTATCTCCTCCCCTTCTTTATTCTTTGGCCTTTTTGTTACCAGGGCTTTTTCTCATGATGGTTTGGGTTCTTTGGTTGGTTTTTGTTTGGTTTTGTTTGTTTGTTTGTTTGTTTTGGGGTTTTTTCCTCATTCCTTACTGTTCTCTGTGTTTCAAACATGTTTTCCCAGAGGTGATACCAGCTTGTCTGAGGGACTCAGCTGTGCCCTGTGGTGGGTCTGTGATGGAGCCAGCTGGAATCAGCTGTGCTCAGCACAGGGCAGCCCCAGCCTCTCCTCCCAGAGACCATCCCTGCAGCCCTGGGCACCTGCACATAGTGTTCTCCAATGCATCAAACAAAGCACATTCCAACAATATCTGATTTTTACTTCCTGAAATTTGAGCACTTTTATTCCTCTCCAGGAAATTATGCTGGCATTGTTCTCCTTTCAAAAGGAAGGGAAATTGAACTGCTATGACTTTCATGACAGTCAAGCTTTAATATTAAATAAATAATTTAGCAAATAAAAGGGATGATTAAGTAAGCAAAAATTTGATGTGTTTTCCCACTTGAAAATTTATCTATCCAATCAGTCATCTCAACTTTCCTTACTTGACATATGTTTGACAATCATTGAATAAAAACTGCTTATATTTAGGACAAAGCATATACCATGTATTCACTCTCAGCTCAAAATTAATTTTTTCACAATTGCCCAACTGGGCCCCTGCTTTAGGAAAATATGTATATTTGCACTTACTGGAATCTCATGAAATCACCAAGAAACACTTTGAACAGATAACCAAGCAGCTGTTCTTCAAAGTGTTCTGTAAATCTACTTCAAAATAGAATAAAATCTTAAAATTTATTACAGGAGGATATATGTCCTGCAGGATCAGATAAATTATTTCATATTATTTTACTGCACTACTAATGCATAACGTAAGGTACTGCTAAGGAAAAAAATACATGCAGTAAACTTTCCATTTTTCATTGGCAATTCCTAATATGAACTTCTTTCTCAACTTTCATAGTGACATTAATAACTTTATTTCTACAGAATTATATTATTACATGATAGGGTATGACTACAGTATAACATATTGTACAAAAACCAATGGCATATGTGATTCTGCAATGCTGTGAGAAAAGCTGATAATAGCATCACAAAAGCTTCTTTACTTTCACTTTTGGCAATTATACATATTATACATATTATGGTGTTCCAGCCAGCCAAAGGGAAGAAAGGCACAGAGCTTTCATCGAGCTATGCAAAAGGTGCATACTTATAGCCTGACATGTGGTTTGTGATTTGAGTAATCTGTTCTTAAGTCACAGTTATAATTATACTGGATAAGCACAATGGCAATCCAAAGATGGACAGATGGGTTTTAGCTGGCCTGGTTCTAGGGAATAAAGGAGGATAATTGCTTGAGTTTGCAAATATTGACCTGATTGAGAGACGCCGCTTTGGGTTACTTTAACATCTGAGAATAGAAATCTAC
This sequence comes from Onychostruthus taczanowskii, assembly GCF_017590055.1. Classification (NCBI taxonomy): domain Eukaryota; kingdom Metazoa; phylum Chordata; class Aves; order Passeriformes; family Passeridae; genus Onychostruthus; species Onychostruthus taczanowskii. Next base: position 9,876,967 of record NW_024499239.1, on the reverse strand, counting down.
AAAATCTGATAAACTGCATTACTTCCTATTGTTACTTTCATATGTAAAGAACTATATATTACCTATGACGTTAAAGAATAGTTACAGCAAGTACTATAGGGCTCCCTAGATAAAGCAATTTATCAAATTTCAGGGACACTGATGGACTCAGTGTCAGCTTAATACCTTTAAATTTTCTCTCTGTGTCCCTGCTGTTAACAGTCATGATCTTCCACAAAGAGTATCTTTCTCCATAATCAGGCATTTAGTGCAGCTGATGTAATTTTTTTTTTCATAGCTTTTACAGCACTTTTTCATCAATTTCTACCAGAATGAGGTCAGTTCATGTGTAGAAGAGTGAACAAACAAACTGCTGTCCCCTAAAAATCTGATAAGTAAAAAAAGAGAAGAAATCTGATCCTTATATTTCTCTGGAGTTCCAATATAACAAAAACATGTTAAAATTTCCAGGATAAAATATAAAGAAACATGAAACTGAGATCAATTCTCTTATGCATTGTAATGTGATTTTTGATTATGAGATTCAATTTGTTTGTTGTTTTTGCATCGTTGAATTAGTTCTTTCAGTCTTATCAGCCTGCAACCACACTATTTGCTGGTTTAAAATATCAATCATACCTCTGAAGCAGGTCTTGTCACTTAAGTCTTTTTCTTGTCCTTTAATAAATTTCCTTTGGGTACATCATTAAGTAGCTGAAGTAAATGTTATGTACTAACAGGAGTAATCAGGTTCCTATGAATTCTCTGGTCAACAGTTTCCAGTATTCAAATGTTTTCTGGGTCTTGCTAATTCCTAAGAACACTGAATTTGTAAATTTGTAAATTTGTAAATATTAGCGTCTGAGAAAGTGGTTGAGATCTTTTGTTTACATCTACTGTAAATTTACCATGGTTAGATCTTCATTTCTGTGTTCCCAGAAACGTCTCTGGGTGAATATTGTTACAATACTCTTAATTGTGTTTGGGGGGAGACACAATCACCCTACTTTATTTTATTTGTGTCTCCGCCAAGAAGTCAGGGAAAATGTTTCAGCATTCTCAAATGAATCTCCTTGCTCTGAAGTAGGGGACTGTAATTTGATAAACACACAGCACATTCAGTTTCTGGTGTTGATGCAGTTTAGAATTAATACATACAGAAACATTATTTATTTCTTACCTAAATCTAAAGCTGGAGCTGAACAATTTAAGTGAGAAGGTTGTCCACTAAGAAAATAATTACATGTGTATAATATTTTCCAACTATTTTTTCAAATCAAAATACAAATAGGCATTTACTATGTTCTCATGTGCCCTGTAATTCATAGCAATATTGTATTTTCTTGGATTAATTACCAGAAATATTTTGTCATAATTATTTATTATTATATAATTGATAAATCTTGTACAGTAGAGATACTTGAACACATTTGCAAATTATAAAATTATTAAACAATCTTGTTTGTGCACTTAAGATTATTCTTAAATAATCAAATAAGCAAAGACAAACAAAACTTGATGGAATCATATATACCATGTCAGCTATGCCTTAACTTCATAGGAATGAAAGCTACTCTATTTTTTTCCTCTCTCGAGATTCATACTAGAAGTAATACTGAGATAAAAAAAAAAAAAGGCTGAAAAATGCCAACACATAATGCTTTGTTAAACACCAGGTTAAGCTTGACTATAGTGTTTCACACATTTATTCTCATTCCTGTGGCAGTCAAATATCCAGCCAATGTCAAGTGTGTATCATCCAGGCATGATTTACTGAGCCTTAAAAAGAATACAAAATAATGTAACACATTTTCTTGCACATTCTCTGATGTCTAGCTTCAATATTTTTGGACACTTTACATCTGACACAAACAGATAAGGAAGAGTTTCAATGAAATTTCTTGGGAAGAATGTATTTGATTTCCTTTCTTGAAGTTGATACCTTATGTTTTCAATTCCAAACTTGTTTTTTTACTCTTTGAGATCATCTACACCACATAGCAGAATCAACAGTATTCCTTTGCCTTTTTGTTTTTAGAAGGAACAAAAAAAAATAGATAAATTTAAATTTCAGGCAACCATTTAAAGTGGTGAAAATTAAATTACATTTCTTTTAGATTAGAATAATTTGAAAGAATTGTTCCAAGAAGTTTCAATGGGGCTATAATACATAAGCTTAAATAAAGCATCTTCAAAACATATGCATATTAGGTGTGAGATCCTTATAATCTTTTGCTCCACAGATTTCTACCTATTTTCTCATACTTCTGATAAATTGCACACAGCCATAGCCAGAATATTTACTTATATTGCATGTATGGGGTTTTAATATTTGTCATCAAATATAATGGGTGATTTGAATTGCTGGTTTGTGGTGAAAACATATTTTTAATTCCTCTTTCTTACATATGGAGGGCACTGATCTAGATATTGAAAGAAAAAAAGGCCCTCCAGTATCAATGGCTATAAAACAATAAGGTAGATACAGGTTGTTTCAGCATCTCCATTATACCAGGTTACATTGGAACATTAGAGGATTTATAGCTCTGAGCAGATAATTCTCCCTGGATTTCTATGTGGCTGGCTGCACATAACTTTGTGTGAGAAAGCTAAACCACAGAGAATTTCACTGTCCATATGAACTAGATTAAGAAACAATACTGACAATCTGAGAACAGTCTGGGAAAAGAAAATGAATCAATGAATCTCTCAAGAGGCCAAGCAGGATATAATAGCAACCACTATCAGCAGTACAAATTTGCAGTGATACCAGTGGAAAATCACGATAGGATAGTTTCACACAGCAAATCAGTAACTAAAAGAGCCAGAATGTTATTGGTTAGGAAGCAAACTTTACAACATTTAAGAACAGTCAGAATTTGTGCACTTTGATATATTAAAAAAAAAAAAAAAAGCAAACGACAGTGAAGAATTATTTTGTGGATGACAAGAACTTTTCATATTTTTTGTGTGGAATTGGCTAAAATTAGCCTAAGATGAATAATTTGAATAATTTGAACTAAATCAAATCAAATTCTGCTTCTAGAAACTATTAAAGTATAGAAGACTAAAACACTAATAAACCAGTTTACTACCCATTACAGTAGTAACTGAATATTTCCCAGAAAGCTCAAACAGAAGATATTATCTATCTAAAGATAATATAAATTACATAAGTAGTATCAGTTTTATACTTGAAAATAAGTCAGTAAGTCAATATTAATAGTCACTTAATCATAGAAAGCAGGACTTCATTACAACTAGACCAACTTTGTATTTAAAGAACAATTGTAATAAGGACTGGGTTAAGGCATGGGTTTAAACAGGAAAATATCAAAACCCCCCAAAATTAATGCTGATTACACTACCAGCAGCAGCACTTAAGGTCTTAAGAAGGTCAAATATAATATGGCTTTTGTACATCCTAGTTTACTGTTGCTGCCTACCTTCCTGCCTTTAAAATGTTTGCAATTCCTGTAACTAATATACTTCATTATCCTGGCTACTCTTCTGTATTTCTCTTGTTCCTATATCAGATACCTCATTTTTCCATTTGTGTTAAAAATAAAGGAACAAACAAGAACCATCTGGAGTTATCAACTATATTGTGTACTTTTCTGATTTTTGTTTAAAAAATGTTTCTATTAAAAATGTAAAAAAAAAAAATTAAAAACATTAATATGAACTTTTTAAAAATCCTCTTATAATATAGGAATTATTATCCTGATTATTCTACATTTCTATATTGTGTATTGGTATAAATATATTTTATATTGATATGCCCAGAATTTTATACAATTTTCAGTTTGGAATATTAATTTCTCACAAAGGGAAAATGGTCTTCCATACTTTGATGTTAACATCAATTTGTCCTCTGCTTACTCAATGTGTTCACTGATGATAAAAAACTGGGAGAAGCGTCCAAGACCCCACAGTGCTGTACAGCCCTGCAGAAGGACCTGGAAAGATTGGAGAGATAGGCACAGAAGAACTTTCTGAAATTCAACAGTGGCAAATACAGGGTCCATCACCTGAGGAAAAGCAATCTCCTGCACCAGTACAGGCCAAGGGAAGCAGCTCTGTGGAGAAGGATGTGGCAGTCCTGGTGGACAGCAAGCTGTCCTTGAGCCAGCAGTGTCCTTGTGGCCAAGTAGGTCAATGGTACTCTGGGGTGCATTATAAAGAGCATTGCCAGCAGGTCCAGGGAGATGATCCTGCCCCTCTACTCAGCCCTGGTGAGGCCACATCTGGAGTGCTGTGTCCAGCTCTGGGCTCCTTAGGACAAGAGATATATGGAGCTCCGGGGGTGGGTCCAGCCAAGGGAAACAAGCACTATTAAGTGACTGGAGCATCTGTTACAAGGAAAGGCTGAGAGTTCATCTACTTCAACCTCAAGAAGAGATGACTGAAAAGGGATCTCAACAATGTGTATAAATACCTAAAGGGGAGATGACAGGAGGATGGGGCCAGGCTCTTCTTGGTGGCATCAAGCAACAGGACCCAAGGCAATGGATAGAAACTGATGCACAGGAACTTCTACCTGAATTTGAGGAAGAGCTTCTTTACTGTGTGAGTGACCAAGGAACAAGGCTGCCCAGAGATGCTGCGGATTCTCCCTCACTGGAAATAATCAAGAATCATCTGGACACAATCCTGTGCCCTGTGGTCTAGCAGGGGGGTTGGACCAGATGACCCACTGCGGTGACTTCCAACTTTAGCCATTGTGAGATTCTGTGATGTGCTTCAAATAAAAAAAATAATCAATTATAATTGACTCAGTGAAGGAAGACATAAGAAACTGACTTGGGTTTTAGAAATTTTATACAGCCAAGTCATACTCTCTCTCTTTTTTAATTCACTGAATAATCATGATTTCATTAGTGAAGATGAAAATACTGCAGCAAATTAACTAGGATTAAAGTAAAAATAAAATTTAAAAGCAGGGATCTCTTCCAAATACATGGCAATCAAATTAGAAAGAACATGGAAAGGAAAATCTATAGTTATTATCACTCATGCATAGAGAAAGATTTCTTGGAGGACAGTGTCATCATCATGGGCAGAGGAACTTTCTGCAGTATGTGCCTTCTCTTTTCTACTCACTTCTTGAATCTCTCAGTTATTCTTTTGAAAACAGGCTCTATCAAATAATAGAACTTTCTCTGCATCTTTAAGAATCTCAAGTTTGACTGATCCAAATTTGACGGTAAGAAATTTCTGGCCTATAGATGAAGTTTGAATATTAAATCATGTTATCTGGTGAACATAAAAAGTTAAAAATAAAGTGACAATAATATCTGAGGAATGCTAAGAATGTGTAAGATCTTTTTTTTCTCTTGTTGTGAAAATAGAGATAAATATTGTAACTGAATATGAACCAGAAAACTCCATAGTTAGAGTTCATCCATTTACAATTAGTAGTTTATTCTGCACTCACAGTTATTTGGGTGATCTTTCATAATGTTATTTTATATTTCATTATTTTTTCTGTCCTTTTGTATTTGTGTGTTGGATCTATTAATTATTATAAATTATTGAATTATTGATCTATTCATTGAATAGATCAATATTGAATTATTGATCTATTAATTATTATAAATTATTGAATTATTGAATATTGGCTTTAGTGTAGAATGAATGTAATTATAGGGCTTTTTTATTCCTTGTAAATATCTGAACTTCTATAGATCAAAGGTCTTGATTAATATTTCTTATGATTTTTAAAAATAAAATAGTTTTGAAATGTAATTGACTGGTAGTTTTACATGTTTTCCCACCTCACGATCAAAAAAACAGGAGCAAAGTTTTCCTCATGAACTTACATAATTCATTGTCAAGAAAGCAGCTGAATATTCGTGAGTGAAGCAGAACACATTTTGAAGTTTGCTAAGGGTTCATTGCCTGCCAGACAGATTAAAGGCATGGAAAAAGAGGATTTCTCCAGGAATTTCTTCAGTCTAGGTAGGAATACTGCTCAGTGTGGTTGTGCTTAATATATTACTCCCCTGCTTCTCTTCTCACATGCAGCCGTGATAGCCCTTGAAATGTTACCTGTACCTTCTCTCAACTCTTGCTTCTTTACGGCAAGATATTGCTCACAGACTGAAACAACTCCCCACTGAGAAACACGAGTAACACATTGCAGTCGATTAGTTCCTCATTTAGTATTTATCTGCGCAACAATTGGAGCAATGTAGTGTTCTGAAGACCAATCCAAACTAGATCTAAATAGCATCTCAGCTGCGAGCAGAATCTAACCTCAGATACACAGCTCTTAGGGCAGGCGCAATTACTTTTATTCTTGCCGACACCTATGCCAGTGTTAGTTAGGCATCTGTGCCTGAGATAACTTAGGTATTTCTTCATTGCCAGTCAGTACTCTTGTGACACATACATTATTTCTAAAGTGGTACATGCCCAGATTAGTGTTAGCAAGACAATAAAGTCACTTTTGGGCATTTAATGTGTACTACATATATTTTAAAACTTTATGAAACTCATAAGATTATGGTCATAATACCTTGTAAATTTTACTCAACCCTAAAGACCTACTTGTAGTTCTTTTACTGATGAAATTCTTTGGCCTGTAAAGCAGTGGTGAGAGCTACCAGCTTCCTCATAGTCTGGGATCTTTTTACCCTGCCCACCAGTAAATAACCACAGTATTTCAAATAACTTTCTAGTACTTGAGACCAATCTATAATCTTCCAAATAACATCTGCAATATGAAAAAAGATTAATTATAACTTGAATATTTACAGAATATCTAGTTCTTTCTTTTTGTCCTTAAATTCTCTTGCTACATTTTGCACTAACAAAATAGTGCTTGGCTGATATTTTAGGTGTGACCAAACATAATTACTGAAGACATTCCTTATGCAGTTTTATGCCCTGGCAATGAAGGAAATAATTGTTACAAGGTCACATTTCCTTTCTTACGGCAGAAAAAGAAGCTGTCAGTGTTGCCAAAATAGGACATCTTTTGAAATATTTACTGTATGGTGTGAAAATGAATTTATTCTCCTGTCTCTTTATTATCCTTGATATGATTTGACTTGCTATATTAAACTAGAAGTTAGTTGTAGTGAGGAAAAAAAGAATACTATGACCTTTTCATTTTGTTAGGCAATATTTTTTCTTTTCCACCTACTTTCTAAGAAAGTAGCAAAAAGTAATACTTTGTTCAAAAATAAGACCTGGTTCAGTAAATTTTTATTTTCATCTTGTTTCTCTTGTCTGTGCACAAACAATCCTCATGATTCTTCAAAGTTTCATCGTGCTTATCTTGACAGCAGTTCTGTAAAAGAACACTGTTTCTGCCATGCAAACGCAGAGAAAGAAAAGGGACCTGGGGGTGCTTGTCAGCCGCTGTCTGGATATGGGCCAGTGGTGTGTCCAGGTGGCCAAAAGCCCAATGCCATCCTGGACTGAATCAGGAGTAGTGTGGCCAGCAGGAGCAGGGCAGTGATTGTCCTGCTGTCCTCAGCACTGGGGAGGCCACACCTCAAATCCTGTGTCCAGTTCTGGGCCCCTCACTTCAGGAAAGACATTGAGGGGCTGGGCTGAGTCCGGAGGAGGGGAGCGGAGCTGGGGAAGGGTCTAGAAAACATCTTAAGAAGAGCAGCTGAGGGAGCTGGGGTTGTTTAGCCTGGAGGGGATTGAAAGTATCATCTCAGTGAATATTTCTAATCATGAAAGATATTCCTAGAGAGAAAATGTGTAATCAGAAAGCAAATAACATTATTCTTACAAATTGTAAATATACAGAGCCACACTGTCAACAAGTAAATGCTAACATCAAATGAAGTTAAGTGATAAATTGCACTAGCTAATACATACTATTAGCTATAACATTAGATATAACAGATATAATCCATTGAATTATTTTATTACTTAATAAGTTTTCATTAATTTAATTGTAGTTTAATTACCACTTTTAAAATAATTTGAAAAAAGGTATTAATTGATTCTGGAAGCATATTGCTTTTTGAAGGAATTTAAAATTTATTTAGACATTAATATGTGTTGTCTGTTAATAATGACACTTTTATATATAAAAATATTTGTATTTTCTATGACTACAGGATAGCCAGTTACCCTTTATGGATTATCCTTTGGTTATGGATTCAGACATGATTGTTAGTCTTTTTGGGTTTATCCCATTGGTCTCTTTCCATGTCATTTTGCATTCCTCGACAAAAAAAAAAAAAAAAAAAAATGATTGTATGAAATTTGGAATAAAATAAAAGGAAAGGAGAAAACACTCCAACTCAAATGTAAGATTAAACAGGGTGTCCTGTTCAAAAGGGTCATACAAGTCTAACATCAATGCAAAATACCCAGTCAAAGTAGATTCAGTAATGGAATTGTTCTGTAATACATAGAATGACATTTTGATGTGAAATAAACAACAATAGTGTAAAGTAAAAGAAGCAAACTCTTCATTTTTCCTCCTTTCAAAAGGCTGGAACAACTGGGAATACAACCACAGAGCTAAGAAAATTTTGAAAAACTTTTTTTAATAACACTTGACATTTGGCCTTGCTGTTCCTATATATTTTCTCTCTGAACAACAGCAACCCCACCTTTCTGAGAACATGGAATATTCCACACTATATTAAATTATTTATGAAAAAAAACAACATGGAACCAAATGACACTTTCTAATATACTGTTTGTCAGAGTTCTAAGATTAACATTTTTACCTAGAGTATTTCAAGCCTTAATACTCTGACGGGTTTCCCATTTCTACTGATGTAAATTGAAAGGAACTCACAGGAATCTCCTAAATTCATGCTTGGGACACACTCAGATACCATGCTATGTGAAGGTATTGATACTCACTTATATGAAAATGAAAGAAGTATTTTAAAAATGAAACAGATGTAAGAAAATAGAAAAAATAGGCCTCAACACAAAGAGCCTCATTGCTATCATTCTTGGCTACTTAGCATCTAAAAGTCAGTTCTCTGCCTCTAAGATTTGAATTCCTCATTTTGCATTCAAAAGACAATTTAGGAACTTCAAGAAAGTATCCATATAATCTGTGACCTGTTTAGATTAATACAAATAAATAAGAAAACCTAGCACGATAAAGTGTATCTTTAATTATTACTTTCTAGAAAGTGAGATTAAGAGCTAGAATATTATTAGTATTTCAGTATCCAATTAATTATTTCTGAACTATATTAAACTTTCTTTCACTACAGGACAATGTTCTGGCAATAATAACTAAGGAAAGGCAGGAAAGAATGAAAGGAAAAATATAAGTGGAAAGAAATTGAAAGAGATAATGGCTATTTTCCACATATATTTTATTGGATACAGATTAGGGGAATCTATTTCATTATTATTACTGTTTATAAATATAGAAGCTTCAGTCTAATCTCTTCTCACTGAATGGAAGAGGACAAAATATTCCTAGAAAAATAGTTTTGCTTATAAAATATCTTCCACTTTGCCTCTCTCTTAAAATAACTTTCAGTTAATAGATATATGTATTTTTCTAGAGCACTGTAAAGTAAATTTATGACTATTCTTTTGTCCTGTTTATTTAAAGGTAAAATACAGAGAGACACAGAAATAATATATTTAAAATGCAGGTTAAATAAAATATTCTATTTTTTTTCCTTGTTCACCTTTTTTCTACTTTAATTGAAGTCAACAGCTGTAGCTCTGATCAATGAAATAAATATTTTCAAAATACCACTTTTAAAGTCATATGAAATACTTTTATTCGTACATGAAGGAATACATTGGAGCTCTACAGTACAGTTTTGAATCTAGGCGTCATTAGAAAAGTAAGGTACTTTCATCATATTATCCTATTAAAAAATAATCCCCTCCAAAAAATTTATTCCTATTGTTTAAACTGAGTAACATGAAATTAACTTTCCTGATTCTTCCCTGAACTAAATTAAGCAATTTGTGGCCACTGCAGTTCCTCTTTGGAGTCACTATGAGAATCAATGAAATGTGGTGCTGCAAAAAAAAAAAAAAAGGCTAAGGATTGCAAAGGATGTTGACATGCCTGCCTCCAAGATGCGGGGCTTCAGGCTACTGACTTCCACTCTGGATATGGATTTTGTTCTCAGGTAACATGTATGTCCTCACTTCCATTCACATATATATCCTGATCTTTCTACTGTGGTCAAAATTTTCAGAATTTTTTGGGCACGAAGTGAAAGCAATTTATTATCATTTTAATGAGGTCAGTTTAGTGTAGAAATGCAAGATTTCCCATGAGAGATGAGATTTCATGCTAACAATCCCATAACTCTTATTCTCCCTCTAGTCAGAACCAGGTACTTCAGAGGAGTAATCCATAGTGCAAAACAATGTATTCAAGACATTGAAATATGAAGACAAAAAGATGCAGGTAGAAATATACTTTGATAGAGGAAAAAAAAATCGATTAATTAATTCTATTTAATTGAATTTATGGGATTTTTGCAAGACAGAAATTTACTGAAACAAACATTCTGAGTTTAAGACACATTTGAGAGGAAATACAACTTTGTGAAGGTTAATTATAGCAAAATATGGTTAAGAAGATTGTATCCAAAATAATTGTCATGGAGGAATGGTGTTTTATCATCCAAAACAATTAGGAAATAGAATTTTCAGGCCATGGTAACAACTTAATGTACACAAGGAAAGAAAATGGAGAAAGTTATAGAAGAAAGTTCAAAGGAAAAAAAAGAATTTTTAGAGATCTTTGAAGATGCCTTAAATAGGATGAATGGTTGACAACAAATATTCAGACAGGAGCCAAATATGGAAAAAGTATCTTTCACTTACAAAACCAGGATTAGTTTCCTGAACAAAGCAGCAATATACAGGGTTGTGGTTGCTTCCAGTGAACAGGTCAAGCTAAATTCACAAATAAAAACTTTATTTGGTATTCCAAAAGGAAAATACTCAGCTGCATAGCTCAGTTTCAACAGAAGGGATGATGGATATTTGTTCTTCATGATGATTAAGACCCAGATGTATCTGCTGGGACAATAGGAAAAGGTTAGGATTGGTGTCCTTAGTTCTGTTACATCAGTCTTCTATTCTTGGGAAAGGGTAAATATGCTGATCTCAAGTAAAGGAAGCATCAGGAATATATCACACTACCACACACACACACACACACACACACACACACACACATATATATATATATATATATATATATATATATATATGTATTCTAGAAGAAGTAAGAAAGGTTCTAAAGGATACTTCTGTTAAGGACACTTTCAAAAAATATCTAGAGAACAGAACATAAATTATACAACTTCTCTCTCCATTCTCTTAAGAAAGAATTAAGGGAAGTATTTTTGGCTGAGTAAATATCACTCATTTTCCCTTGTAAGGCCAAGCACTTACAATGAAGCTTCTAGCCAGGCATAAAAATGGCTTAGCTTTTCCAGCATTGTATGTAGGAATAAAAAAATCAAATATAGCTCATCTTCAGTTCTTTGGATTTCCTGAAGTATTCCTTATTAAAGTGTCTAAAGTACAAATTAAGTATGCTCAATCCTAAAATTAAACTAGAAAACATGTTTTATTAGTTAAATGAGGGAAATGTGTTATTTTTTGTGGGTCTGTATAAACAGTGAAAGATTTTTTTGATTTTTCACATTTGAAAGAGAACCTGATGGCTGTGAAGCCTATCACTTCTGCCTTTTCTAATATGTCTCTCTGTAGCCAGATAAAGAATTATTTGCTCACCTGGTGGGGAAAACATACTGCTTATTCTAAAAAATCATTAGCTTTTGGGAAACACACAATGCTCATTTTGTAGGATCATGTTCAACCTTGACCAGGAAGGGTCCTGGAAAATAGCGAAGCACCCTAGGTATGCCAACTCAGCTCCATATTTGGGAATCAAATGTTCAGGTATATCTTTGGGATCTAGGATGACTAGATCCCTCCACCAGAGGGACCTACAGATTTTCTGTACTTTTTCTGCACAAATTGGATGGAGATATACCCTTGTACATCTGGTTCTGTAATAAAGAATGCCTGCTTTTTAATGCATTGGTCTTAAGGAGTTTTGGACAGTTTTTCAGCAATATCTCAACAGTATCCTTTCTACTTACAATTTTAGTTATATCTTTTTTAAATTTGTATTTTTTATTTACTCCTATTCTTCCTCTAATTCTGTGTTAATTCTTTTACTTTTTGCAAAGGAAAACAACAATAAAAAAGAAAAATCATTTACAAAGCTGAAAGGATTTTTGTTCACCCTTTGTGAAGTATGAAGTGTAATAAAGTGAAGATGATACAGGTGTTAAATCTATGCTTTCTTCTGGACCTGTTGTGCTAGACAAAATCCAGTATCAGACTTACACTGTGCAAGTTTTTTTTCTATTAAATGTACATTTTGATGTTCATCTCGGTTTACAAAAATTCATGCATTAAATTTTATGAAGAAGCAAATCCATGGGTTTTCCCTTTGAAAAGCTTCTTCTTTTTCAACAGAACAAGAGAAAAAAAAAATACAACTCTACTTTAAATAATGTTTTCTTACAAAATTATCTACAATTTAGTTTCTTAAGTGTCAAAGTGATTTTTTTAAGAAGAATTTTTCACAGCAGTTCAGGCTTCTATATTACACACACTGGCTCAAACAGAAGGCAAGCAGTTGGAATGGAAAGAACTAGAGACTATTTCTAATTCCTGTCTGAACACAAGTCACCTTAATTAAAGTGTTGAAAATTTTCTATTGGTGAAATGCTTTTTCTTCCCTGACAAAATGCTGATTTGTCAAACTCTGCTCTAAGATTTTAATTTCTCCTGAGGAGCTGGAGTCCAGAGAGAAGTGTTTACAATGTGGTTGGACAGCAATAACAAAAATTATAACTCATCCTTTCTTTGGGGTCTGTGCACTGAAAGTTTCTCTATAAATTAAAAAAAAAAAAAAAAAAAAAAAAAAAAAAAAAAAAAAAAAAAAGTAACTAAGAATTGTCTAAACCTAAAGTTTTGCAAATGAAAACTAGTACTTCAGGGATGTTCAAAACAAGAATTATTTTCTAAGTAAAAACAGACAAACAAAAACAACCCTCTGTTTTGTTTCTTTTATGAAGAGTGGAATATCTCAGAAAGACAAGAACTCAAGAATTAAACCTGAATTGTCTGTGTCTTTGATCCAGAGTAGAATAGACTGCTGTCACTACATTGCATATTTATTAGAATTATTAAAATTCATGAACTTCAGATGCCCTGATATCATCAATGAAAGTGTTGAACCAGTGAAGGGATAACAATTAATTAAATCCGTGCAATAAAAATCTATCCAGAGTTCCCAGAAAGGGGGTCCTACATGTCTAGTGATGATATGGAAAGAGAATATTTTATATTGTTCTTAGAGAAGCAAGAAGCAACATTCTGTTCTCATTTCTAATTTCAGTGGGTGTCCTTTCAAATACTTTCATCTTGTTTCATCTATTTTCTTTTGAGCAAGTAAAGAAGAAAAAGAACAAATAATTCCTTCCACAGCATCAAATCATTCTTACAACATGATGGCATGAAGTTTATCAAAATTTACCACTTTGTAAGAATTATAAATTTTAGTTGTTCCTGTAGCTCAATTATTTGAAAGAGAAATACTGTGCTTTAAAGTAGCAGAAGCTTTTCTGTTGGATACTAGAAAGAGTGCTCAGGAAATAAACAAATTAAAGAGAAAGTTGCATAGAGGCCTTTAATAATCTGACATTAATGTATAAATGCAGATTAAATTTTCTTTTTTAATACAGCTCTTTAAAATATGTATTCTTTGTTTTATAGGACTCAATGAAAATTTCTCACATTGTCTACATACAAAACCTTTAATTCATTTTCAATTAATAATGAATAACCTAGTCAATTACTTTTTTCATTTGAAATCTACTTGATTATAAATTTTACATGAAAAGATGATTCATTTAATATTTTAGTCCCATTCTTGACTTATCTAGAAGAGTCACATAAAAGGTGCTTCATAATCAGTGGTGTTTTATAACCAAGGGTCTGTTAAAGATTTCCTTAAAAGTGTACACTGATAAAATAGATAATAACAGAAATAATTCTCATATACTATTTTTTGGAGTTATGTTTTTTACACAGACCATAAAGGTAATTGTTTTACTTGTCTAGATTGTTTTCCTTGTAGTTGCATCCTCTGAGAAATTATTGAAGTGTCCAGGTGACAAACCTCAAAGGACTCATCACTACAAACTGTCAGTAAAACCCAAAACAATTAAGAGCTGGGAACTCAATTGCTTGAAATAAGATTTCCAGTATGTTTTTAGGGTTATTTATTTGCTGCTACCAGTCTCTAGTTACTGTAATCTTTAATTTTTAAGACATTTTCTTTTAGCAGATCTTTAAAGTTAGAAATATGTGCATCCTTCATATTGAACATTCTGTAAATCAGAAAATACACAATAAATATATTTCTTAAAATGTTATATATTTGCAACATTTTATAATCTTCATGTCATTAATAGGTGTAACAGTCCTTTTCCTATCAAAAGACAATGAGGTTTTTAATAATTATTATGTTACTCTGTTTTGTGAGGGTTTTTTTGTTTGTTTGTTTTGGTTTTTTTCTGAGAGCTTCCTCATTGCAGAAAGATCCCAATTTCTTTATCATGCAGAGCTGGTCTTTCTGCAGAAAGGAACAGATCCATGCCTGAAAACAATGCTGTTATTTGTGGGCACAGATTGCCCCTGCGGTTGAGGCTCAGCATGAAAGACTGCAGCAATCTCGGCTCAGCGGGGAGTGGGAGTGAGCCATGGGCCGAATGTTTCCTTTCAGGTGGATTTGGACTTCATCTAGCAAGATGTGGGAGACTGAGACTATCTGACAAGGCAAGGAACTTTGTACAGATCAGTAGGTTCTAAGCACAATATACTGTGTCTCACCTCCATCTCAGAAAGTGCCATATCAGATCTGAAAGTGGTAAATAAATACATGTTACAATGAGACACTGCGGAATGTGAAAGTCTTTTTTCTACTACAAGACCAAACTTCTGAGATGAAATCAGAAGTTCTGACTTCAGATAAGGCTCAGGTCTCTACTTTGTAAGAGGGATTCTGAATTTCATGTACAACATAAAAGACTAGTTGAAGGACAGTCTAAAAATCATGAAAACTGCAGTATAAGAAACAGAAACTGAACCTAGAGTTTTTAAAATGAAAACTAAACATTCAGGGATTGAGACATTCTGACTTTGGAGACACAAATCTAGGTTTTCTGATGAACCAGTGACTCATCTGACACCTTCTAAGGTCTCTTAGCTCTTAGAGACCTTCTAAGGTCTCTAAAAGCACCCTTAAATAGTGCTCTTAGTCTCTGGAATGCTCCCCAGACTCCTCTTCTAGAGGATGTAGACTTTTGCTTACAAGGTCTCAGCTTTCAAAAGTGTCTCATAAAAAAATCCCTCATTGTTCCAGTATCAATACTAAATAAGCTATAAAAATTCTGGGAACCAAAGCTGAATTATCAGAACCCAGAAATTCAGTTTTAAGCACATTTTGAATGTTTCTAGATGAACTATCTGTTATATTCTCAAACTTTATTATCTTCTGTAATTTCCTTTCAAAATTTGGGAGACAAGTAATCTCTTCTTGCTGGAATGGAATAAACGTTCCCCTTGACCATTTTTAATTCCAATCAAATGGAAACTTTCGTTTTTAACCTTTTTCAATTTTTCTTTTTTTGTTTTGTTCTGACACACAGTTTAGATGTCTATAAATTGAAATGTTTTATCCTTTAAGTTGCATGAAGGATTAAAGCACAATAATGCTATTCTGCACTGTGGATAGATAAAGTAGTGATCAATTCTGGCTTTCAGTATAGTATATATATTTCCAAAGGTGAGGAATTTTCTGTGAATTGCTAAAGTCAGCAAAGTTGGAATAAGCCCTTCAAAGCATTTTTTTTTTTCTAGTCAGAGATCAGATCATATCCCTGAGCATAAAGGTTCTGTCCTTGCTTAGGAACTAATTTACTTGAATTATACTCCCTTCAACCCCCAAAATATCAAGGAATCAGTTTTTGTCTGTCTCAATTAAAACACAATTTAAAAAAAAAATTTTAATAGAAAAAAATAAAAAATTCAGTAACTTAAATTATGCAATGAATATTCAAAAGGTAAATTACAGGTCAGTTTAAAGTCCTTTATTATGCTGTCATCCTTGTTGCTGTTCTCCCTGGTGAGTCACTGAACCATGCCTCCATGCTGTAGATAGGGCAAACTCTAAATCCAGTCATGCCCTTTTCTTCAGTTTTAATATGCTGCTAAATATTTAAATACTTGCCTTCAAAAATATTCTAATTACTTTACACTTTACAATAGGAAATTAAACCATTTACAAAGGACAAACTATTAATTTCCATAGTTTATTCTTAAAGGGAGCATTGTTCCCTGCTCAGAATAGCTTTGTTATTTTCTTTCTTAGCAACCATGTACTCCTATCAGGAAAAGTCTTCTTTCTTTCTTCACTTCCTTAGGTCCCCTTTAGATCTACTGTTTAAGAAGGACAAAGACAACTTTTTAAAATTCTGTTTATGTTCTTGGGAAATGTCACTTGTTTGGCAGGAATCCTAAACAGTAGCACAGCTTGATCCCCCTGCACAGCCCTACACACAGCCAGACCTGACATCAGGAAGCTTTTTCCATGACAGGCATAAATTAAGCTGAAACTTAGTTGCATAATAATGGAAAATGTTTTCTAGAATGGACAACCTGCACGTTCTAATATCTCTATATCTCTTCAGTGGGTCAGTCCCCTCTTCTAAAATTACCTTAAACAAGAGAAAAAAAAAAAAAGACATTTAAAGTTTTGTGTGGTTTAAGGGGTTTATCAGTGGTTTGGTTTTGTTTTTGCATTGGTTGGATTTTTTATTTGTTTTGTTTGTTTTGTTTTTTTTTAGTTGGTGGAAGGGTAAGGGTATTCTTGTTTAGGTTTTGGTTTCAGTGTTTTCTGTATATTTCTTTTTGGGGAGGGTAGATGGGAGAGGTGTTTTCTATTTCCCTTGAGTATTTACTATGAAACTATTTATTCAAAGCTGTGAATTGCTTTGTTGCAGGTGACCAGACTAATTTTGGCAGTGCCTTTTGCACAGAAGTTTTTAGAAACTTTAGAAAGTTTTAGAAAGTTCACAGCAAAAGGGTGAAGATACCATCTGCTCATGTGTAACTGAGCAAGGTTATATTCAAAGGAGACTTTTTTCCCCTTCTTCCCCTCCCATGTTGATAGAAAACATTAATTACTGCTTTGTCAAATAGAAAGCTGAATCTGCCAAGAAGTAGGATTGAGAAAGGTATTCAAATAACAGAAATACTGGCTGGCAAATAGCAATATTTCCTGTGACATAATCATTAAAATTGCTCAGTTGTAAAGAAGTCTTCAGCTTTGTGGTAAAAGGCCAAGTGAACAAAGTCAGCGAGGGTGTCACTCACTCTTCACTAAGTCTTGGTTCCCAGAGCATGTGGGCTTGCTGTTGTAATCCTTGGGAGTGAGCAGGACAAGGGACAGTGGAGACAACCCAAACACAAATGCACCCACCATGCAAGAGATTATTATGGGCAGAAGTCTGATGTTGTTCATATAGACAGGGCTGTACCTGTTGGGAAGTTTGGAAGATGCTTCATGACAGTTGTCAGTTTAGCAGGGACTTGGAGAGATCTCTATACCATACTCTGCCATATGCAGTTAAAACATGCAGAATAGACCAATATCGTGCTCTTCATGGACAGACACAGCAGAGGAACTGTTTTGATTCCTCCAGGGAAATATCCATTGTCTTGTAAAGCCTTTCATTCTTCTTACATATATAATACCACTATAGAATTTTAAGCAGCCACTCATTTAATTTAGTAAATAAACAATTCTGTGGTTATGCTTTTTTCTTCATCTTATCTGATTATGATGATGAATAAAAAGCAGAACTTTAACTTTTTTTTTTTTTTAAACTGTGAACACATTTTAGCAAGAATACCAAAAAAAAGTTTAAGAGAAAAAAATGCCTTAGGGTTCTTTTTTCACTTTCTCTGATGCCTTTTTAAAAAGAGTCAATAAGCACTGGGAAACCAGACTTTAAATTACGTCTTATAACTATTTTGTTTTCCAGCCTAAGGCATCTTAAAACTAAAAAGTCCTTGACTTTTTTCTGATTTTTTTATAAAAGGAAAACATGATCTCAAGTGTTTTGAACATACTACAGAGTTATTATTTCTAAAGCATTGATCCCTCTACTTTTACAAACTAATGGACATTCAAGTATATTAAGGAATGAGATGCTCAGTTGATGCTAATGGATAATACAAGTCTTATTGTAGGACACTATTAACTGAGAACGTGATTGCACTTTTTAAACCTTGTTGTTTCATCAGTAAACTAGATCAAAATTATGACCTTGTAAATTTCTTAACAGCAGACAATACAGATACAAACATTATGTAGATCACAAACCAAAGGGGAATTTTGTATATTAGCTACATATAGATGTCTCATAAGCTTTGATGAGACAAAGCCAGTGAATGAAGTGATTTGGAAACACCACAACAGATGCCCTTCTGAACAAACATGATTAAAAGGTTAGGATGAGCAATACTGGTTATCAGATCATTTTCTATTTTGTTTAATTTTACTTACAGTTTAAGCATCTTTGCAGCTTTGATATGTGTTTAGATTTTCAAGAACTTAGTAGGCTGCTGTAAACTTTTAAAGTTATAATTTTAACTGGGGATTTCAGCGGGCAGCTTTTAATATTTGATGATAAGCATGTTATTCTATAGAAGCTAATTAATTATTCGATAGACTTCTTCAATGCAAGTGAATCCTTAAGAAAAAAATTGGCAGGTGGAGAAAACAAAGGTAGGGAACTTAGGTCCAGCATTTTTATTTTAATCTTTGCGCCTAAAAGATTGAAATTTCTCTCATGATCACATGCCTCATTATTACTTTTTCAAATTATACCACTGGAAGTTAAATGCTGTATTCACACCTACAAGTCAGCGTTCAGCAATATTAAACAGTCTGGGTTTGAAATAAATGAATCCTTTTTGAAACTGAGCCTTTAGAGGCCACAGTTTACTAAGTAATCTATTGAAAATAATACAAATATGATCTTGATCCTGCAGGCAAACCTAGATGAAAGGTTTATTGCTTAGCAGAACAATTATATTAGGTAATATTTTGGTTTTTAAGCCCTGTGTATTTCTGTATATCTGTATGTTCATAAACATGGGTAGGATGGACTGGTTTTCTACATTGTACGAACAGTAACATCATAAAGTATTGTCCACACAAAAAAAGAAAAAAGAAAATTAAAAAATTCAAATACTTCCTCTGACAAAACCCTTTCCGAAGAGTGTGGTCACTAAAGAATTTCTTACTTTTTGAGTAAAATAATGTTACTACCTAAACAAGAACTAAGCTGTCACAGCTGTCATCCCTCAGTGAATCTGAGCAGTGCCCAGAACTATGGTGAACATTTGGCCATTAGTACCTAGGATAGTACTTACAGAAAAGGAAACACAAAACAAAAACCCACCAGGTGTGTTCTAGAGACATCCAAAGCAAATAGGCCTGAAGTAGACTTAGGCTTTCAAGTCAGAATACTTCATAAAAATAGTGAGTTGGATGGTATAGCAGAAAGTTAAGTCAGCAGACATAAATTTTGTCCTTCCAGAAATCCCAAGAGAGTATTTGAAAGTGCTGTCTCTCTGAAGTAGATTCCAGTACTTTTTGCGCTTAATGGGAAGGATGGCAACTTACTTTGAAATGTAGAAAGAAGATCATTGGAAAGCAGGAGTCATATTAATACTGGAAAGAATGCAAAGTTAGACAGAAAATACTGAACAAAGACTTCCTGTGAAAAAAGGAGTTTTGTGAAAAATAATAAAAAAACCCCAAACCAACAAATCAAGAAAACCATCATCTCCTTACATAATGGTTCATGCAGAGTAGAAAAGTTACAAAACAGAGAGCATAAAGATGGACAATAAACATGTGTTTAGAGATTCACAGGGGATCTAGGTATCTAGTTTGTCCAGTTCAGACCAGTTCATTGACTTGTCACATTTCTGTTGAATGTCACTAAGATAAATAGTACTGGAGGTTATCTTTTTCCTGTCTTTATCTTTCACCTCTACATTAGTTTTTATCAGTATACATGCATGAAACATAACACAACTAAAATATTTATTTTTGTTGTTTTCTGGACTAGTACAGATTTCAAAACCTGAAAGTCTGTGAAATGCACTTCTTGGTTTTCAGCACATATGATTCAGAAAAAAAGAAAGAATTAGCTTTTCAGCTAAATAATTTGTAAAGAGAAATAATTCATTTTGCTTTTGGATTTTAAATATCTAGGAAGCCAAAAGAAGAATATATGCTAATCTTTTTTCTTTGGGAAATCTCCAGTCGTCTTCGAGTCACACTTCCTCAAATCTTTTATTTGTCTATATTTCTTCCTATGAATTAATTTTTCCTTTCTGGGAACAGTTCTAAAAGAATGTATGAAGAATCTTTCAAATCTAGACCACTGCAAAACCTAGTGAATAATTAAATTGCAGACAGAATTTAATTTTTTTAAAAAATGCTCTCAGGATAGAATTTAAGCTTATTATATAAGCTATCAGTCACTTCTGTCTCAGGATGTGGAAAGTGATGTTCTAGAAAAAATTTAGAAAGCAAAGTGTTTTTCTAAATGGAAGTTTTATCAAAAGATATCTAACTTCAAGTAGCATCAAGCTGAGAAAAATGATTCAAGAATATCAGGATGGGCATTGGTTACAAATCACTGAAAACAAGGTTTATCTTGGAAGCAGTCATTAAAGGCTTGCTAACAGCAGGAACACTGATGTATCAGTAATTAATTAGAATGAATACAAGGATAATATGCAAGCAGCAGGTAAGTGTTCTCTTTGCTGGAATACTATGTCACAAGTCAAGCTTCTACAGAACTGTACTGTAAATGACTGTCTAATAGAGGTATTTTTTCAGCAAACAACTGAGTTAATACCCAAGCTCTATAACAGTTTTCTGTTACCTTCCTTTCTACCATGCTCACTGTGAAGAACAGAGAAGGGAAAATGGACCAAAATTTCACAACTAAACATGTAGTAAACAAAGATTCATAAATATAAAGTAATATTTATAAATATTGAAATGTCATGATCTTACTCTAGGTGAAAACCATACCAAGGGCAATACAAAAAGGAAATTGACAAATCAGTTTTTCTGCTCATCCGTGAAATGTCATCTACTAAAAAATTCTTTCCATGCTTTTTTTGTCAGACACAAGCATACCACAGGACAGGCAGACCTTGCACTTGAGGTTGAATGAGGACCTTATAACTAGAGAACAGTGACCCGTTCAAATCTAAACTTCTTGTTACTATTATTCTAATTATTACATTTTATTTCTGTGCATTTATAGGGAAAACTCCTTCAATAAACCATTTCTTCTGCCTTCCACTAGAATGATATTTGAAAGGGATAAATAAACAAATACTTTTCACTTTTAATCTAGAGAAAAAAATAGGATTGGAACACAAAATTATAACAGTGAAGATTGAAGATTAATATTACATTTTTTCATCCTCTGTATGCAGTGTTCAAGTTATGGCTTTTTACAGTAATTTTTATTTAAAAATCCAAGCCATAAAAATAAACACATTTTGCTTCTGAAGAATATTGTAAGATAATGTTATGAATGTGTTACACAGTAGCATCATAATTGGATGTGAATCTACAATCTCAGATTTCCCCATCAATGTGTAATACGAAAAGTAAGGATATTCGGTGATCAAGGGGATTGCTTACATTCTTATTATTTTGGATTTCCCCCTCAAAGAAAAAACAGACAATTTTTTTACCACCAGGACAATTATGATCTAAGATAGGTTCTCCCTTGCAATAATTTGCTGTGTGGAATGGAAACAAATTTGAAATTTGAAACAAAATATTCATTTCATGACAGTAATAACTTTCTTGAAGCTATTTTTTTGCATGCAGTACTCTAGTGAAATGAAAAAACAAACCCCTACCTTTTTTCAACAATTAGTAACTCATTTACTCTGCCTAACATTTAGAGATTATTTTTCCTGGTCTGTTCCTGTCTCCTAGCATATAATTTCAACTCTTCCTAGGCAGTTATTTCTGTGAGAAATAGAAGCTAAAATCCATTCACCCACCCAGTAGCCCAGTTAACTGATCTGTTTATTGCTATTAAATACTATGAGATTCTCCATAATCCCAAATGTTGATAAGTGCCTAGACAAATAGAGTAGGGATATAATAAGAAAAGTAAAATGCAATTTTATAAATATTCTGTTTATACAGAGCAATTACTAAAATACAGGAATAAGAATATATCATGAAATCAACATTAAATTAAGGTCTTTATTATTTTTTAAATGCTTTTTTTTTAATATTTGAAATCTTGAGCCTTTTAAGATGATGTTTTCAATCTTTGTTTTAATAACTATTCTATCCAGAAATATATCTTTAAATAACAAATTGGTTAGTTTGTTTTAGTAGAAACAGATGGCAAGCATGAATTATGAACAGCTCAAAAAAGATCAGCCTTTGAGCTCCTGTGCGAAGGAAGGTTTAGTTCTGATTGGAGTAAGATGAGATCATGTTATATTTCCAGGATTTGTGGTAACATGAAGCAAGTAACCTAAAACTAGGTTAACACATTAAGGAGTTGGTGCCAGTTTAAAATCAATGTTTCAAGCAATAGATTACCAAACTGCTTTTTTTTTTTTCCTTTTCATGATCAGTGGAACTTCACACAAAATATAAACATGTTAATAAATAGGTTAGAAAGTCTATTGCCAAATGAAGCATATTTTTCTACATAACTCTTGCTTCTCTGGAAGAACAGAGAGCTCACTGCTTGGTTTTAGCTAGTGACCAAGACAGAGAATATGATTAGGACTATCAAGAAGGTCTCTGCTGTAGGCAAGTATAAATTTTGCCATTATTAATAAAAGGCCAAAGGCTTTGTATGGACAAGAAAAAGTAAGGTCTCAGCTACAGCCCAGGCTTGCCTTGCTGTAAGTTGGTCTCAGCTATTTTGAGGAATTCATAGGTTGTTCTGAATCAGGATTTGGCAAAGTAAATCTGAGTCGAACAGCAAGATAAAAATTTAGGAATCAATCTTCTTGAGGCAGTTAATGAAAAATAGTGTGAAAAAAGGATTCCAAATTCTTAAAAGTTACAGTTTAATCACCACGCCAGCATGATTTTTGAAAAAAATTTAGTATTTATACTCTGTAAAATGTAAACCTGTCCTTTCAAAACAATAAACTTATAATAGAAGCAGGTCCAATGTCTATACATCCAGATAAAAAAGTCAATAACATATGTGGAGTGATTAACATTTACACACTAAGCAGCATATTTTCATTGTGGGGCATAATCAGGCATATCTGTCTGTCTGTACACACATTCCCACTCCCTGGCAAGGAAATATGCCCTATTGTAGAAATATATATATATATGTATATATATATTTACACATTTACAAACCATAAAAAACCGGAAACCATTAAACCAGCAAAAACTTACTGCAACAGCTCTCTGAAGATGATACTAGTCTATTTCCTCGAGAAATTAGAATAGAAAAATTATTAGGAGTAGGATAAGCACCAAAATAGGTGAAAGTGTTCTTATATGTAGCAATAGAGAAGATATTTTCCCCTTAGCTTTAACCCACATGTAGGAACATATGAATAGATAACAAATAGGCCTGGAGGCCAGCTGTAGATCAATAGGAATTCAACAGGAGGCTATGGATATGTAGATTAAGGATGACCTGAATATTCTGGATCATTTAATCATTCCATATATTCAGGTATCTGATTTGAAAAATATCCAAGCTTCTACTTTTCAAAGCCAAAAAGAGATTATTACATGATTATAGGATTAAAAGAGTAGGACATTAAAAAACAAAAAGCAAGCAAATTATATAACATTTGTAATAAAACTGCAGGCTCTTAACAAAAAATGTAGCCATTGATGTTCGCACAAGTCTCAGGAATCTGTGGAAAAGTTTTAATTAATTATTACATACCTGTCCATTTATGGACTAGACTGACTTCTTGCATCGTGTTCAGGCTTCCTCTTTCATGAATTAAATTAGTCTGCTATAGGAATAAGGTATTTTTTCCTTTGTTTTGGACACTCTGAGAAGATTTCTCCTTAAGACAAGGTCATTGACAGTATGACTTTAAATTGATAGGCAAAATTTGCTCTTAACCAGGGCAAATATTCAAGAGTCTTAGGCAGTGTTTTGGTTATACTCTTAGTAACTTTATTTGATTTATTAGTTCACAGGACGTAAGAGCCAAGTAAATTTATCAAATTTGCTAAGCTGTATAAATTGTAGACAAGTGTTGCAATGAGAATACAGGTTTTATTAAAAAAAAAAACCAAACAGTAGGGGTACAGTATTACAAAACTGAAAGTTAAAAAAATAAGCAAAATGCAAGAAGTATACGAATTGGTGCTATGGGTCTTCATGCATTTTTTTGAATAACAATGTCAATTCAAACGCTTTCTACACTTTCCATCCTCACAACTCATTTCTCCCCTCTCTTACATCACTGCTTAGTCTTTGCTGTAATACCCGTTTTTGAGGCTACACTGAATTTAATTATGGTTCTGATCTTGTTAATTTTAATTTTTTAAATTTTCTTTTCTGTTTGAGAAGTATGTGTTTGTTGGTTCTCCATCCCTGATAAATCACTTTTATACACTAATACACTGCAGGAATTAACTATTTTTGTAGTATGAAGCTGAGATATATAGATACACACATCAATATTTGGCAATATATATGTATCTATGTCTATGAACATGTGATATAGATTATACCTGCATTGCAGATAAAGCATAGGATTAAAGCAGTGGAGGCAATCTGGGATACATGTATTTGTATTCCTGCCATATACAGATCCTATTTTTTAAGGGTATACTAAATGGAAAAATACCATCATCATAATTTAAAATTTTTACCTTTTTATAAGCTGACATGAAAACACAGTCTTATTGAATCTACTGCAAGAAAGCTCAGGAAAAAAATCAACATGTCTTAATTTTTTTCTGGTCAGCTTTCTCTTGGATGCCATTCCCTTCATCAAGAATTCCCATATTCTCATCTCCTGAATCTTCAAAATGTGTAGTGATGTTTTTAATTTTTTACTGCTACTAGTGAATTTTTAATGACAGATCACTTTCTTCAAAGGAGTCTGAAAGGACTACAATCCCTTCTAATTTTGCTCTGTGGGGCTTGGTTTTCATTTTGGCATGACTCCTGTGGAGTTTATGCTGCTGATGCACCAGTGCATTCATTGTCATTGAAATGGATTTACTCGATAACTAAATATTAAAGAGTTTTACAACACTCTAAAAATTGTCTTATCAAACACACAGTATGCTTTTTGCTCTTCACAGGAATAATATATATCAATAGTAAAAATAGTAAAGATGACAAGTATTTTACACAAACGACTCTATTCTGAAGTGCCAATGGCACAACAATACATAAGGGACTTTGGATTTAGACTAAAATATTAAATACCTGCTGACAAATGGATGTTTTGAAAACTGGAGAAAAAAACAAGACATACCTAGGAGCCCCTTCTATGATGAAATATATTGCTTAATCAACTGCTCCATTTTTTTCCCTCAAAGAGGAAAATAAGAGCAAAAGGACCCAGGATTTGATGTGATGCAGCATGCTTGTGAGATGAATTGTAAACTGAAACTGACTTGAAATGTTTCATATTTGTTCTACACAGAAAGGTGTTGATCGTAGTTTGTTTTGTTGGGTGTTTTTTATATTTTAATCTAAGGGAAATCAAGCACAGCCAATGTATTTTTGGTTTAGGTTTTCTTGAAATTTGACAGAGAGATATCTATGACTTTGATGCTGATCAAATCTAATGTCAGCTCAAAATTCCCAGTCAGTTTAAATGTGTTGCTTAAAATTGAGGCATGAGGCTGAATACAGATAATAATCTATAATCCCTATATTTTGCTATTAACATATCTGTATACTACTACAGCTCATTTTCCTCTTATAATTCTTACCAAAGCATGATTTAATAGAACACAATTTCCTTATAGTTCCACTCATTGACAAAAAAAAGGAACATTTAAACATTTTTCTTTTTTAAACCTTCTCTCTCTTTACTATACCTCAATAGAATTAATAATTCTGCCTTCTCCGTTCCAGTTATTGAAACTGCCTTTATTGTGAATCAAGGTGTTTATGTTCTGCAAGGTAGTATGTTCATAAGAGAGTTAGAACATCATGAGGAGATGATGTTCTAACTTGCTTATGAACATACTATACAGTATTCTGTATGTTATTCTGCTGTACAGAGGGGACATATTTTCAAATGGAAAAGTCAGAAATAGAAGTGATAAAGCAGTCTATCAAGAGGAATTGCTTTAGATTAGAGAAAAAGTATTTCTAACAATTTTCTCTGTTATATGATGTCTTCTTATTACTATATATACATGTGAAATATTTTGGAATCTTTTATGATGAACTTCCATCTCCTTTTCTAAGTTTCAAATAAAGATTTCATTCTTTACGTCTACTAATTACTCTTATCATTGTTAAACAGTAAAAAGCTTGTACTGATTTATAGGCTTTCAGAGAATCTTTTAGCCAAAATCTACTTAAAAACTACGTGAATGACAGAATTCTATATGAAAAGATAAGGGGAATGATTATGGATTATTTTGTGATCAGCACCTGTGAGCTATTTGATGCAGGTGTTACTGACAGGTAAAAAATGCAACAACAGCTATAAAAATAACACAAAATATGGCATTTCTATACAATCTCATATGTACACTTAGAACAGCAGTAAGAAAAAAATCAAACCCTTATGGTATTGCTTGATTTAACATGTTGACTACTAAACTTTAAAGAACAAGACAAAACACTGGGAATGAAAGTTTATTTCAAAGGTTAGTACCCTTGCAGGTGCCTTAGTAAGTGAAAAAGATATATAGCAATCGTAATAATGTGGCAGAAACCAATTTCACTAATGTGTTCTCTTCTGGATAGCAATTTTTTAAAACTTCTAGAAATAACAGCCTCCCTGAAGATTTTCTGAAATACTTGTGTTGCATTGACAGTTAGAGATATGGTACAAGAATGAAATCTTGAGAGGTGAGCTGTGCATCATAAGTATCAAAGTCACCTTTTACTAACTAGGAGTTCTCTATATTAATATCCCAGGTCTCATGCATGTACTGCCTTCTCCCAGAGATTTCAGAAAAGGAAATAGTTATACAATCGGTTTTGCTACATTTTCCTCTATTCAAGACTTTTTTATTGCCTGGGAGATTTTATTATTATTTTCTTTTGTTCTGTTTGATGTTAATGATTTCCTGGTAGGTTTTGAAAATCTTGAGCTTTACAAAAAAATCTATGGATACTTTAATGTATTGGAACTTCAAATCGAAATACTCATTTGTGTGGAGAACCCTTACAACATTAAAATTCAATATGGCAGGTGAACAACTAACAGCACACAAATATTATCTTCATTTCATAAATGAGAAGCTGTCTATCTAACTCTGGATCTTCTGCACTAACAAGCAATATCAAATCAATATGATTGATGCTACCTTATTTTACTAAAAACATTTTAAGGGTACAGGAATTTCTTAATTTTGTTAGGTACCTAAGATTTGTTTATTAACATCTGTCTAATATTAAATCTATGGAAATCAAAGCATACAAAATTTACCTGTGGTATTAATCTCTTTGATTTATATCTATATGTGCTGGTTTTCAATGATAATTTTCTTCATAGTAGTAAGTATGAGACTATATTTTGGGTTTGTGCTGGCAACTGTTAATGGAACAGGGAGTTTTCATTACTGCTGAGCAGTGTGTGCACAGAATCAACACCTTTTCTGTGTCTCATACCTCCCCACCAAGGAGGAGCCTGGGTTGCACAAGAAGGTGGGAAGGGACAGAGCTGGAGTATCTGACTGCAATTGCCCAAAGAGACATTCCATACCAAATGGCATCATGTTCAGCATATAAAGAAGAAGAAGAAGAAGAAGAAGAAGGAGAAGAAGAAGGAGAAGAAGAAGGAGAAGAAGAAGGAGAAGAAGAAGGAGAAGAAGAAGGAGAAGAAGAAGGAGAAGAAGAAGGAGAAGAAGAAGGAGAAGAAGAAGGAGAAGAAGAAGGAGAAGAAGAAGGAGAAGAAGAAGGAGAAGAAGAAGGAGAAGAAGAAGGAGAAGAAGAAGGAGAAGAAGAAGGAGAAGAAGAAGGAGAAGAAGAAGGAGAAGAAGAAGGAGAAGAAGAAGGAGAAGAAGAAGGAGAAGAAGAAGGAGAAGAAGAAGGAGAAGAAGAAGGAGAAGAAGAAGGAGAAGAAGAAGGAGAAGAAGAAGGAGGAAGAGGAGGGCATTAGGGCATTAGGAATTATGACGTTTGTCTTCCCAAGTCAGCATTATGTGTCATGGAGCCCTGCTCTCTTGGGGGTGGCTGAACACCTGCCTGCCCATGGATGAAATCCTTGTTTTGCTTTGCTTGTGTGTGCACTTTTGCTTTACCTGTTAAACTGTCCTTATCTTACTTCATGTGTTTTCTCATTTTTGTTCTTTTTTATTCCACTGGGGCAAACTGAGAAAGCAGTTGTCTGGTGCTAGTCACCAGCTGGGATTAAATACGGCACCATGTTGCAAAAACCTCATTACATACAACCCAACAGTTATTCCATGTTTGAGAGTTTTCCTTATTCTTGTATGCAGCAAAATGTTATGACCTCATCTGCAAATTTTTTTCCTAGGTACTAAGACCCCTGAAAATACATAAAAGTAGTACAAGAAAGGATGTCCAGCTCCAGAAGAGAAGTACATCCTAGAATGCAGAAGACATCTGACAGTGAATAAAGAATGGACAGAAAAATATGTGTGAAACAGACAAGCATACACAGTTAGAAGGTACAATAAAAGCAGGTTTAGTGACTTTGAAAAGAAACATATTTAGAAGACACCAAACAAAGGAGACATGCAAAGTATGTGTTTCTCTGCCCATTTCTTGTTTGCTCTTTCTTTTCTTTTCCATAAGTACCTTAACTTGATGGTAAACACCAATGGAAGATATTCTATGTTTCCACCTTCTGGCTCCACATAAGTCTTTCTCTAGAGTCTGAAAGTCAGATCTTTGATATTGTTTGGGGGAGGGTGGGGGATGTCCCAGTTTTTTGGTTGCTTTTCTTTTAAAGGCTTTCTATTGCAGTTTTAAGAGGTGGGTAACAACCACCACAAAGTGACTTTATAAATACACATGAATTGGTTTATCATCTGCAGAACAGCACTTGGCATACAGAGATGTAAATTCTCTTTGTTCTGTTAAAACGTCTGCAGTTTTTCTTTCACTGTTTCTTAGGGCACAGATTTGATGCCCTCTAGCGACTGATCACTTGGTTTAATATTTAAAATTGTACACAGACAGTGGACTGGCTACAGATATGAGTAGACCTTACACATCAGCATGACAGTTTTCTGACCCTGATATGCATTATGAAAGCTTTTTCATTATTTCTCCACCAATTAACATGAGTCTAAAACTATCTGAACTTTCTTCCCTCTGTCGTAGAGTATAAAACATGAAAACAGTTAAAACTTAGAGAGAAGATAGTGGTAACCACTGGTTGAGGGTTTCTTTCTTTTACCGCAAACAAAACTCATTTCTTCTTGAAGGGTAAGAGAACTGGCATATGCTTACTGTCATGCTTACAAACTCTGCAGACTATGAAAGCACTCTGCAGCTTCCATATGTTAGACAGTGTATTATAACTGAATGTAAATATGCTGTGAGAGCTCTGCAACCCTCTGCCCTCCACTCTTTTCCCTAAACAAAACACTGGTGCAATACACAGGACTAGTGCATTAAATGTTCATCTCTTCTATTAAAAGATCACCTTCAGATGACAGAAAATGATAGCTGAAATAATCTATACCAAACTATGCCATACCAAATCTATACTAAATCTATACCATCTATTGAAGTGATAGAGTTTTAGATGTAATGTTCCTTTGCAATTTTTCCAGATATAAAAACCAAGATTTTTTAATATTTATTTAGTTGGAATAATCAGTGCATCCCATTGTTTAGCCTCTAAATACCTCCTCTTTATGATAATTCTTTAACAGATTTAAATAAAAACTTGGATTTTACTGAGGTACAAGCAGCCTGTAATTGCTACAAAATTTGCTAGAGAACTTCAAGTTTTAGAAGCAAACTCAGTGTTGACTTCTGTTCAGCATAATGTGACAGATGTTGTCATGATGCTAGAGATGTAACAAACTATCTGTAAGTAATTTGAATAACTGGTGAAGCAAGATATATCTGACAACACCGGCAAGTTATGAATGTGAGGAGGGGCATAGAGCGACCCCTGTGGCTAACTAGCAGGACAGAGTGTAGTTGACTGATCTTTTTTCCTACTTAAAGCCTCAAGGATAATATATACTTTAAAGAATATGCAATATATGAAAAACAAACACATTCCTCTTCCCCGTCCCCAACCCAAAAAAAAAAAAAAAAACAAACCAAAAAAAAAAAACCAAAAAAACCACCAAAAAAACAACCTAACAAAACAACAAAAAAATCTCAAACAAAACCCACTTGTCATGGCTTAGGAATGGCACTCCCCAGTTAAGTGCCCCTACTGAGACTCTCCAAATCTTGTGCCATCTGCTTGCTCCCTCCTTGCCCTCCCCTACTGCAGTGGGCTGGAGAGAAGTGGAGGCACAAAAGGCAAAGGTCATGGGCTGAGTAGAAACAATTTACTGGAGACATCAATGAGATAGGAAAAGGAACAGCAACAGCAAGAATAGTAATAAAAAAAATGTACAAAAAAGAGAGTAATTCAAGTGCAAAACTGTTCACCACAGATCTTGACACCACTGCAGCCATGCCACCCTGACCACTCTCTCCAGCTCCGAACTGGCATGTCCAACCTGCTCCCCCTGGCTTGGAACTGACAGCACCCAACCACTCCCTCCGGCTCAGAACCAGAGCCACGCTCACTCGACTGGAAGGAGCCCCTTCTCTCCACGAGAGGCTCCCTTCCACCTGTCCCAACAATGATGTGAGGTGACAAAATAACCTTTGAGTCCTGGCTGTGGCCCCTCCTAGCTACTGCAAAACTTAACCCTGTGCTGGCCAGAAGTAGGACACCACTTCCGTATGCTGTTTACAAGAGAACTTCTTAGGGAGAAGAGCCTTGAAGAAATGAAAGTGGAATCATTTATAGAACAAAGCTAACAATTTTCAGGTTTTAAAACTATTTTCATATTTTCTTCCAGTCACTAAGCATAGGGGAAAGGAATATTTGATCTCACCATTGCTCGATTCTGAACCGCTGGAGCAACTTAAGGCATCTTGACATGCCTATGCAGGAATTTATTACTCTATAGCAGCATACGCAATATGGAAAACAACTATTTGGTTTGAAAGTTAAAGATTGTTTATCAGATTTTCTGTGATACAAAGACAGAATTCTACTCTCCTTTTTTATTAAAAGTCAGGAAGTCAGAACAAGCTTTCTTAAAGATCTATGCAGCAGAGAGATTTCTGCCACAATAGGCAGGAACAGAGCAGTTTTAAGCAAAACAATGTTGTCAGTTGCTCAAGGCAGCAGACAGCAGATGATGGCAGAATCAGGTATTGTTGTGCACTGAGGCCTGGATTTTAGTAAAGCAAGAAACAGCAGTAACACTGTGGCAGAAAAAGGTTACTGATATTTTATTTTGGCATATCATGAATAAATAAATGTGAAATTGAAAGGAAAAGGAACTATCAACTCAGTGCCTGTCCCCCATCACTGCATGAGTTCTTGCTCTTGGTGTGTTTGCTTGTATATTGTCTTTCTCCTTAATCCTCGTCTGGCTTTGAATCTCAGAAGTAAACTTTCTTCTCCAAGAATATTTAAATATTTAGGAAAAAGCTCCCCACACCAGATGTTAATGAGCATTATAAATTATCTCTAAATCTTATTGCTAATTTTAATCTGAAATTTTTTTGCTAATAAATTTTCAGCATTTTATTAGAAATTAAAATTTACTGGTGGTCTATAAAGTTTGCAGATGTACTTATGTTGTGGGTTTTTTTTTTCCTTTGGGGTGGTTTTTTTTGTACATGACATATTTCCAATACACTTACTAGTAAACAGCACCAGTAGCTCCGCACGTATGACCAGAAAAAAAAGAATAATATTTACCATGTATATAACAGGATGTGTTGGCTCTGCAAACAACCATAAACTTGAAGTTTTCAGTCCTGTGGATAATTTAATCTTTAACTACTTAGATGCTTTTTATGTGAGGTTTGGCTAGGTACCAGGAATTTAATTTTCCCTTTCCCTAACATAATGCATTATGTCAGTTTCTGCTTATCATACACCTTGATTTCAAGAGTTCTATTAAAATCTCAAAGCAGCAGTACAGTAATTTCTCTGCAATTTAATATACAAAAGTGATGTATATAGAGTCTTAACGTCCCTTACTTGCAGATAAAACACTGTATTGAAAATTTGGATTCAGAAAGAGCTGTGGCTCCCTCAGAACCCCTCAGATGTATTTGTATCTACTTCACAGCTGTATGAGTTAATGAAAGACTGACAGCAAGAATACTGAACTCTATATCATTGCCTCCAACAGAAGAAGGAAGGGAATCTTTTTGAACAGTGTATTATTTCAATAATTTTTTTTGAAACTAATATAGTGCTCTGATGTGTCTTTTGGCTCACTTAGTGTAATCCCTGTGCTAAAACATGGCACTGAAATAATATTATGTCATGTAATCATACCAATACAACCAGCATTATCCTAAGTTTTCAGAATTCACCCTAAATAATTCACCTTTTCTCAGCTTATATTTAAGATATTGATCAATGCAGTCCCTATAATATTTCATTAGTATTTCCACCTGTAATTTGCCTCTTATGAAATCCAATATGTTAGAAATACATCTTAGCCTTCAGATTGTAGTCTGCAGTACATGCTAATAGTTCATAAATGGGACAGAGAAATTAGCAGATAAACTTTTATGAAAGGAGATATAAAAGTATGGAAAAGTAAATACTGATAATTAGTTCTGAAAGCAACAATTGCTTTCTGGTTTTTATGATCAAGTATGATCCTCCTGCTTGTCTATCAAGGTGTAAAAATGAAGCATGGGATGATCAAAATCAAAACTGCTTTACCAGCAGTTTTCAGATTAGAATTTCCTTAGTAATATCTCTGTATTGATGTACATGTCTCCCAAGTAGTTTTATTTTCCCTGTGTGATATAATATTTTCATAGTCTGTTTGTCTCTCACAGTGAATGGTAACCACTGCTCTCCTTTGCAATCTTTCCATTAAAAATGAAAAATCAGACAAACATACAACACCCTTATGAGCTTCTGACTAAGTCATTAACAGTGATATCTCTGTCAGAGATTTCTCATGTTATAAGAAATGTTCTCATGAATCTTCACTATTAGTCTACCTAGACTGAAGTCTGGTCACTCACATAATCAATTTTTACAGACAATTGTTATTTTATTATTTCATAACAAAGTTACATTGAAAAGTTAATTATGGTAGTTTATGCTGCTTGCATTTCATTTACCGTTACCTGTCACCGTTCAACATAGTACTTATAAGAGTACAAATGGGTGAGCTAAGTTTGTTTGTGTTAGTATTATTATAAGCAAAAGAGAAATTAACCTTTCTTTAAAAAAAAAACCAAAACTGCAAGAACAACAACAGATCAAAACAAAGCAAAAAAAAAAAAAAAAAAAAAACAAAAAACAAAAAAAAAAAAAAAAAAAAAAAAAAAAAAAAACAAAAAAAAAACCCGACCAAGCAAAAAAAAAATCCCCAAAAAACCCCAAAAAAAAAAAAAACCCCGCCAAAAAAAAAAAAAACAAACAAAAAACCCGACCAAGCAAAAAAAAAAAAAAACTGCAAGAACAGTTTGCAAAACCAAAACAAAAAAAAACCGACCAAGCAAAAAAAAAAAATCCCCAAAAAACCCCAAAAAAACAAAAAAATCCCCACAAACCACAGAAAAAGCCAAATTGCCAAAGGTAGTTTTCAGCTACCTGAGAGAAAACTGTGAGAGTGCTTCTAACTGAAACTCCCAGATTAGCAGTGTCTTTACCATTTTTTATCCTTTGGTTAGTATATCTTTCAACTGAAATCTTCCCTGGAACATTTACACATCATTCAGATTCTCGTGGGAAGGCTGAATCATTCCATGCCCTAAAGAGATCAGTATTTGGTAGTCTAATTCCCCATCCAAAACTGATTCTTTGAAGTTTTCCACACACCAGTCCACTCAGGTTCCAGAACTTCAGTTCCAAAGGTATCTCACTATCACTTTCAGAAGCAACAGTAAAGCATTGAACAAATTCTGTGAAAAAGAATTTGTTGGATATCCAGTCCTTTCTTGCTGTGTGTAACCTTGACAGAAAGAAAATGGTCCATCTTGTGCTCTCATGATCTTCTGATTGCCCTTTCATAATCAGGAAAGTCTTCCTGTTATTAGAATGAAAGACTAAGCTTTCATCTTAACACTGAAAGACTTCTCAGGTTAATTGCTAACATTCTCTCTACTTTTAAAAATGTCTAATGCCACTCTTATGGATGGAACAGTGAGATCCACAAAGACAGAAAAGAAAATTTATTTAACATATGAAAATCCTACGATTTTATTGTCCCTTGTAGGGATTAATTCATAGTAAAGCCCTATGAAACTGGAACTTGTTGCAGTACCCTTCCAACATTTTTTTCCTATTATGAAGAAAAACATTATTTTTTAGGCAGTTTAGTAATAATATATTTAATGTTTAGCTCTTCAAAGAATGGTCAGATCACAGCCGACTTGTAGTAATGAAAAGAAGAGCTAGGATTGGATAGTAAATACACTGAACTCAAAATTATATTTTTACTCCTTAGTAAGGCAGAGATCTCATTTAATGGGTCAGAAAAGAATAACAGAAATGTTGCTGAGTTCAAGATCTCCAATACAATGAAATTGACCTTGAAAAGTGAACTTTCAACATTTAACAAAGCCATGGAGACATGCCGCATATACTGTTCTAAATAAAGAATGTATTTTAAGCAAAGATAGTGTATCCACAACATCTTTTTGAAACAAACAAACAAACAAACAAACCAAACTCTTTTTTCCCTGTTTACTGATTGTTTGCAGAATATCGAATGACATTCAGACACGTGATTTAAAAACAGCCAGGCTAAGGGTACTTCAGGGATGGAAGCTTCTAAAGCAAAATAAAGCAGATTGCCATTAGTATACATGTGGAAAATGAAAATTTCATGAGTGAATTAGGAACCCAGAAGTATGCAATATACAATCGGTACACATGGAAAGATGGAAAAAAATATAGATATAAACTGCATTCCAAAAAATGAGCCATTAAATTCAGCATTAGTTTCTAAAGAGGCAAAATTTTTGCCTTAACAATGAGAAGTCAATTTAAAGGAAACAATTAAGGAACAGAATTTGAATCAACTGTGAAAAATATAAAAAAATAAGCAACCTAAAGACTGCACTCCTCCATGCAGTCCTGTTGCTGTTTGTCTGATTACTTATATGTGGACAGACACAGCTGTGTATTTAAATAGTATCCCTATTACAAATTTTATATCTTAATATGAAGGATTTCATTTCTACCACACTTTTTTAATGTGTATTTTCATCTTCAATTGGAAGATATCTCCTCATTTTAAATACCAATAGAATATAATTTCCAGAACAATACTTATCATTAAGTAAGCATATTGGGTATTCAATATCAGGATGCTGTTGTCATGTCATAATTTTCCCTTAACAATCTGCTTAAGATGTGAGTGTAAGCCCTGAGACCCATAGGAACTCTTCAAGAGTGAGAATTACACTAGGAGATGTATAGACATACTAGGGAGGAGAGGAGGTTGCATTACTATTTCATTTTCCTGTGAATGAAGATTTCCATCAGAATTGAATAATTTGATAGATAGATATTGTTCGACAATGAGTCTTTCACTCCATATGTCTATTTCCTTCGCCCGTATCAGGATTTAAGTGCAAGTTTGAAGATAACATGCATACTTATAAAATAAGAAATTATAGATGCTCAAAAATCATTCAGAAAGACAATGTTTCCTCAAGGGAAGATGCCAATTAAACCATTTGGAGATTATGTGTATCTCAATGACATGGAAAAATTAATAGGTTGGTTTGGGGAAGTCAGCTATGAAAGAGTGTAGAACAGCACTACAGTCTAGTAGATCTGGAAGTCAGTGCTAATACTGTTACCAGAGATGTTAAAAAATTAGGTTTTGATAAGCACATTAGTTGCATTCTGTCCATATTTTTCCACAGTACCTTCAGTAATATAATTGCTAAAACCCTACTTAGAAATCAAATTAATATTTAATTCTATATTCTCACAAGTCTAGAGGGACCTTTTTGTCTCTACCAAAAACCTGGGTGCTGGAAACATTTTGATGGCCCTCACTGTGTACAGTCTTAAGCCAATGTGAATTTAGTAGAAACTGTAATGCAAGTGCTAGCTTTTGCCTGATATTGACATATTATGAGAGATGATTTAATAATTTTCATAAAGGTGGAATGCACAGACATAATGAGCAGGATATGCTTACTAAAGCTTGTAAGACATATCATCTTTCTAAATAACTTAAAATCACTCTTCTGTAAAAAGCTGAAAAATCAGGTACAGTAGGCTGCTTGAAACACTGTGATACACTCGTCAGTCAGGTTCTAGGAAGAATTGTTTTTGCAATGGCTTGTTAAAATGTGCAAGTGATCTATGTACTGTCTATATTGTATGTTCTGTTTTACAACTTTTTCAGGAAATAATTAAAAATAATCATTAATGTTGCATAAAAATAATTTCAACATTTAGTTAGCCATTTAGTGCTATGCTATTAATACCTACTATAGATAGGTACTGAGTTATAAAAGACTGCTTAAAAATCTGAAATCGATTTCTAAATGAGTTTTAATTTTTTGATCGTATTTTTGGTTTGGTTTTTTTGGTTTTTTTTTTTTGTTTTGTTTTGTTTTTTTTTTTAATCTTTTCTATTTTTTCTGTATGGTCAAACACACAGCAGCTTACACTAGGCTTTAGGAATGTGTTCCATCAATATGCTTTAGAGGTCTCCAAAGCACCCACTTTTCTGAGCAGCTAGTGAATGGAAAGCAGTTATATTTACAGAAGTGGGTCAAAAAGTTTCCATACTTCAAGAAAAATCTATATTACCCAGTTTATTCTGACATAAGAATATTTTGATGCTAAGGACTGCAACTGAAGATTTTAATTAGCTTTTGTTTACCTTCATGTTAGAATAGCTATTAAGCAATTAGTGGATACATTTCCATAGTGGTGAAAAGATGCATCAGAGAAGATGCTAAGGATACTTTCACTACATTTCTTCTTTTTAATTCTCTAATGAGTGTGAGACAACACAGAACATTATAGTGCATAAAAAGACATTATTTTGAAGCATTTCACTACAAGTTTGATATCCTGAATTATCTTTTAGCAAAAATTACCCTAAAAAGCTAATTTAAATATCCACTCTTTTGCTTCACGCTTACTCTTAGAGACAGACAGAATTTAAAATAGCTGAATGTGGTATTGTAGGAAATCTGTTGTCTGTGCAGTTCCATAGAAAACTAGTTATTTTTGACAACTAAAAATGAGACTATGTCTAGAAAAACAGATCTAAGATGCAAAAGTAGAGAGGTCCTCTTGTGTCATCCTATAATATCAATTGTGACTTGTTGGGTTTGTTGTCTTTCCTTTTTAAATTTGAATATGATCAAAGCATTTATGAAATTTTGAAAGGTCTTTCTAAAATATTTTAAGTATTTTTTTTCTTTTTCCTAAAAGTGCATTTCAATGAGAGACAATAAAAATAGTTTGTAAGTCTTCAGTAAAATAGGCACTGCATATTAATGGCATAAGAGTAGACCCTGCTGTATCACAGAATATACTACTCAATGATCACAAACAAAATAGCATGTACTTCAGATTAAATGTTATCACGCTTTATTTGGTCTTAATTTATCATTCTGCGTGTCTGTGATCTTTAGTATTGCTATGATTTCTATTAAAAAAAACACCAGCACATATGTCATGTCAAAATAAACATTGCAAACATTTTTTGTAATATATAAATATTTAATCTATTTTTTTACTTATTAGATAGAAAAAGAGCAGATAAAGCATAAAGTGAACCAGTCTGCCTGTGCTACTGTTTTCCTTTGCAATAACATTTGAAAATTACATCATCTGCATCTGTCTCATTGTAAACATATATTATAAGAATTAGTATGGTCTCAGAGTGTTAAGATATTTAATTGTTATTAATGACATTTTGGGGAAAATGTAATTGGTTATTATTGTTATTGTTCTTGTTACTGTTGCTCATTTATAAAAGGGGAAAAGAAAAATAAAGTAACACAGGAAAGAAAAATAAAGTAACATAGAAAAGAGCATTAGTTGCACCTCTTATATGTAAAAATTTTATTCTGATCTCCATAAAAAAATTATTGCTGACCTTACCATTCTTGTAGGATACACTCCCTACAGATGGTAGACCCTGATGAAGAGAAGTGGGGTGGAAACAGAGACTATGAAGTTCAGAATTGTCTGTACTTTCTGCACAGGAAGAAAGCCTGACGTTACTTTTATCAATGCTTCTCCACTGAGAGCAGAGGTGTGGAGGTGAAATGGAACTTCCCATATTAAATTTTACAAATCTGACATGAGTAGAGCTCTACCTAAGAACCACTAGTCTGTGCTTTTTGTATGTGGGGTGCTGCACTGCAGATATTCAGATCATTCTGCCATTTCAGATCATTCTAGCATTTCAGTGTTAAGCTGAATGAAGACGAACTGGAAAATTCTTCATTAGATTTAATTAAAAAAACCCCATAAACAAATAAAACAAAAGCAGAATGCTTGACTGATTCTAAGAAGGAAGGAGAAATTAAGAGGATTTTCTACAGGTAGGCCAATTTTGTGTCTTACATAATTTTTTTTTATATACATAATGTTTGAAGTCTGATATGAATATGCTATTTGCTTTCTAGACCATTCCTCATTGGAACCTCATTTTATTTCCTGAAACATTCTTCCATGTAAAGCTATCAAATCTATTAATTTTTCTTTTAAGAATATTTTGTTATAGTCAATTATTCAATCAAGAATTTCAGTCCTAACAGTCACATGCTATTGTATGATCAGTATGTATTGCAATGGCAGGAAAAAAAAAAATCAATTTTTTCTGATACCTTGTCTTCTGTATAGTGGTCATTTGGAGGAATATATAAACATTAATAATGCATCATGGGGTAAAAATCAGTCAATTAATTCCTACATGTTGATTAGAGAAATTAGGGTTTTGACATTTATATACTTGCTTCAAAAAACAGTTTTGAGTCTTGTAAACACAGAGTATCTTCACCTACATCCATGGTGTCTAAGAACCAAGGCAGACAATGCAGTTCACCTAAAATTAGATATCTGGAAGCCAAATCATGAGTATAACCTAAAAAAACAACCCATATCTAGATAGCAGAGAAAGAGAGAGAAAGAAAGAAAGAAAGAGAGGGGGAGACAAAGTATTTCAGAAGCCAAATCATCCCACTGTGAGACTGATGTCTTTAAGAGATGGAATGTATCACCTTCTCAGTGTCATTTACCAGGGAAGGCAGGAAGCCAGCATGACTGATTGGATGTATGTGACTAGCTTTAACACCGCTAATGACAGCTGAGATGAAGCTCAGCACAATAGAATTAAACTACAAAATATCGCATAGGAGTAAAGAAGGTGTACTCTGTAGTCACTACATCATAGGCAGAAAACAAAGTAGAATCAGTTAGAGAAGAAGAAAGAAAACTTGGGTGAAGTTTTCTATGTAATACATTCACCAGGGATATGTGAAGGAAATGTTAAAGAGCAATTAGTTAAACAGAGAGACGAGAAAGG
This sequence comes from Onychostruthus taczanowskii, assembly GCF_017590055.1. Taxonomy (NCBI): domain Eukaryota; kingdom Metazoa; phylum Chordata; class Aves; order Passeriformes; family Passeridae; genus Onychostruthus; species Onychostruthus taczanowskii. The sequence goes on along the minus strand of NW_024499239.1, from coordinate 9,836,934 downwards.
TTAAGAATGCATATGGATTTCAATCAATTAATCACCCTTATGTGACTCATACGAGTTGGCACTGGAGATATTTCATGCTTCCTTTGACATTCACAGGGCCTCACTGAGGAGGGCTTTCAGCATAGCTGAAAAGAGCTGAATTGGTTTACTGACATATATTCCCTCATCCTTGCTTCATTATGGTTCTGTATCTCTTACATTCCTATCAGATTGTTTATTCAATCCAGCAGAAAGAATGGCTTTAGCAGAATATCCTTTGGTATCTAGCTACTAAATACAGAATGTGGCTAGGAACACCACACTGATACATCTGCAGAGGGATTTGGACAGGCTGAATTGATAGACAAAGGTCAGTTGTTTGAGGTTCAACAAGGCTTGTCACAACATTTTCATGAAGCACTACAGGTTTTGCGAAGAGGATCTGGAAAGCTGCCTGATGGAAAAGGACCTGGGGGTGCTGGTGAACAGCAGCTGAAAATGAGCCAGTATGTGTCCAGGTAGCCAAGAAGGCCAGTGGCATCCTGGCTTGTATCAGAAATAGTGTGGCCAGCAGGAGCAGGGAAGCGATGATCCCACTGTACCTGGAGTACTGTGTCCAGTTCTGGGTCCCTCACTTCAAGAGAGACATTGAGGTGCTGGAACAAGTCCACAGAAGGACAATGGAACTGAGCAAGGGTCTAGAGAGTGACTCAGGAGCAGCTGAGGGAGCTGGGGCTGCTTAGCCTGAAGAAAAGAAGGCTCAGAGCCTTATTGCTCTCTACAATTACCTGAAATGAGGTAAACTTCCCAACTGAAGTGGGGATTGGTCTCTTCTTCCAAGTTAAAAGCAATAGGATGAGAGGAGGTGGTGCCAGGTTGTACCAGGGGAGTTTTAGATTGGAGAATAGGAAAGAAATTCTTCACTGAAAGGAGTGTCAAACATTGGAACAGGCTGCCCAAGGAAGTGGTTGAGTCACCATTCCCAGAAGTATTTAAAAGATGTGGCAGTTGCAGATGTGGTTTAGTGGTAGGCTTAGTAGTGTTAGGTTTGCAGTTGGTCTCAATGGCCTTAAAGGCCTTTTATAACCTAAATGATTCTGTGATTCTGCATCCTTTCCAAACTAGATGTGGTTTCAGAGGATAACTGAACTAATCCACACTCCATCAGTGAAACAACAGAACGCTGACATTTTCAAATGTTTTCTTGGAAGCAGATGCCTAAATTTCAAATCCATGAAGACATCAAAATAATATTTCTAACCTTTTATTTTGGAGATAATGCACAGACTACTAGATACATGTGTATTCACAATTTCCACTTTCTTCAGAGTTTTGGGGTATTTGACTACTTTAAGGTATCAGGACATTCACAGCTTTTCTTTTTATAACTTTTTATAAAGTTATATAACTTTGGTTTATAACTAATTGGACTAGATCCTTGATGCTACCAAAGGTTCTGGGTTTGGGTTTGTTTTGTTTTTTAATGTTTTGAAGTTTCTGAAATAGCTATCTTTGACTGGTTTTGATATTTTTTTTCTCTAAACTTTAGAAGAAAGCTTGTCGGATAGACTTTGCAATGCCATTAACGTAAGTCTGGTCTATTCTACTAGTCTCATTATTTTTAACAATCAATTATTATTATTGGTGTGTCAAAATCATGACACCACGTTATAATACATGCAGCAATATCTAGTTCAGCAATTTTCAGAGCAACAATCTCTCAACACCCTGTCAGTGTCCAAGCAAGTTATTTAGGTAGGCCACACAAGAAGGGTTTAGTGTCTTAATACTAAATTTACTTATTTAAATTTATTTGACATTACAAAAGATTTTATCAGAGTCACACAGAAATGTAATAAATCAGAACACAATCACACGCAGTTGGATCACAATAGCAACCTGATTCTCATCAGCAGTCTAAAATATGCTCATCATTATGATACTGGTTGTCCCCAGTGGGAAGGAATACATGGGTTGAACAAAAATGAAGTCCATTGCTGTCTTCAAAGTTAATTTTGTTGTTTGCTCAGTTTCTATGCTCTTTGTTGGGCTCTGATGTATACATGTGCCTCATGCTGATTGGGCTTGATCAGTGATACTTACTTTTTTCCACCCCCCAAGTACTTCAGAGGTTATTTACACAAGTAATTTGTCCACTCATGTGATACAGCCAGTTGCTTTACTCAACTTACACAGCTATGTATCTCAATCAAATCCTATCCCCTTGTCTCCTGGTCCCCTTTATGTTGTGATGTTTGACTTCCTTTACAACAGTTGTGGTCAGCATTGCATTCTCTCTTGAACTTCATAGGTACATCATTTGTGCTCAGGTGCTCCAAGGTAGAAATCATATGAGGAGTAGCTCAGGAAGCTCACATTGTTTAGCCTGGAGAAAAGGAGGCTCAGGAAGGACCTTATTACTCTACAATTACCTGAAGCGGAGTTGTAGCAAGGTAGGGGTCAGCCTTTTGTCCCAGGCAGCTAGTGAAAGGACTAGAGAAAATGGCCTTAAACTATGTCAGGAGAAGGTTAGATGAAATAATAAGAAAATTTTCTTCAAAGGAAGGATAATAAAGCATTGGAGTGGGCTCTCTAGGGATGTGGTGTAGCTGCCACACCTGAAGGTGTTCAAGATATGACTGGATGTGGTACTTAATGCCATGGTCTATTTCACAAGGTGGGCATCGGTTAAAGGTTGGTCAATGATCTTTGAGGTATTTTCTAACCTAATTCTGTGATTCTGAGCCTTCTTCCATTGTTTGGGATTTGGTTGGTCACACAAATACAAGTTGCCAAGTTTTATCTGGTTTCACAGTTTATAATGAATAAACTGAATAGTCCTGAATAGGTATGGAATATACAAAGTTCAAGACACTGATTGATTTTCCAAAGCTGATAAATCAACAGTATACCAGCACGGTGCAGAAATAAACTAATTTTTGGTTCTCTGCACCATTTCCCAAAATTCACTACCTTATATCAGCAGAACATGAAGAACAAACTAGTATGGATTTTTAAGAAATGTTTATAAAGTGTTATAAAGAGACTTAAATGAATATTACCATAAAAAATATGATGCAAAGTTGTGATAAGGGACAATTAATTGCCTCAAAGGTTAATACAATGTTTTCACTCAAACTAGTAACTGAGATTGCAGATTTATGTGCCAATAATGTGCTGTTCTCGTAAACTTTTTGGGCTGGATCTTGACAGGAATGATGACTATTTTCCCCATGGCTTTATTTCAGAGAGGAAACATTCAGTTCAGTAACTGCTGAGTGCTCAACTGCTCAGTCATGCTGTCTAGAAAATTCCATTTCTGTCAGGACATGTGTCAGTAACTGTCAGAGCAATAAGCAGCTAGAGGGATAAAGAATCCAAGGCTAGGAAAAAAAATACACACAATTATCTTGTGAAATACTGTAATTTATTTTTATTTATGTTTTTTTCTGCTTCAGCTTTTTACTGCTATGCTGAACCTTGAAAGTACTATGATAGTGTCACAACTGATGGCAAAGAAAAGAGGATACCTGTTTCAAGATGCATAAAGATAACGTGCATGACAGAATATGATTGTTACAACTTTATGTTACTAATGACAAATAGTGTAAATGACATGTTATTTCACACAGCACTGCATTTTCAATAGGAAAGTTGTTTAAGTTGCTGCTGAAACTGGTATCACACAATCATAAAATGGTTTGAGTTGGAAGGAACTTACAGATCATCTAGTTTCAACCCTCTCACTGATACAAAAATATCAGAATACAAGAGTTCAGCAATGACAATCCATTGTAACATTTCAAACAATATGTTAAGTTCTATACAGAGATAGCTGAAACATTAATAAATTTCATCAAAGGAAATGAATTTTTTCTAATTTATAGGATTATATTTGTACACAAGAATTCTCTCAGTCCTGTTTCTGTCAAAGTTCTTTGCTTACTTCCTGACAGGAAACCTTTTTATATTACTTGATATATTATTACCCTTTGCTTCAGACCCCATGCAATGATTATTAATTTTTCACAGCAGGCAGTTACAGTGCATTCTCCCAAGAATGGTTTGATACATAGATGTTAATAAAGTTCCCCGGCCCAAAGGAATTTTCCATTGCCCATATCACTACAAAACAAAAGCTTCTTGATAGAAGTATTAAAAGTACGTATGCAAAGTTGTAGATTACAAAGTGAAATAATTCATTCTTTTTTGCTGCACTCCTAGAAATACATATTTTTCATATTCTAGAATACAGTAGAAGTATATGCTGACTTTGCTGGCTGTAAGTGACAGGTGAATAAAGTATCATTTCTCAATCTGAAACTAACACAGAATTCCCTATTGTTTCAAGAAAGTAATACAACAAATACAGAAATAATCAACAAAAGGAGTTCTTCTCTTTCTGTGCTCTTTTATTCATAGATAACAATAAAATTGTGTTGTGCTTTATTTTGGGGGGTTTTTATTTGTTTGCACTGATTCTTTCATTATAAGTTGACAACATGCTGATGATAACATTTTAAAAAGGTCCTGTAACACTTTTCTTCAATTTTTTTGCAGTCTGAGATACTCTGTGTCATGACTCACAGGCTTCATCTTATCTTCTATATCTGTTTGAAATATTGCTGAAGTGAGAGGCCAAGGGGAAGACACTAGTCTGAACTCTGATTTTGACCAAATAAGACCTCATACATTTTGGAGGTGAAGCCTACTCAAGAGTATTTCTGAAACAAAATGAGACTTTTAGAACACCTGCACAGCTGTGATTCATTAGATGATTCAGTTATGGGTTGGCAGAGGAAGCAGAAAATAGATAATGATTGTGTGAGAGGCTTATCTGAAAGCTCTAAACTACATCTGCCCTCTCTAATAGTTTAGGTGCATTTGGAAAAGAAGCAAAGAAGCACAAACGACCTACTAACAATTTTAGTTTTATTTATTTGAAGAAGGATCTACCAGGTACTGCCCCAGATAGAGACCACTGATCAGCTTAAATAGGGAGAAATCGACTCGTCTGTAAAATCTGGTGGTGTTTTTACCCATCTAAACTGGAAGTGAGATGTATGGATGTGGATACTCTGACATCTCAGTATTAGTGTCTGTTTCTCCTGAACTGCTGGTGCTGGTCACAACTACAGCAGTCCTGATTTATATGTGTTCTGTGCAGTACCTCTGTGTTGTTGGATAGACACCATAAACTAAAACTTGATATCCTCATGTTGTATACATCCCACTTAATAACTAAATTTTAGACTTCATAGGGCTAATTATTGTCATTCTGCCCTTTAAACTTGTGAACTGCCAGATTTCCCTGTGACAAATTCATAATCTGTTGACAATGAGAAGATTACAACATTACTTTACAGGAACATGCTAAAATGCCATCTTTAAATCCATCTGAATTAAATGTTCCTGGAAACAATGTCCTGTTGCATCTTTTCAGGCTAAAATATGTGTCCACATAGTATTTTTGTCATTATTTTTATTAATCTTACTTCTCATGAGAGAAACTCCAGAAGTTCTCAGTATCAGAAATAGAGATTCTGTCTCCACAAGTATTCAGTGGGACCAAGATCTCACAGAAGACTTTGAGCAAGAGGATGCTTAGCAGATTTCTTGCTTACTCTGTAACTCTAGAAGTAACAATGTATGTTTATCTATTCACATAGATGATAGAAACCATTCAAAGATCATCTCAAATATTTTACCTTATCAAATATCCTAGGTTTTCTTTATAAACATTAAAGTTCTGCTTTGGACCCACTTTGACAAATACACAGCTTTCAGTACTGCTGTAAAACTACTCTGCAGTGCATGTTTCAGAGGAGTCCATAATACATTCTCAGGCTGAGTTCAACTGGATTCCTACATTGCCTTTCTAATTTGCTAGGTCAGCTACATGGATTATTAAACTTATTTCAGTCAAATGCTTCCACAGGACAGCAAAACATTTTTAAACTATTTCAGTTCATGTAATTATTTTTTTAGTAAATCTCAGAAAGTTTCACACAAAAGAAAAATAAGTTAGCAATTGTGAAGGAACAGCAATTTTTATTGAGTGAAAAGAGTAACTTATTAACAGTTGGAGGAAAGACAACCTCTGCAGCTTCAGGAAGAAAATAATGGTTTTCATCATGGAGTTGAATAAAAGAAGAATAAGTTTTTTCCCTCTGTTTAGCATCATGTAATTAAATAATAAAAAAATAAGTGATTTATCAAAAACCAAGTCTCTAGCATAGTCAAATGTTAATTATATTCAATAATTATATATACAAGAGTCTGTACAAATTTTTTAGTCTCACTACCAGAGATGACTAAGACTTTTCAAAGACTTATGCTTTTTGGTCAAAAAAAGGAGATTTAGTAAAAAATTTAGTTTTTCAAGGGAATGCTGATAAAATATTCACCAGGAAAATCATCTCATGTACAGGAGTGAATACCTGTGATACAGCCTTATAGAAGAATGGTGAATACGACAATGCAGGATTGAATGCAGGCATTCATTTGAGTCATGGCAAAGCAGAGATGTGGAGATTTCCCACATTTAAGTAATTGTCCATAAAACACAGAGAGATCTTATTAAATTTTAATGTGTTGTGCAGTATTTTAGTAAGTTTTGTAGGTGAAAGAAGTCAGTTTTAACATTTCACTAGAATGGTACAGAGGTAGCCTGAGATGATCTGTGTGTTCTTTATAGCTGCTTGCAGTAGCACAAGCACCTGCTGTTCTGTCTGTGAGATCAGCAGGGGATCAAGCTGTACAGAGCATCTGTTTGTTACCTTTACCTTTTTTCCTCCATCTGCCTCTTAATCCAATAGAGGAATGACCTGGTGAAACTGTTAGAGACGCTCACAGTGATTCCCAAGGAAGGTAATAACATATGATTTACTGTATCCCTCTTTTTTTGTCCCATTTCAACATTTCTAGCAGGTTTGTTCCTCATAGAACCATAGTGGGTGATATAGCCTTCGGTTATTTTTCAATGTTGTCACAAACCAGAATCAGAAGTATCTCCAAGAGTTAAAAAAGCTGCACTAAGTTTTTCCCCAGAGCTGCTTGGATGGTTTTGTTTGTTGTTCATTGTTTATGTGTAAGGTTTCACCTTGGCATAAGAATATCTGAAATGAAAACAACATTAAAAAATTGAAAAGTTTGTCTTTTGTGAGCTGTTGGACAGTAGCAACATGCCTGGTCAGGCAAAATAATGAGATTTTTTAAAAATTATAGAATTAGAGCAGCGTTAAAGTAAACACTACCCATGTGAACATGAAGTGGTCAGGCATTTGGACTGGATTAGTGTATGTCCCTTCCAACTGAAATACTCTGTTCTAATTCTATTCTATTCTATTCTATTCTATTCTATTCTATTCTATTCTATTCTACTCTATTCCATTGAAGTGCCCTGATGATATCAAAGACTACTTACTGCCTGAGGAGGACAACAAAAACGAAATAATGTATTCATGTCAACAAAAAATTTTATAATATTTAAAGTCAAAGACATAGATTTTGAATGTGGGGTTGTTATTTTGTTATGGTCATTTTTAAAAGTGAGCGGAACTGAAAAAAAGTGCTCTAGTTCTAAAATGCTGGGTTTATGTAATTTCATCAAGACTGATGACAAAATTATTTTTTCACCTTACATTACATGCACAATGGACACCTGTTTATCTCTCACCTCTCTTTTATATTTTTATTGGCCTTACAAAAATTTGTTTTCTTTAGAATGAAAAAATATTTTCCCTCTTATGCAGACATTGACTGCCAATACTTGTTTTATTAGGGTTCCAGAATTTGTTCTGGTTTAAGAAAAAATTTGTGCCTTTTCCTAAATCTATTGAGCATTTAGCTGTGTTACTTATGTTAAGATTAACAGTAATGAAAGTATACTATTAGTTGCATAGGTAACAGAAATTATTCTGAGTATATAGTATAGCAAAACACAGACAAAGATACTGAATTTCAGGAGACTACATGGATAGTTGTCTGTTTCACCTTGTCTTATTCTCTATAGACTTAGCAGTTTAGCACATTCTGTTTTGCATGCATTCCTTAAGCTTTTAAAATAACTTTTTTGTTTTGTTTTGTTTTGTTCCATTAAGAGACGTTTATATGTTTCTGGTGGGGAAAAAAAAGCCTATAACAAACAGCAAAAAACAACATTCCAAGCAAACTGATAATGTCATCCATGAAATTTGTTTTAAAGTTTGTATAGCTTTAAACAAAGTGATTGAGATAATGAAGACAGACATATTCACATATACATACTTAAATGTGTTGATTTTATCTTGGTAGACAAGTTTAATTAGTTTTAACCATGTGGAGGTTTCACAGAATCATGGGAAGGCCTGGATTGGCAGGGATCTTAAAGATGATCTCATTTCCCTTGCCATGGGCAGGGATGCTACCCACTAGATCATGTTGGTCCGGGCCCCATGCAGCCTGTCTGCAAACACTTCCAGGGATGGGGCATGCACACCTTCTCTGAGCAAATTGTTCCAGTGCCCCACCACCCTCACAGCAAAGAACATCTTTCGAGATCTAATCTAAATCTCTCCTCTGCTAGTTTAAAACCATTACCCCTTGTCTATCAATATTTGTCCATGTAAAAAAACCTCTCCCTCTTTTTTCATAAGCACCTTTTCTTATAAGCACTGGATGGCCACTGTTAGGTCTCCCTGGAGCCGTCTCTTCTCTTGGCTGAACAGGAGAAGAGAGAGCTCCATCTGTCTCAATCTGTCTTCATAGGAGAGGTGCTCCAGACCTCTGATCATCTTAAAAGTTTTGGATTGGAAGCAGTGGCTCCAGGTGTGACCCTAAATTTTTCAATTACAGCAGAGAAAGTATCTGATTGGTATGGTAATCTTTTTTATTCCCCGAATGCACAGGATTAATATTATATCAGTGGTGCCCTTCTCAATGAATTACAACGGTGATAATATTCCACTACAATCCTGAATCCAAATATATGGGATCCATAGGTATGTACAGTTTATTTTCTGTGTTGTGTATTCTAAGTGACTATGAAGTTACGTCTAATGGGAATATGATCCACCGCTAATCAAAGAATGACATGCCAACATATGAGAAACTGTGACAATCTAGAAAAAGAAAATACCTTTTAGAGGTTTAAAGACTTCCCAACCAACTTTAAGTCTAGCTAATGCCCACTTTTTCAATAAATTGCACAACAGTAAAATTTTTCTTTATGTTTGACTACAAGATGTAAGACTGACTGTAGTCAGTGTCTAAAGTTGGCCACTTAATAAGAATAGCAAAACACAGAATTATGTTTATTTTATCCTAAAATGATTTTTAAAAAGTGAAGTCTCATTTGTATAAATATGAATTTTTAAATGACTAAGTGAAGCATCTTTGTAATTTGACTAAAGATGTAACAATATATGAAAAAAAGTGGTAGAAGCTTATACTGAGATACTGGAAGGATTTATGGTAGAACTATCTCTCAGTGCTATTTTTACTGATGAAAAAGTAGTAAAGGAGGACTTTTAATATATATTATAGAAAACCTGTGGGCATTAAGGAAGTCAGGATGACCAAAAGCAGACAGAATATAACAACTATCTTTGAAATTATAAGGAAGAAGAATAGGCCTAAACCAGACATTTTCTGGCAGATAAGTAATTCATGTATACTTGGTATCTGGAAATCTCACAAAGAAAGAATTCCTGAGGTTTTCAATAAAATAGTTGTATGTGATTACACTGAGGTGTAACAATACTGTTCATCATATATTTGTTCTATATCAGCTAGAGCTGGTGAGGTTATTTCTCAAAAGGTTTTAATCAAGGAAAATACCTTTCTGAATAGAATTGAACGGTTGTTTGGGAACATGTAGATTTTGTCAGAAACACCAATGAAAATCAGAAATGCTGATAGCCTGAGCAAGCAGCCAGCTGCTAGTTAATCTGATTTTCTGCCACTATGCTCAGCCACTGTCTTGCCAACTGGACCCCAGGCTGGTGGGTTGGCTAGAAATGAGGCAGAATGCTTGGCTTCTCATATTGCCTCATACCCAGCTGTCCTCCTTGGCTGGTGTGAAACCTGGATACCTCCTCAAGTTACCACCTGCCCAGATAGCTTTTCTGAGCAGTCCAAAGAGTTCCTTCAGTTCTGCTGCTATTCAGGACCCTCAGCAGTCTGACCTCCTCGTTAGTCACCCAGTTGTCTTGCTAAGTAGGGGAAAGGTCTCTGCTTCTTATCTGTCCCTTAAGTGTCTGTTTTCTCTCAAGATGGAAAGTTGTGCTTCTGTCTGGTTGAATATCTGGCCTGTCATTTGTCTAACTCTCCAGCTATCTAGGTGGGGAAATGTAGGCTGGTAGGCATTGAAAGAGATTGCTCCATTTCACCAAAAATTCTGTAACAATGGCATGTTTCTTCCCTGAGTAAAAAAAAATATTGGCATGTAAATTTCCTATAAAATAGATGTCAGTTATATTTTTTTTTCTTTCTAATATCTATAGTATATGTTATTACATAACCACTGAATGGGTTAGGTTAAAAGTGGAATGACAGTAGGACATGTCATCCAACCTTCCTGCTCAAGCAGGGACGACCTTAAATCACATTGCACTGGATTGTGTCCAGATGCTTCTTGATTATCTCCAGTGAGGGAGACCCCACAATCTCTCTGGGTAATCTGTTCCAGTGTTCAGTCACCTGCACAGAAAACAGTTTCTTCATCATGTTCAGGTGAAACTTCCTTTGCATCAGTTTCTGCCCATTGCCTCTTGTCCTATTGCCTGGCACCTCTGAGCAGAGCCTTCCTCCATCATCTTGGACACACTCCTTTCAGATACTCATACACATTGTTGAGATGCCTTCTTAATCATCTCTTCTGGAGGTTGAACATGCCGAAAATATATATGTATATACATAAAGTAGGAATAATAATAATAATAAAAAATCTACTTTTTATCAATGCAGATATGGTAAGATATAAAATGTAACTCTTGTCAAGCAATACATTAAACTAATAAAAAAATAGAGAATATAGTCTATAAATTGATTATTTAAATATTAATTAAAATACGATGAACAGTGATTATGAGCTATACACAATTATATGTGAAGGATTATTTATCAAAATGGTCATAAACCTCAAAGTTAATGCAGTATTCCTGATGCCACAAAATATTTTAAAGTAGGTGTGCTTAACTAAAAATCTGTTTATTGAGATAAAAACTAATTTTAAAAATAAAGGGTTTCTTACTTTGGAAATAAAATACTTCACCAATTCAATGAATTTTTTCAATTCATTCTTCAATTCTGTTAATGGCATTGCTTTTCAAATACATGCATTTTATGCATTTCTGCTAAGGAGTGGTAGCTGCATATTTTTTTATGTGTTATATTTACCATTTGCCATTAATTTTCTCACTTACTAAGGAAACAAAAGTAGGACATAGGTTTCCTGTGACCTTCTGTGAATAATGCAGATGTTGAGGAGTCTCCACTGACTGGAGTTCTGATGGCAGCTGTCATTTCTTTTTCATCCTCCTTGATTCCTCTTGAAACCAATGTAACACTTGGTGAATAGAGAAAAATAGTGCACAGAGCTATAGCACAGATTTCATAGAGCTGCATTCAAAACAACTGAAATGTACAGAAATTAATACAATTAATTCTGTAAAACACTTAGAGAATTATGTATAAAGATCTAAAGAATTAAAGATCTAAAGAATTAAACACTGAATTTGTGACATAACCTACTGAAAAGTATAGAACAGCATTGAAACACAGGCATTTGGGACATAAAAAGTGAAAATATCTAAGTAAACTTTTTCCTTCCCTTTTTTTCCAGATATCTAGAACTTTCTGAAGGAAGCATACATTTTCTCAAAATCATTGTTATATGTTATAGGATTAATTTTCCAGTATACTATGGCAAAGGTTTTAAGGCTCCTCTGAAATTTTAAAGTTTGTATTTCTTTTCCTCAATACATGAGCTGTTACTGAGGAGTCACATTCCTGGAGGAAATTTGCATACCACGGCTTTAAAGAAAAAGTACATGGCGGATGTCAACAGATGTTAACAGACTAATGAGAGATGCCTCTGCCCAAATTAAGGTGCAAACAAGACCATATGTTGAAGTCAATACTATGGATTTTATTAACAATGAATTTGAGACAGAGACAGAGAGAGCAGCAGATAGTCATCCCCGTGAATCCAGCAGCATCCTGTTGGTCCTTCCTCACCCTGGGCTTCTTGGTGGAAGAGCTCCTGAAGTAGTTCACTTCACTATTTATACATCTTAGTTACTATTAGTAACTTTTCACTATTTATACATCTTAGCAAACAAAGGAATTGGCTACCCAGACTTCTCATTCTAATGGTTAAATGTTTCACTAAATTTTAATACTGATTAGTGTGTGTGCTTAGTCTTTGTCCTTTTGAGATGGTGAGTTTGCTGGGCTGGTGGGCCATGATTCAGTGGTTATGATCCTCCCGGATAGAATTACCTTTTGCCGAGTCAGTAGGAGCTGATTCATCAGAGGTGACACCCAGAAAATAGTACCAGCTCTATATTATCTCAAACTCCTGCTGGGGGGGCTTAACTCACAGTCCAAGTTCCAGGTATCTACTAAGGTGTATTTGAGGCAGCTTTGGTGGTCATTTGTGGCCGCAGATGTCATCTGTCTCATAACTTAGGCTGATCTTTGTTTGACTGCTGAAAGGTGTAAGAGCAGTTGCTTCATCACACAGTTTGACACAATGGGAATTTTTGTCTGGATGTGTTAGCCAAGATGTGCTAACAAGATCTCTGACAGGCCTAGTGTTATCTCCATTCTATCTCTCCCTTCTGCGCTTATCTCATGGCAAAACCCTTCTGTGGTTTTAACAGTGTTTGAGACAGACAAGTGCTGTAAAATTTTATTCAGTGGATATTCGATAACTCATAACACCAGATAATTTATATTAATGCCTGACAACATCAGTCATTTCTTTGCTAAGTTTTCCAGATGTGAAACTATTGGGTAATGGAGAATTAAGAAGAAAAAAAGAAACAACTACATAAAAAGAAAATTTATAGTAGATTAAAAGATATCATATAGAGATTGCAAACTGCATATTAAAAGAACTATTAACTGCATCCATTGCAATAACTCATTAGAAGTATTTTGTTCCTGCTAGCTCCACTAGAGTAACTGAACAGTTCTGGGTTTGCATTTTATGTGCAGCAGAAAGCTGAAATGTTTTTAGAACACTTGCTTTTGGATTCCAGGAAGAATGACTATCTGAGCTATAATGCTTTCCTGTGTAATGCAACCTCAACCAATTTACTTTCCAAAAGTAGCTTGATTTTTCCCTTACTGTAGTGCTATCAGAATAGCAACATGCTCTCTGGGGACTCCATTCATGCTGAGATTGCACCAAACAGTGATTGCACTGCTGAATCAGTCTGTAATCAATCTTGCATCCTACATATCTCCTTTAGTATTTTTTTTCTTTGATCACTGTCTAATGGGAAACATAACACGTTTAGGAATAATGAAACTTCAATCTAATTGTATCTTTCCTGCAGAGTCTCTAGGCATCCTTTTGCAGCCTCTAATGAAATGACTCTAACAGTGAATGTTTAGCCACATAGTCTATAGAAAGGATATACAACTGATAAGTTTTCTCCCAAGTGTGAGTATATGTTAACTATCAATAAGTTGACACCTTTCTTTGTGCACTTATTTCTCTTGTTTCTACAATTTTCAGAGTTTCTAATTATTAGTATTTTATTCTGTCTTATATAAGGGGAACTTGTATTGTTCTTTTACACTCTTTTGTACTTTAGTGCTGTTCAATGAATGCATTAACAAATTTTTTTCAGAGCATTTTCACTGGACAATGAAAGTGAAAGATAATTCTAAAAAGCATTCATATATCTCTAAGCCACAAAAATCTTTCAATGAACCACATATGCTTTGATTCCTGTTGTTTGTTATTTTTGATAAATTTCCTACTTTGGCAAAGTATTAGATGACTAAAAAAAAGAGTGATAAAGTAGGTAGTTAAATGTGTGTCAAAATCTATTATTAATTCGGATTCATTTTAAGTCATAAATGACATACAAATTTCCAAACAAATCATATGATATTCAGTTCAGTGACAACACATGCACCATAGCATAAGGCAAGATAACCAAACTTTAATAAGTATTCAGTTAATTTTCCAGTAATGGTTATATTGAATTATCAATTTAGGGTAGAGAAGAAATATAATTTAAAAGAGACTATATAAAAAGTAGTTTCTCTTTTTCTCTTGGCTGAAAATGCAGTATACCTGTGTTCAAAGTAGACAGTTTTCAATGCCTTTGGGTTTTTTAGTGTGTTTTTGCTGTTGCTGCAATATGTCTTTGAGAGACTACTTGTTAGGATTTACAATAACAACACTGTTATTGTTTTTATGTCCCATCAGATTTTTGCTTCTTCTTTCTGATATTGACTGCTCCCAAAACTGATTTTTTCTTATTTCTGACAGTTTAGAAAGTACATATCACAGATGGTAAAATGTCAGGAAACATATCCACATTTATAGTCTTCTTAATGGAAAACGTACTAAGACAAAACTTTTAAGGTGAGTGCAAAAGCAAATTTCCTGTTTTGTGCTTGATGTCTGTAGTTGTGGAGAAAACATTTCCCTTCAAAGACAACATTTCCAATGAACTTTTGAGATATCTGAGTCTTATTCTTCCAGCAGTTTTCTGAGGTTTAATTTTACTGTGTACAAACCTCCAGAGCTAGTCTGTCTAACTATATAAAAATGCTTGAGGACATCTCACATCTGAAAAATTTGAGCACAGCACTAAAAATGTTGAGCTCTTCCCTGCTCTAAAACAGGTTAATGGAGTTTTGTTGATTTTACAAGCAGATCTCAGAATAAATTGCAGAATTTATTAATAAAGAAAACATTTTGCATGTTTCAGACTTGAAAGAAATACCATCTGCACCAGTAAATTGCTTTCCATAAGGTTTTATCAACTTTGCATAGTTAGTTGAGACCATCTATTTGAAACACTCTGAGGAAACAAGTCGACTTCAAGTTAACTGTTAGAAGTTGCAGTAATGGTGCATTTTTTTTTTTACATGCATTTGTTTGAAATATTTTAAATCTGAAATATTTGTCTGTAAAACACAGACTAATAAAATATAAATGTATATATAGAGGTATGAATATGAGCATACATTTGTGTGTGTATATATACACACACACACACACACTCTTGCTTTTCCCCTCTCTATTGCTTTGTAAACATGTCTGATCTTTTTATAACTTATGGAATCCTAGAATGATTTGGGTTGGAAGTGATGTTAAAGATCATTTAGTTCCAACCTCCCTGCTGTGGGCAGGGACATTTCTCACTAGACTGGGCTTCTTAAAGACCCTCCCAGCCTGTCCTCTAACATTTCCGGGGTGGGGCACACAAAACTTCTCTGTGCAGCTTTTTGCATTGTCATATCACCCTCATTGTAAAAATGTTTATCATCTGTCCAATCTAAATTTGCCCCCTTTCAGTTTAAAACTGTTGAACTTTGACCCTACTAAATGCCCTACTTAGGCCCTACTAAAACATCTCTCTGCATGTTCCTTCAATCCCCCCTCACTTACAGAATGGCCTCTATAAGGTCTCCAAAGAGACTTTTCTTCTCCAAATGGAAGACTATAAATGCTCTCAGCCTGTCATTTACACTTCCCTGTATCCACTCCCACGCCACAGATATGTATCTTCCCAACATTTCCAATTTTAAATACCTTCATCAACCTTCCTCTGCCACTGATTAATGTACATCAGTGTCTGTGATTTTGGATGACCTTGACCAGTTTACAGACAGCACCCACTCTCACTCACCCTCCTCGACAACACAAGGATACAAAAGCTCATGGCTCAAGATAAAGACAAGGAGATGGTTTACTGTTTATTGTTACAGAAAAAAACACAAAACTTGAGGAATTTAAGGCAAATTCAGGTAGATTTTGACACTGAGACACAGCTCCAGATTTAAACCAATACATTTCTTTGCCCTGTTTGTCCAAACTTAACTTCATTTTGAACACATCTAACATCTCTCTTGTCATTTGCTCCTGGCATGGAGTAGTCTGATCAGATCTCTGCCCTGTTTCTGAGTAATCTTCAAGTAGCAGTGACATAAACGAATGCAGACCACTACCAGGATGATCATATTCTCTGAATCAAGACTAAAATAAGTACTGAAAACTTTATTTATGCAGACCAATATGTAGTTTAGGAAGAGTGCTATTTTCTTTCTAATATCTATAATTAATCTGAACATGATATATATTGTATGAACATTAGTATTTTAAATAAATACTAATGGGACAGCACTGACTTCAGAGATTTTTATTCTGCTTCTTTTCTAGCTAAATATCTAATTGAAATGCTATACTACCCTTTGAAAATATCCTCTCATGTCCTCCTCTCCATCTTACTTCAGAGACTGTGCTGAATTTTCTTTCCAAGGGTTGTGCCACAGAGTATTTCCCAACTGCATGACATTCTTTTTGATAGCTCTACATATGTTTTATATTGCTTAAGTAAGAAATTAAAATTTTTCTGCTGCATTAGTAAGGAATATTTGGTTTTTTCCTTGGCATCTGTGTTAAAATTTTTTTGGAAAAAAGAATAAAAAAGCACCCACAAAAGCTCCTACTTTTAATAAACCCATTGACAGTCAGTTTCTCTAGTTCTTTTAAAATGAAGATGTTACTGCAATTTCCCTCATATTGTAACATAAGGGAAATGTATTAATATTATTAATACTCTGTAATACAATCTGTACTTTTTATATACTGCATTCCTTCAGATCAGTTACATTAACTTCTAGTTTATAACACATTTTTCACTATTTATTTTTTGAGTCTTGTTATCTAAAAATTTCAGTAATATTCTTAAATACAAAGAAGAATCCCCCCTGTACCCCATCAAAAAGCACAAAGAGGATATTTTTTTTTCAGCTTGCACAAATGGATGAATTCATGCCTTTGAAAGCAAATTTTCTTTCTCTCTGTGTCCCTCAGCGAATTACCTGAATCTCTTACTTAATTGAAACCGTTCAGATGCACTAAGTTGCACTTCCATCTGAATCAGTATAATTGAATGCTAGAAAAGATTGCTCTATGATCAAACCATTTCATTTATTACTGTAACGCATTTAACATTTCAATGCAATCGCAATATCTCATTTACTATATGCCGGAGCACTGGAAAGGTTTTTAGCTTGTTTTTGTTTTTCCTACTTATAGCAAAGTTGGATACGAAAAAGTTTAGAGTCTTTTACAAGATATTAATGTTATTTATTCATGGTGAAAACATGGAATAATATCAAAGAGAAAAACAAAATAAACCTAAATATGGCTGGCTGTCTTTCTTTTTCCAAACTAATTGCCAGTATAATACATGCCTTGTTTCTGTAAATTACATAAAAGGATTGCTCTTCCAGTTAGGTGCAATTTCCTCATTGTTTCAATTTATCAAGAAATATTATTATAAAAAACAGTGTTCTTCACAGAGTTATTAATCTTCAGTGTAATCACAATCTTTGAACCTGATAAAGGACCTCACAGGGGACACAGAAGCCAGTGTTTCTCCTGATTACAACTGCTTGACTTCTTTCATTTTCTTTCACAACTCTTGCATCCATTTGCGGTAGGAGAATAAAACATGACAGAACTATAAACAAGACAGAAATATTTTAAACTGTAACTAGCAGGAAGATTATTAGCAGGTTCTTCTGGAAGATGATAATTCAATTATGTTATATTATATACTGAATAAATATATCTAAAAGAGCAGCATTATTTTTCTGAATCTGAGACCTGATATCATTGTAATGCTCATTATGTGTAAAGCTATTTAAACCTCAAATCAGAAATTCAGAATTGGAAGTGCATGAAAAGAGCAGCTTTATATACTATACATTTCATCTAGAAACACTTCATTCTAAAAATAAGATATGGGAATTCACCACCAAAAGAATTATATAAGAAATTGTTTTCTGGAAATTCAGGAAAAGCTTCTTATTTTATTTTCATATTCTACATTGCTTTTGGTTTTTGGTTTGGTTTTTTTGTTTGTTTTTTTTTTCGTTTAAATAAATCAAATTTTTTATAAATTGAAAATGTTACAAAATAAAATTCTGCATTAGTGTTTTTTTGAAAAAGGGGATGAAATATTTTTTAGTCTTTTATTTCTTAACTTTGCTATTAGTAGTCTGAGCAAACCATAATTCCCTTGCAGTGAGAAGGAGTAAAAGTCTGAAATAGACAAAATGGTACTTAGATATGTTACATAATTTATCACAATTTTTTGATGATTTTACTGTTTCAGTTATAAAGTATGTCCAATAGAAGGTAAAAAATGAAGTATTAAAGGTCACTGAAAGATATGTTTAAATATACCAAAAAAACAAAGCATGAAAGAATTCTCAAAGTCTAGTTACAATTAAAATCACATGACAAAATTATAGCAAATTCTTTTCTCAGCAAGAAATATTCATATTGAGCTAGTACCCATCTAAAAATAAAATCATATTCACAGGATGTTGAGGAATATAGTTTTGTCAGGATCTTTTGGTTTTTGATTTTCTTAAACAAACAAGGCCTCCAAAAATGCATGCTAACATTATTTCAGCTGTTTTTCTTTATTAAAAGATTGCTTGTAGGAATAGAACTGATAATCACAGTTCATGGGGTTTTTGTCCAAAATCCTAACAAGTGGTGAGTTTATGGTTTTTTTTGTTTGGTTGTGGGTTTTTTTTTTGTTGTTTTTTTGGGGTTTTTTTGTTTTGTTTTTTTTTTGTTGTTTTTTTTTTTGTTTGTTTGGTTTTTTTTGGTTTGTTTAGTTTTTTCTTTCAGAAGCTCTTTTTTTTTTGTTTTTTTTTTGTTTGTTTTTTTTTGTTTTGTTTAGTTTTTTCTTTCAGAAGCTGTTTTAACAGTTCTAGTATTTAGCAACAGATTAGAACATTAGATTTTGTAAACTAACCAATAATGTGCAACAAAATTAAGATAGCTTCTGACCTTGCAGGTGGAGATTTAACTACTTGAGAAGTTCATAAGCTTGATAAGCTTGAGGGCTGATCATAAAGATTTGGGTTTTTTATCTTTGTGAAGCCACCAAGTAAGAACTGATAATAACCTTGTTATTTGTAGATGAGTTGCTTGCTATGTACTTTTATTATGTAGACCATGAAAGTACTATGATTTTCTAAAGAAATCTCCATATAGTTTAATTTGCAGTCTTTCTCTTATACACAAATATTTATTTCACTTTTTGTTTTCCCATGTCATTATTTCTCCACTTACTTTCATGTCCATTACAGTATAATCATGTATGTTTACATTACTAGTTTGTTTTCCCATGACTACTTACCCCGAAAATCAAATTGGTTAGTAAACCATTCTAACTACTGGGTTCTACTGGTGTCTTCTGTTATTTTTCTTACCATTTAGTGTATATTATGTTTTCCAGATATATTTCCAGCCATAAAATTTGAAGTTGGTTCATGTATCTTTTGACGTCACATTTATTTTTTGATATCATACTGAAATCTGATCAATTTTCCTGTATTTAAAATACAACAGTAATGCTGATCTTAACTTTGACAGTTAAAACAAAGTATCTTTTTATTTCTCAGATCAGCACTGTGCCCAACAATCTGTTCCCTTTGGCATTTTCAATCCTTATGTCAAAGACTGTTTCAGAGTAATTAATGTGAAGTTTAACAGAGAAGAACAGATTCATGTACCGATATATCCCAAACTTCTGCATATTACAGACTATAGGTTTTGAATATCAATCTCTACAAGGACTGTAAATGACTATTTATGATTTAGCCAATTAAAATATTTTATCTATGCACTAATGCAAGTCAAATAACTGATCTGCAAATGTCAATAGTTATAATAATGTAGAACAGCTACCATGTACTTCTGGAATAGAGATACCATGGTTCTGACATTTTGTACCATGTGATCCAAGTTCATGTAGTTATTGCAGGAAAGGTTTTAAACAATTGGTCTGTTAGGAGGATATGGGCAAAAAATCTCCCAGATTTTTATAGCTTAGATATAAATCACAGAAATAAAAATTAATATTAATAAGGACCAGTTTAATGCATTTGCTGCTGGTAATGATTGTGTGTATTTGTGGAGAATATTGTTCATTTATCTTATATGGGCATGACTGCTACAAAAACCAAATGTTAATGTATTTTAAACACTTGCTTTGAATAATTATTACTCATCAATAAAAGGAAGATACATATTTATTTAGCCCTTTTTCTCATATTCTTTGGAATGTGCTATAATCACATTAATTTTTTCTAAATATGCTATTAAGAATTAAAATGTTGCATTTCTTTGATTTAGAAACACTATTGCAGTTACATGCTGAAAACCAGTGCACAAATGCAGTGATATGCTAGACTTTCATATTCTATGGAATCCCAGGGCACAGAGAATATTTCTCTCTCTGCTCTGGGGTGCCCTGACCCCCAGGGCAGCACTGACTTGGACCCTCATTCATGGAGAACGTTTCCTAGACTTCAAGATAGACTAGATTTCACAAAAGTGTGAAATAAATTATAGAGAGTAGTGTAGGTGTATCACTTGGTGAGAAATTTAGGTTTTGGGATTTTTAGTATGTTGTGGATGGAAGAAAGATGGAGGGCACAGGGTGTTGTCCTGGGTTTCTTCTTCATGCTTCTTCTTCCTTCTTCTTCATGAATTTGGGTGGCATTTTGTAACTGGGCAGAAAAGTCCACATTGTGGGCTCTTGGGGATCAGTTATTGGGTTAAAAGGGAAAATAATCCAGGTGTCAGTTCTTAATTGGATAGTTTAGTCTTAAAAGACCTCGTAACAAGAGACTGTTAGCCATTTTGTGCCTTCTCATGAAAAGCAGCTGAACCCATGGTTCTGAGAGTGTTTTACTGATAAGAAATAATAAACACCTGAGTCTGAACATGAAACTACTGTCTCAAGTACCTTCAATCCAGACCCAGAGAAACTGATAATATTCTGCTCTCTAGAGTTCTTGGCTTCACCTCGAAAGAGTTATGAAAGCATTTCTTTGAGAGCCAGTACCAAAGATCAAGAAGAGACCCTTGTGTTGCCTAATGCAGACATTGTTTTGAGGAAGTAAGAGAGTGCCATCCAGACCAATACCAATAGAGTTAGGAAAAAATAGGCTCAATTGAACAAGGAAGATAGTAGGGTCTGTGTTTGATTATCATCTGTACATTTTGAAGAAGAGCCTACATATGAGAGAATCTGTGCTTTTTCTGATGCATAAGAAACACAAATGGAAGCAAAGATCTCTTTTCTAAGTTTGAAAAAGAAGGGAACATCAACTGCCACCTGGTGCAGACAAGAAAGTCATCTGTTCCTTAGGCAGTATTTTGTAAGAAAGAGGTCTTGGTGCCCTAGTTAGAGGCTATTCTTGATCTAAATTTCTAGTCATGTACCTGTGCCCTTTGCTGGATTAGACACATTCCTGGATAAACAGTCTCTGGGATCAATTGATTCAAAATATGAGATGTCTTAGAAGTAAAAATGTGGAAAACACACTTTATTCTTGATAGCAGCTAAGAATAGTAAACACTCATTTCACCTCAACCACTTCACAGATTTTTTTTACCATGTGTTTGTCTACTGATAGCATTAAAAAGAAAAATAAATACTTCAGAAAACATAATTTGCAAGGATTTTCCACACAAAAATTATGTCATGAAATTTGAAAGGAATTTGTACAAAAGAGTACGTTTCCACATTCAGATGTTGAATGCTGGTCTTTAAAGACGTATCTTTACAATTTATATTATTGAAGGACACCTCCTACTAAAGTTTCTATATACCTGAAATTTGGATTTAGTCTTGGACACATTTTGTGTTTGACTCTTAACCCTTTACAGGAACCGCAGTTTAAGTGGTGAACCACATTTAGATCTTTCATTGTAGCATGAAAGTTTTCTCTCTGGTTACTGAGCTACAGCCCAGTGCTTTCATTTGAAGAGCCCTGAGAGAAAGCATAGCCTGTGAGTTGTCTAGACTGGCTCTTCCTTTGGACAGATGTGGAACCATGCAAGACAGAAACCAAATGAATAAAAAAGCTAAAACAACAGAAACAAACTAACAACCCCTCAAAAAACCCCAAACTCAACAATGTCTAACTACAGTGATTTTTTTGCAAAACTATGGAATTGCATTACATTTTGGTGCAAGTGTACTCTATGGAAAACTAACCATATTTGTTAGTAATTACAAGATTTTGTGGTTGGTTTTTTGTTTTTTTGTTTTTTTTTTTTTTTTTTTGTTGTTGTTGTTGTTGTTTTTTGGGTGTTTTTTTTTGTTTGGTTGGTTGGTTGGTTTTTTTTTCCCCACAGGGGAAAAAGTACTCTTTGATTGTAAATCTCCTTTCCAAGGATGACAAGACCTCATTTTCACTCTCCAGAATTTTTGTTGCTAAAGGAATTTATTTACTTTTCATTAAGGTATAAAGGGTACTATTTCTCAAGAAAATTAGAACAAAATTCTAATTATGTAAGTTACTATGTTCCAGTTTATCTTGCATGGAATGGAAACAGGCTTTCAAATATCACATTTATTGCAAAGTTTAATGTGGAAAAAAAGGGATGTATTGCAATTATTTTTTTTAAGAACTGCCTTCCCTATTTCTCAGTCATAATCCTTCCTGAACTAAAGTGATATTTCTTAAAGCAGTGTCAAGTATGTTTTTAGATGAAATTCCTTTACCCCACATTATACAGGAAATCAGACCAAATACTTTTTATATTACAGAATCCATAAATTTGGAGGGGAAAAAAAATACCCACTAAAAGAAAGAGAATAAAAAGACATAAGGCTAAAATTTTGTAACAATATTGCAATCTTAATTTAAACATGCAAGTATAAAGACAATGTCCAGAAGCTACAGAGGACTGCAAGTGTGCCTAGACTTGAATAAGGTAGATTACATCAGATTTCTCTGTCCTTGCCTCAGTTTTTCAGTTATGAACATTTTTTTTGTCCCAGTCCATTAAATACTTTTTTTCCTAGAAATTCTTCTAAAAGAACATATATATTTACATTCTTTTAAAAGAAATGTGAACTATGTACTAATAAAAGTCCAATGCGATTTCAGCAGATGCATACACAAAACTGGATGTCATAACAGTTTCTTCTCCTATGTCAAATCTTCTCTCCAGACATAAAATCTTGGCATAGCCATAATACACACTGGTAATTTTTATTATCAGTTTATTTGGTTTGTACTTGTCTGTTGCGATAAAATGTGGGAAAATAAAGTGTTCCAGATACTCTTCTGGCTTAAGCTAAATTCTTGCATTATCAGACTGGGTACAAAGCACTCACTTTGAGAGCTGGAGATGGTTTTATTCACAGTGGTGCCTTGTCTCATAAAATTAATTGCTCAGACATGTTCTGCAGTACACTAAGCAAATCCTTAATGGCTTCTAGAAGCTTTACAATAGCCTAAGAAATGTCACACTCTGCTGTGGTATATTACACTTGTAATAGTAGCGTCAGTAGTAATAGAACTATAGCTGTAGTCATTATAATCAAACTGTAAAGGTAATGACAGTGTGGAAATATATTTTCTTTCTCCCCAAGGATAGTTTCAGAGGACTGTTCTACAAAGGTCTCTATGGATGTATCTGAAATGACTGGTGAGCTTCCTCCTATAAAATGTTGTGACTATCACAGCAGACAGCTGAATAAGCTATACACAGTGTATGCTTACCAAGGACTTCTGGAATCGGTTTCCTTATGATGTCTGTAGTCTCTACAAGAAGACAGAAGTTCAAGCACAACATTATTTAAGAGAGGAGTCAACAAGGCTGAAATACAAAGCCCAACAAAACATGATTTTAAACAATGCTCACACAGACTGCAAATTAGAACTTTAAAAAATCAGTCTTCCCAAAACAAAGAATATACCATTCTAGCATGGGTTGGATCAGGTCATTGTCTGATGTTTTAGCTAGAGTATTTGGAGCTGACTCGGTATAGAACACTCCCCTAAGTAGTTTTGCGATTTTTCTTCCAAACTTACATTTATACAGTGCACAATCTTTTTTTTTTTTTTTTTTTTCTTCTTCAAAAGACAGGCTTGAATACCTAAAGATGGGTAAGTGATTTTGTGAAAGCCTATGAGGTGAGGTTCACAAAGACTCTCAGGCATGAAGATGAGCAGTCTCATAATGATTAATTCTCTGCCTGGCTCAGCAAATTCTCAAAGCTGTTTATGGACACTTAGGTTTCCAGCTGTCACAGAAATCTTACCATTTTTTACATGCACAGTGAAACAACGTCAACAAGAATGATAAAGAATGCTTTTTTCTTCAGCCTTGCCTATTTGTGATTAACTGCTTTTTTAGGAGATGTGCACTGATATAATTTCAGACCAAAAAGAATCCCAAAGTTCAAGATGTTGAGTAAACAGTTATTGATTTAGCATAGTCAGATAGCTCCTATCCTTTCTATTCATGTCTTGGAAGCAGAAGTATGTATTTTGCAGCAAGCACTTGGCATGACATGACCTCATTTTTATTTAAACCAATGAATCTTAGTTGGCTTTAGATGAAATATAGATCTAAAGGTGCCTTACTCTGACAAAATGACTTCAAAAACAGACAGCACTTCCAATGCTAAAGTGACTTTACAGTCAAAACCTCTTATGCTTATAGACTCTCAGGTACGCAGGCAGCTCAGCAGCATTGTTGCCAATTTTTAAATGTGACTTAAATTCCAAACACAATGAAAACTCTGAAGGGTCCTTTTTTATCTAGCCTTACAGACTTGGCTAAGGAATGAATGAAGAGAAGAAATTAAACCCATAAAATAAGGTCCTTTACTTGTGAAGATGAAAACCAAGTAACAATACCTTTGAATTAATGTCCTGAAGTCCAAAAAGGAAAATATCAAAACATAGAATAAAAGAATAAAAGAAAAGTAATTAACAAAAAGGGACATTATTAATGAATTTAAAACAATCAATCTACTTGCCTAATTTTAAAGTGGAGTATTTTTCCCCTCATTGTAATACAGTTGGTTTTTTGGGTTTTTTTTCTCCTGGAGACTGAAATAATAATAATACATTATGTACCAAGCACTAAAAAGATCTTATGGTTAAATATATAGAGCTAGCATATTTGTGCATCTTTAAGAATTCATGCTCTAGAAATACAGTGATACTAGAATCTCCCCTGCTATTTTTGAGATTTTATCTGATACAGAACACAGAGTAAAAATTAATGAAAAAATTTATTTCCAACATTGCAAAAAATGGCTCAAACCAAAGTCCTCTTCCTACTCTTTCACAAGTAATCTTGGACATATTCATTATAAATCTAGGTTTCCATTTTCAAAATACACCTAATATAGTAATAAAAAAATTATCTATTATGAATTATTATTGTAATACTATTTTCCCTCAGCATTTTCAAGAACACAAAAAAAATTGCAGAGATGCCAATGCTGTTCTCTGTATTAACTTATGATACCAATTAGGTGTTAAAGAAGTCAAATCTTTATCTGCTATGGCAGCTGTGCTGTTTTTGTAGCTAGGAGTGCTTACCAGTGCACCTCTGTCATCACTCTCAACATGTCATCCAAACTAATGGTGCATCAAAATACTTTTGATGATGCTGTATGAAATTGCTGTTTAAAGGAAAAAAACACTGATCTTTTTAAGGGACAGAACCTATGAATACTTGAAAACATGCAGGTTATCTCAAAATGGATTCACAAAATATTTCTTGTAATTAATAACGTGAATTAAAATCTTCCTTTCATATATTTATTTGGCAGAATAATGAGGTTTTAAATGGATCTATATTCAGTATTTCCATGAAACACGGCTGTAAAAGGGGAGGCTTGATATAGGCTTGAACATGAAGGACAAGTTGCTATAGCTGTAATCACCAGTATTAATATTTTCCTTTGGGACACAAATTAGTAGGAAGGATATGGCAAAATATCCAGTCACTCACCCACTTAGAAGTGAAAGGAAATGGAACTGATAGTATAGAGGTATATGTAATTGATTTTCGACTGCAGTGAAGAATAAAAGCAAAGAACTGATAGAGCCTGTTCATGTTTCTTGGTACTCTCATTTATTTTCAGCAGAACCAAATTTCACAGCAGAAACTGGATGAGAGGGACCAATCTGATTTTTCTTGATGCCTCAAAATGTGTGACACACGCGGTGACAAGTGGCTGCAGGGCTGTGCCCGCGCTGGGAGCGCTGTCCCCGGGGAGGCTCCGCCTGGCAGCCGAGCGGGGCACACAAAGCTGCCGCGACCGAGCTGCCAGCGACGCCCCTTGCCGGCGGGGCAGATCCCCTGTGCCCGGGGAAATGCCCGGGAAATCGGGCTGTGGGAGGAGCTTTAGCACATAAAACCAGCGAAGGCAGCGCCACAGCCCGGGGTCGTTTTGTGGGCCGGGAGGAGGGACACGCAGCCGCCGCTGCACGGCCATGGCGCCCGGCCCGGCCCGGCCCGGGAGCTGCGCAGGCTCCGCGCAGCTCGCGGCGCGCGCTCCGCCTGCCGAGCTGCCGCCCTCAGCGGCCTGGACGGCGGGGTCGTGACACTCTGCTGCGCTCTCTGTCTCTCTTTTCTCCTCTTCGCTCCCTTCTCTATCCGCCCTTGGTAGGAGCACTTACCTTCCGTTTCAATAAACAGTTCTCAGATATAATATTGCCGCGTTTGCGCTTTATTTTTGTCCGAGAAATCTATCTAGAAAAATCCTCCCCAGCTCCCCTTTTACAGCAGGGCAGGACACTGAAAAGAAGTTAAGATCAAAAGTCTTAAAAAGTACTGAGGTTCCCAGCCCATTAAACATTATCGAGGTCTAACAAGGTGCTAGTAGAAAAATGTACTTTGTCGTTTTACTTTTGCTGCCGTGTACTTTTTTTTTTTTTTCTGTAAAAAGTCTAGCCCAGCAACACGTCTTAAAATACATGCATTCTCCAGATTTCGCTTTTGGGTGTGTTAACACTGCTCTCAAGTTTTAAGACTACTGTCAAACTTCATGAATTTCCACAATTGTTTTTTTTCTGCAAGTTTCCAGATAATTGCAAGTATTTTGTGAAATGTTTGCCAGATAACTAAGAGACCTGATGACACAAAGACTGTATAAAGGTTTTCTGTAAATCTTTAAATAGGAGGTTTTAAATACTCACTACCCAAGTTCATAAGGAATTTTTCTGCATGTTTGACCATTCACTTAAATACCTACATAACTAAATTTTTTTTTTTTTTTTTTGACACGTTCTTGACAGCAACATTTATCTAAAGGGATGTTGCATGTACTACAATAGTGCCAGAATAATGATTACAGGTGTATCTTGTACTTTTGCCAGAGATCTCAGGTTTTAATGTTTTCGTACTTCTGATACGCAGGGTGTTGTTTTTTGAAAGATCCACGAACATCCATGAAGCTGTAGAGAGGACTGTCATAAGCTCCTTTTTACCCTCTGTGACAAATTTTCCTATGCGTGATCTGTGATGTAGGATGAGGCAGTTTGTGCAAAAAATTTATTATTGTGAGGGTCTTGAGAGCTCTTCTTCTGGAGCCAGCTCAGTACCAGCATGGCCATGGAGTCTGGTTCTGCTGGTTGCTGAGGGGAGAGGCTCAGTGTTGGGCTGTGGTCAGAACTAAATCCCTGCCAAAGGAAGCCAGACCTGCTCCTGGCTGAGGCTGTGGGACAGCCCTGGCTGGTGAGGCACAGTCCTGCCATCCTCACGAGCATCCCGTACAGCTCCCAGGGAGCCTGCAGCTCCTGCTGTGTGCTGACAGCTGTTTGCCGTCTTTTCCCATAAGTCCTCCTTTAAATGGTGCTCTCAAGAAATCGATGTGCAGCAATGTTTCATTCCACAGCCTCTGCTGACATTAATATTCATTTTGTGACAGAGCTCTGACCTTGTGAAATGCCCTTCAGAAGGTTAATAGGAATCTCCAAAGCCTCTTTGGGTTTAAGTACAAAACCTGGGATTATCCCAGTCTAAATCAAGGCTGTGGATTAATGAACATAATTTGAAGTTATTAATTTAATTGTAACATTCTGGCATCTGTTCTGTTTTAATTTAACTTTGCTATTTAGAAAAAAAATTGTTTCCAGAAAGTATATTTAAACTAAAAGTAATTATCCTCTTTGCATTATGACTTCGCCTTTGTAAACTGCCCGTGTAAAATGAGAATAAGGAAATAATCATGATACATTTAGCTCTTTTTTCTTTTTTTGTTTTGTTTGTGTTTGAACATCTTGCATCATCTTTCCAGCATTATTTTAATTCATTTAATGCACTGATATTTTTAATACAACAAAATTACTGTTTTTGTATTTTTGATAATCTCAGGAAGAATTTCATTGTAAATAAAATTTCAGTTCAAATTTAGTGTACTCAGTGAATTACATACTTTCTTTGCCTTTTCAGTTCCAATTCCAATGTGTTAGGGAATGGGGTGTGAAAGTGGAACCTGTTGTATCCTCACCGATGCTGCAAGAGATATGCAAAAAATGAACCAGATATACCAGGAGAGCATAAAATTATGCAAAGGAAGTGAATAAAAAAACCTGTCCAGAACTAGCTAAAAAACTTTTCAGTTCACTGGAGTTATCAGAAATTTGTTTAGAAATAAATTTTAAAATAAGGAAATACTCTGAACTGTGAACTGCTTGTCATAGTTAATTATGAATTCATCAATTACTATATCTCATTTAGCAGCTGTGAAACCTTAAGCTTAGAAAATCCCTAGGTCATTGGCTACAGTACTCTCAGATGTTATCTCTGAAAAAGTATGTGTCATATATTTAATGTGCTTAGTTCTGTGGTTGGTTGCTAAGATTTTTTTTGTGAACTCCACTCCATTTTTCTCATGTGGTAACTAAAGTATTTGGACAAGCTGTATTATCACAAAGCCTACCATACAGACACTGTATTTCTGAATAAAATTTCTTAGATTATGTGAGATCTCAGGCCATATATATTCTTTTGAATGTTCTCCCAGTTTTGCACAGGTTCATGAAAAATCCATTCCATTTTATGCATCTGCTCCTCTTATCCTTCTTTAAAGAAATTTAGATAAATTTTATGGTAAGCAAGTACTAACATACTTCCCTTAATAAAATAAATGAATAAATAAATAATAATGAAAGGTTATGATTGAGTTTCAGGAATACATCAGTCTGGTGTAAAGAACTTCATGCTTGCTATTAACTAACTGGATGCATGGAGAAAAACAGTTTTCAGCTCATTACCTTACAGGTCTCTTCAATTTTAAACCCCTGTGAGTAAAAAAAGTTAAGACCAAGTCAGAGACTTTTCAGGCATTCACTCCTGAGCTCATTGAAGCACATCTGACCTAGTCTGTCACCACTCTTTAGGCACAATAGAAAGATGATAAGTGAATTACCTCACTTTAAGTGTTTTAAACTTTTACTGTATTTGTGGTCGGCTTCTGTGGTCCTTATGATAAACTTCTCTATATCTTTCTTTATATAGTTGAACAGCCTCAGAGATATGAAAAAACCCAACATTTTTTTATTCCCTACACCTTCCTCCCTACCAGAAACTAGAAGCACTGAAACTTGGTTACAGGATACCATTAAATTAATGGTTAATAGTATGGAAATCTCCAAAAACTGCATTAGTTCCATATGTAGTTGGGATATGTATATTTTTTATTATGGATTTGTTATTAGCATTGTTTTAGGAGGCCACAGATCAATGAGATTTCAATGTAAGAAGGGATGATTAAGTACATTTTGTAATCTAAGTTTCATTGTACTGACAGCTATTCATTACACATTATATGGATACCATAGTATCCATAGAGACTTCCATTACCTAGTGTACCTGTTGTTACTCAGTTTCCAGAATACATAAATTATGAAGCAAACAGTACTATGATGATTCAGGGTCTGACAGTAACTCACATTATGAAACTCTGTCATGAGAGGACTATTAATACTTGCATCAAGTTTTAATCCTGTTGAAATTTACCATAGTGTTTCAGCCTGTGTATGAGTATGTATTCGTTGAATTTGTTAAAAATCGTTAGAAAGAAATAATTCTGAAATTAACAGAAATTTCTACCCAGTTTTCTAAGGATCAGTAATGAAATATTTCATTTAGAAAACACTGATTTTTGTGAGAAATTATGAGGGTTGGAAAAGAGCAGTTTATATCAACCATGTGTTTAATGAGTGGTAATTTAACTAGGTTTGATACAGAATCTGACTCTGCTTTTCTGTTATTTCCGGTGGGGAAATACTTTTCTTTACACAAATAATTTTCTTTCAGAATTGGTGTAACTTCAAGATCTCCTAATTGTTATTAATTCTTATTTTGCAGTGAAAATGTTTTATGTATTTAGTTTTTACTTCTTATTGGCTGAATAGTCAACAATACTTTTTTGAGAATTTATGTTTTTAATTGAAAAAAATAAAGGAGATCCACAACTTTGCCAGTATGACAATTTAAGTAAAAAATATAGCCAGCCAATTATCAACAACAGTAGCAACCAAAACAAAACAAAACCTCCCCCCCACACACACACAAAAAACAAAACAAAACAAAACAAAAAAAAAACCAAAAAAAACCCAAAAAAAAACCCACCCAGCATTTAAAATGGCAAAACAAACAAAAAAAAAAAAAAAAAACAAAAAAAACCAAAAAAAAAAACCACCCAGCATTTAAAATGGCAAGCCATCCTGGCTCCCTTTTAAATTTTTAGGAAAGAGTTTGAAGGACACTAAGAATCGGCAATTTTAGGTTTTTTATAGGATAGCAAGAATTAATGGAATAGTTTAAGTGTTCAGAATGATTTGGGATTATGAGACCAAAAGGTGATAAAAGGACCTTTCTATTGCAAAAGGACAAAGCTGAACCAGGAAGATGGTACATTTATATCAGCATTAAGAATGCATCCCATTAGTTCTAAAGTTTGTGAAATCACCTTCCTTTGAATCTCTCAGGGATAATTCACCTAAATTAGCATTAGCTTTAGGAGAGAGCTGTGATCTGAATTCTCCTTTCTTAGTTTACTCAAAGAGAAAAACCTAGGTTTAATTTATTTAGTGACCTTTGTAGATTTCAAACTTGAATGATTTTCTTTCTTTACAGTCCTTGGTAGACTCAAGGCAGGAACCACCACTTTTAAATGGTGATTGCCTTATTCACAGAAATAGACATAGAGCCTAGGGGCTCTTTTATGCTTTTCTGACAGACACTTCAGCAAACATAGTGCTTTATTAATGTAAAATATTCCTTGAATTCTTGAAACAAGTAGTTCTCTATTTTCTAAATCATTTGATGTGATGAGTGCTCAGGGTAGCCTAATGAGGTAGACCTATTAAAAATGCAATGATAGCTGTCAAATTCTTTTAAAATTACTCTGAAAGAGAAGATAATGATGACAATTCCAGTTCTGAATACCTGTATTCGATTAATTTAATGCTGTTTTAAAGTAAAATGAATGGTAGTCTATTGGATTAGTGTACTGTTGTTCTCATGCTGCTGACCAAAGATCCAGTTACTAAGCCAGAAGATGATCTTTGTTCTAAGGCTTACTTATCTCAACAAATTTGCCTAGAATTCTTTTTAAGTCAACAATTTTCAGATAAGTGGTGGATATAATCCTTTCAGAAATAAAGCGACACATGTCTAGTCTTCCTGAGAGACTCACTCTTTCTCTTTAACTTCTGGTGGTAACGAGTAAATGGTAGCAACTTTCCCATAACAGACAGGTTAAAACAAGGGTAAAAGAAAGATCTAAACCATGGTTTAACATTGCCTTCCTAGAGCAGATTTAGACAACTAAATTTACAGGATTACTTTTTACATGAAGATAGCTTCTATGGCTTGTTTTACCATGTGTTGGGTTTTATTTTGTTTGTTTCTGAAGTCCAGACTTTGGCACTAGTCTTTGATCAGGACTTCTTAAAGGCAATACTCAAATCTGTGTACTGTTCTAAAAGATAAACATTTCAGGGCTCAGGATTATGACACATAAATGCACTTTTTGATTGGATACAAACAATTAGAAAAAAACATACAACTAATTGATCTTTAATAAGAAGTCTGAGTCCCATAGAGAGGTATTCTAAACTTGCAGACCCTTGCCAAGAGCATATTGTGAGCTTACTTGGTTCCGGCATGTAATATTAAGAAAATATTTATATAGATGTATGTATATACATACATATATATATATATGTATGTATATAATAAGCTGCTAAAACAGGAGAAAGAACAAAATAGACTTTTACAAGTATTTATTGTAAATGTCTGCAACAAGGTGCAACACCTGTGGTGAGATTCATCACATTCTTGTCATGTATGAAGTACAATAACATTGGAACAATTAAAGCTTCATTTTTTACTTACTTATCATTTCAAAGCAGATCTATATTCTGCTACTTTGATAAATAAATGGAAGCAATATAATGACAAAGAAAATGCATCTATTATAGTATTACTAAGGAAACAATCTCAATTTTCTGCTAAACAGGAAACTTTATGCTTTATTCACTTACAAAATACAGAATGATTCTCAACTCAAGAATCTTTCAATTTTTTTAATCACAAATCCTCTAAATAAAATTTTATTGAAGAGATCAAATCAAACAGCAAGTGACAAAAAGTAAGAGACTACTCACTGGAGCCTTTGTTCAGCAATGAATTAAAGCTCGTCATTATCAAACAGTAGACAATTGACTTATCTTTCTATTATTTTTGAAATCAATTTTTTTTTTAAGATGATGAAACTTTTTGCAGGTAAGATTCCTCTAGCTCCTTGATTACCAAAGCGCAGTCATTTCTAGTTCACAGCCTTTCTTTCTTACATCTGAACTCAATCTGTGAAAGGAGTTTTTGCCTTTCCCTACACCCCACCACTATTATTAGCTTTATCTGCAGTATCTGTAAATACACTTACTTGCTTGGGTAAGATAATGTCCTTGTTTAAGCAATATATGATACATATGATACAAGAAATTGCAACCTTCCAACAGTCTTCAGAAAAAATATGCCTTTTTGAAAATACCATAATGCTATATATTAATTACTTAATATTAATCAATATTTCTATATTGGAGAAAGAATTTAGTGAACAAAAAACACAGTTACGACATGTGGATTACAAAAATATATTGCAATTGTTGGGTTTTACCCAAGTTTTCATTAAAAGATGTAGAGTGGTCATCAGATGTAATTATTTTCCTTTTCATAAAGGAGTGTTCACCAAACTACATCAGGAATCCTCTGTGTCTGCCTAGCTTTCTGCAGCAGATAACAGGAAGTGTACAAAGATGGCACAGAGATGGTAAATGTGGTCCACAAAAAAAAAAAAAAAAAAAATTTGATACTTCAGTGTCCTGACAAAATGCATTCTGCAGACTGCTGTATGTGAAATTTCACAGTTTTCTTTCACTGATGTTTGTGTGAATATTTTCTTCAGGTCTGATCCATGTCAGTTGGCACCTCCTGTCCCACTATTTCTTCAAGGATCACTTTAAGTTTCTGGTTCAGAGAAAAAGTAAAAAATGCAAAATGAAAATCAGTCAAAATCATTGAGGTTTTCTTGGTTGCATGGCAAAACTGTGAAGCTGGCCTGATGTTTTTCTGCAACGACAGATCATCTCACTTTATTTCAGAACTGGAAGTAACTGCATGCTAAGTAACAATGAGATTCAGTAAATCCCCAAGTATATAAACCCAAATTGCATATCATACTGCAAACTGATCTAAGACTATGTTTCCAAAAGTTCGCATTTCTCTGTGTTTGCAGTGACACTTTAAAGACCATGTCCTTCAAAAAATAACCTTGTAAGAATAACACAGATTCAGAAAATATGTAATAAACATTCAGCAAAGAGATTTTTGTAATGAAATGTCTGCAAAGAAAAAGTTAACATCTAATGAATATGGTGTCACTTGTATGCACAATACCTGAAGAAAGAGGAGATGCTAGAATGTCACTGATGATAGAGCAGTAACAGTTATATTCTGTTCTTTCCAATAACATGTCAAAAAACTGTTTCAGGTTCCTAAGTAATCTTCTGCTGACTTCTAAAGCCCAGTATGGTTTAGATAGACACTAGGATACAGGAAATTACCCATCTTGCTCTATACCTCATTAATGAATACTTTCCTTGGTCTGATAAATGTTGAGATTTAATATGTATATATTACAATACATGTTTTAATAATATAATAAAATGCATATCCATAACTAATAATACAGTATATATGATTGTACTAATAATATGAAACACTTCATAGCCATTAGGTCTGATTTTAAGTAGTTGTTATGATAATTTAATTTGAGATTTTCAGATAGGAAATTAATTTTTTTCCTAGCATTCCATCCCTGTCATGATTATGTTGTACTAATCTTTTCTGCAGTTTTAGCTAGCCTCAGCTGATAAGTATTTAGCTTAAAGAAGTTATTATTCTTATATGATGGATAATTTTGTATCCAAGTTAGAAAGTTATGGTCTGGATGAGCAGACAGCTGAACAGATAAAACAGCTTGGGGGACCTGTCTTGGAGGATAATAGTTAATAAGTATTTTTCTACCTAGTGGTCACCAAAAACTGAAGAGGTTTGTCTTTATCAAAGATGTGAAAAAGGTAACAATGTGTACTCATCATTTGTAGATGACACCAAATTGGCAGGCAAGGGGTAAAGAGAAGAGGGGAACCAGTTAATACTCTCTGTGGTAAGGCTGCTGTGTAGGGGAACCTAGAGACGCTGAAAGAATGGGCTGCCAGTGAGCAAGCTCATGAAACTCACACAAACTGATACTAAATCCTGCTGCTGGGTAAGCACAATTACCCTTGCCATGTCACAAGCTGGGGCCTGACTGACTGGGCAGCAGCTCTGTAGGAAGGACCTGGTGTGCTCTGGCATCAAAGCCAGAAGGGTCCTGGGCTGTCTCTAGGAACCCAACCTGGAGGTTAAGAGGAGTGATTACCCACTTTCCTCATAGAACTTAGCCTGCATCTAAAGTCCTGTGCCCAATTTTTGGGCACCCCAGCTGTAATGAAATTGATAGACTGCATGAATGCAGTAGAAGGTTTTCAGGAGATGCTGAGAAAGACAGGATTGTTTAGCTGAAAAGGACAAAGCTTTGAGGGGTCCCTACAGAAACCTCACTGTTGGCATCTTATTGCAAAGGTTTTGTACAAAACAATCTGTTCTGCACTCAATATGGTATTTCCCGTTGTGTCCCCAGAGGCTCACGTGTACCTCAGGTGTCAAAATCTGTCAGGTCTGGACCAGGCAGCTTCTCCTGCTGCTCTCAATGCTACGCTGGGCTCCATCTCCAGCTGTGCCTCACCCTACAGCCCACTCCCAATCACATCGGGTAACTGTGGAGATGGCCACTACACAATTTTAGAAGGCTTCTCTGCTTGTCTGTGCAGCTCTGACTCTGCCTCTCAGAGCTCCATGTTGCTTTTGTTCCAGTGCTCATGTAGCAGTGACTTAGCAAACCTCCCTCCGTACTTCTCGGGGGCCATGCTATTGCTGAGGCACCGGCTGCTGCTGTGGCCATGCCATGTGCCACTTCTGTCACGCAGCTCGTGTCCTGCTGCACACAGTGCCATTTGGGGGAGCCCAGCACCATACTGGGTCCTTGATCACATCGGGATCACCAATTGTTACCATCTTGTTGCAAAGGTTTTGTACCTTCTTGGTGATTTCTCATGGGCAGCTCCTCACAGCACAGACTCCTTCTTAGCACAGCCAACAAAGTCCATCTAACTTCTCCACCAGCCAACCTACTCTTTTAGAATACCCATTCTAATTAGATCTAGCTGTGGCCTATTAAAGGCAGGCCTGTTCTTAATTCTTGATAATTAGCGCAGCTGTAACTCCTTAGGGGTGAGGTTACCTTCATCACTATTTCTATTCTCCTACATTCCATCCACCCATACCTGACAGCACCTGTGAAAGGGCCATCCAAAAGAGAACCAGGCTGCTTCACAGTGGTGGCAAGAGAATATGAGAAATTTGCAGAAATTGAAACAAGGAAATGGTCCAGATGGATGTAAGGAAAAGCATTGTCCTTAAAAGAACGAGCAAGCGGATAACCATACCACTCAAAGAGGTTCTTCAGTCCCCATCCTTGGGGGATGTTTGCAGAGCCAGCTGGATTAAGTACTGAGCAATGTTTTGTTATCTCAGACTTGGTCCTACTTTATGGTAGAGGTTGGAAAAAAAGTTGTCCTGAATTCTCTTCCAGACTCAGCTCCCTTTCAATTGAATTATTCTATAATTCCATTATTGCTAAAGATTTTCTAGTGATATTATTCAGGCTGAACTTAACTGGATGTCATAGTTTGATTTCACTGCGGCTAAATGCTGGAATGGTTTTATTTTGTTCTAGTATGAAGCATTTGTGTGAAACCAAAACACAACTCTCCTCCCTCTCCTTCCCATTCATTTCTATAGAAATACTTGATCTGACAAAAGTAGACCCTGTGGAACAATGTAACAAAAATGAAAAAAATTGCACATAGAAAAGGCAAATTTTATTAGAATTAGTCTCATAACTCAACAAGAGTTGCAAAGGTGTCTACAATATCTTGCTTTTTTGTAACAGTAAAATGGCTTTGCTGTATGGCAACACACAAAGCATACTTTCATGGTTATGAAGTAAAATTACTTCTGTGGTGTTAGGAACAAACTGGTAATAAATGTTATGTGCCTACGGATTATAGTCAGTTCTTTTCTTGACTTTATTTTTTATTTGATTTTTTCCTCAGTGAAAATAGATTCCTCACAATGGTGTGTGTAAATATATGTGTTTTACAGTTTATTTGATAAAACTTGAAAATTTGTTATGATTTAGTAATCTGACCTCCTGCAAATCATAGGCATGTTTACAGTAACAGATGATAATATGTAATACAAAGTTGAATTAGAAAATGGATGCCTTTTTTTTTTTTAAATACAGATTTGCCAGATGTACTCCCATTTCTTCACATCCTTAGTACCTGACATTTCTGTGATGGTAAATTTTATATAGTCAGCAGCCTCCTTTTTAAAGTCTTGCTGTAATGGGCAACATCTTCAAAATACTTTGCTCAGCAAGCAGGTAATCTAAGATTTAAGGTTCCTACGATAGGCAGGGCTAAAGTACCAACTTTATAGGCTTCTTCTACAAGTGACCACTAGACATTAAATAGCCCATAATCAACTGGTGAAGAAACATTAGGTTTGAATATCAATTAAAGTACTACATATAGGGTGACAATAATCAATTTTATTTCTATCACACAAAAGTTTATGACAGATGCTGTATATAACAGACTCAAAGCCATCTATGTGTAAATAGCATTAGAAAAAAAAAAAGGTGGAAAGAACTTCCTTATCAAGCAGGATAGCAGGATGAACTTGTCACAGCAGCTGTCACCAGATTCCTGAGTTTTGTGATTTTCCTGAGGTCATGTTTTCATAGCCATGGCTTCTGGCATTCTGTGATTTTTGCTTTGGTTGGTGGAATGAGCTGGTGTACAGTTGTACACTGCAGGCTTTACAAGGAGCTTTCAGATAACAACCTTTAGGACTGAAATGAAGGTGAGCAGAGAGCAGCTTCAGTGACAAGGCGGTAGAGACACAATGGCTCAGGTTGGTGGATTCTATATAGTAGGCTATTGTGGATAACAGGGAAGAATGAAATATAAAGAATGTAGGCACATATAACATTTTAAATTCCAAATATGTTTGCTATTAGAAGATTTTAAAAAAAAACAAAACAAAAAACAAAAACATCCTGACATCATGATGCGGTTTTATAAATATGGGAAGGAAGTACAAAACTTGTAGAGTTGATAGATTAAAGAAATATTTGCAAAGCTGGGACTGAAATTGAAATATGTATTGGAATATTTCTAATGTTTCAGTCATGTTTGTTTTCACATTGTTACTTTTGGTCTAATTTTCAGATACAGACATTCACTTCAGCATACAATTTATTTTCAGTTTTGCATCTCTGTATTCATGAATACTCTAGATGTGTGCATTTCTTTAAAATCAATAGGTTTGAACATACGTGATCATCTTGGAGGTTTTAAAAAAATGAACATATTTTCTTTTATAATAAAATGTATTCAAGATGGTCTTTTAAGAAGCTTCTGAAGTTCACATTTCAGAATATAAAAAGATCTATATAACTGCATTTAGTAAAAGAGTAATGTTCCAGTACTTCTGGTCACTTAGGGAATTTGATTTCCTTGAAGTTGTATTCACTCAACTATTCATAAATAAAATCAGTGGTTATGCTTTCAAAATTTTGTTTCGCTCTGACAAATAGACTACATCATGAGTTTCAAACATTAGTATATGTTGGCATTAAAAGTTGTCCTCTATTAAACAGATTAAATTATTTGAAAAGCAGCTATCTCTAATAATTCTTAAAACTAGAATGCTGGCCCTGTCACAGGATGCCAAATATTTCACAGTATACCAATATATTGGGGTACCTCAAGTATCTGAAATTCAGGAGCTGCATGTGATTTTATTATGCCATTATGTTTAATAGCAAATATTAACCAGGAAAATATATTCTACATAGCAAGGTAGTACATTTGAGTCCAATAGCTAACTAAAAGAAATCTCAAGACTAGCTGCGGCTTTGTTCTGAGCAGTAACTTGTGAAAGAAATCCTTTTTATCACCAAAAGTTCTAAGTATATCAGATACAAAGGATCACCTTTATTTATTCCTTGTTTGTGGCCTGATATACTAAACCTTTATTTTACAAAATTGAGCCAATTACAGAGAATATATTATTATATTCTTAGAAATCTTTGCGGGTTTTTATTAAAAGTACAGTTGGTCAATGAGTTAAAATCATATTATTGTGTATCATAATATATAATATTTTTTCTTGATTTTTTTTTTTAACTCAGGTTCAGTTAACCTTTGTAACTTGTTCAATGAGAAAAACTAGTGATCTGTATCACCATACGCAATTAATGGTTGAGCAGCCTGTAATAAATGAAAATACCATCATAGCCTAGCAATTAGTGCATGGATCATCTTCAAAAGCTTACACACTTTTCTGTCTGCAGCATTTAACTTTGCTCTATGACTAAAATTGTATTCAAAGTGAATGGCAATATTCAATTACCATGGTAGCACATTATGGGAAATTGTCACAATTGTGAGTAATAGCTCTTATGGAAAACAATTAATTTGGTGTCCTGTTGCTAGGTCAAGTATAAAAGCTAATTTCCTGGAGGAAAGAAAGATGTTTATCACCATATCTTCTTTGATGTTTGAATCTGAAACACGAAGTGCTTCTTTTACTGTAAAAAGTTTTCTTGCATATATTAAAAAATAATTATGAGATAAGAAAGAGGTAGTAGCAAAAGTTTCACTGAAAATATGTGTGAGTACAGGAGAGACAAGTGCAAGAAAAAGTATATTTGTTTCCAGTTTTATCACAGGAAAATTTTCCTACATGCATAGAAATTGACACTAGGCAAAACTGGTTGAACTATACAATTTTATTGAAATGGAGCAGTTGAACACACAAAGAGTGACATTTCCCTTTCCTCTAAAATACAAGCCAAAGTAGAGCTCTTTCCTGTGCCAGGAAGCACTAAAAGGAACAGTATTTTTTTTTTCTATTTGAGTCCAAGAAAAAGGAAGAAAGAAGATCATTTATTCTCTACCACCATTCTACACTTTAGTATATTTCTTGATATATATTTAGTATTTAGTATGTTTCTTTCGTGTATTTCTTTACTCTGATTTCCATTCCTTCTTGAAGAGACAGTTGAGGGCTTTTTGCTGTATTTTTACCCCTTGATCGAGCCACTGATCTGTTACCATTTTCATGAATGGGCATGTAGTATCTCTAAGTTACAAAGCTCAGGGTGTTTTTTGAGACTTCTATTAGTGTAATACATTACCCATTTTGTTTTCTTTAATGTTTATAAATAATTTATTCCAAAAATACAAATATGCAGGATGACATATTTGCATGATGAATATATTCATGAATATTTATACCACATAATTCCAGATGCCTAAGTTATATGCCTGAGTTAGGATAAAAGTTTCCAAACAAGCCCATTTTTGTCATTTGAGCAAAGCAGGAACTTTACACTAGCATTCTTAATAATGTCTCTCTCCCTCTCCCTCCTTCTCCCTCACTGTTTTACACCTAAGTACTCCTCAAAACATTAGCTTACTACACAAATTATATCAAGCTAGTTACAGGAAAGAAAAGAGAAAATAATTATCACATGGCTAAAGGTTAAAAGAGTATTGCCCCTACTTCAAATTATAAGAAACTGAATGTTAGGGAAAATGAGTCTAAATACCTGGATGACATCCCACAGCTATGATATAACAATTGTGTTAAGATCTGAGTTGTTTGTTTGGGATTTTAAGTCTTAAAGGTCTTCTTTCTCCTCAGAATTTTTGAAACTGCAGAATCTACATTTAGATTGTTTTCTCTTATATCCACATGCTGTAATAACTTACCTTTGCATTCCTTAATTTATTGTGACATCTCTTGTTTTAAACTTGTGACACCAAACTTGGCCTGACTGTACATTTGTGAATTTCAGGGACATGGAAGTCAGACAAGAAGTAATCAAAACGGAACTGGAAAAACAAAGTAATTTTTTTTTTTTCCCATGACATTTGGCATAACTAAAATAAAAATTTAAATGGCCCATATTTATTAGTATCTAGAAATTATATCTAAGTGAAGACAATCACACTTTCATGATTCAATTTGACATGTTCAAGTTTAGCAAGTACAATAAAGCAGTCATTCTTCTAATATTACCTGATTTATTTTCACAAACACTTACATACTGGGAAATTTTTACTTATTCTTACAAAGCATATAGAACCCAACTGTGCAGGGTCTGGATGTCTGCGATGTCAGAATGTTGCGCTAGAATGAAGTTTAAAATAATTTTCATGTTTAAATAGATTTTTCTGTCATTATTTTACCATTTAGAATGGTCATATTATAACATTAACAAGGGATACAATGGAAAATGTTACTTTGCAAATTTGCCTGCCCATCTTGAAGTTCATTTAGTGCCTTTACATATCCCCTATTT
This sequence comes from Onychostruthus taczanowskii, assembly GCF_017590055.1. Lineage (NCBI taxonomy): Eukaryota > Metazoa > Chordata > Aves > Passeriformes > Passeridae > Onychostruthus > Onychostruthus taczanowskii. Next base: position 9,795,808 of record NW_024499239.1, on the reverse strand, counting down.
AATATCATAAATATTTAAAATAAAAATCAATAAAGTAGTAATGATTAATATCTATTCAAAACTATAAAATGCAATTTTATTTTATTAGTTAAGTATAGTAAAAGTTAACTTTTCCCACTAAATAAAAATAACTCTTGTTGATTCATAGAGTATAGAAAAAAAACCACCTCTTTTCAAAAGTGGCCAGCTATGATTCAAGCACAGATTCCATGTGGCTTCTGCTTTGCTCTTTGTAAATTTAGTTAAATCAACTTTCTGTTTTCTGTATAACATCATTGCTTCTTGTAACTTTTGCAGAAAGTGGACAATTTCCTTAGCAGAATTTTCTCTTGACTCCAGAAATTACATCTTTCAGTCTTTTAGGAAAAAAAACTTGATACCAGAAAGGTTTTACTTCATGTTTTGGATTTTTTTTTAACTATAAGTGCTATAACAAAATGTATTGCTGTGAATCTGCATTTCTCTCAAAACCAGCAATTTAAAAAGAAAAGTATTTAAAATTTTAATATAATGGTCATATAATCTTCTTTCTGCTAATATATATTTATTCCAAAAGGAATAAAAAAATCTCAAATTTTTCCATGTGCATTGTAGAAGAATTCTAAACAATACATGTTATTCCTTTAAAATATGCATACTGCAGTGGAACTTTTTATCCTAAATTTCCCTGTGTTTTCAGAAGAGAAGTGATGAATAATGCAATATTCTTCATGTGGCAATGTTAGTAGGCCTCAGAAAATATGTAACCATTTTATTACTATTCATTTATGCATACAGTTAATCATAAACTACAAAGGATTGTTAGTTTCAAACCCTTAAGAAAAATTTATGAGGTCAGTTTTTAAAGAATTATTCCTCTGGGCTGTAGTTAGTATTTTGTAGCATGTGCAACGTGATGTTATCGTAGGAGGCAATTTGAACATCTGTATGTATTATTTGAAAGGTTCAATCCCAAAGAACCTTCTTGCTTTGTGACGTTAGGATGCACATTAGACAAAAAGTGGATAAAGCAGAAGAAGTCATTTCTATTGCATTGGAATACTGAGAAATATACAACAGCTTTGTTTTTCGCTTTGCTTCTTAACATACTAGAGCATATAGGACCATAGGAAAAGGCTTTACAGTGAAACCTCATTTACTCCGGAAGACAATTTATTTATTTAATGAGTTTTTCACAGCTGTGGAAGGTTACAATACAGATTCTTTTAAATAGCTAAATATACCTATGCAAAAATACTTATCCACACCTAATATTCAGGATTAAATATATTGTACATTGACATTGTAGACCACTGGAAACAGATCTATTTTCATCTAAGTAAATTCTTAGGAATTGAAGAAGATTAAAAATAGGGCTGGTGCATTTCAGAAATTATTTCTTCGAATAGACTAGGGAAAAATGTTAATAATTTTATTTACTGAAAAATATTAATTTTAAGAGTACAAAAAACCCATAATCTGTAATGACACATTTGTTAAGAAAGTCCAGCAGTATGAAAATTGTACAGAACTAGAGTCAATCTTTGATAATACTTCACTTGTTTAAGTACAGATCCTCACAATACATAGTATTGGTAGAAAATGAGTCCATCTTCAAGTCATCTTTTCAGTCACTCCACAGCAGGAAATTTGATACAGCAAAACAGGACTCAAATATTTGATCCTTGGAGATAATATTCTGGGGTTCAATAATTATGTCCTGCAGAAAAGCATTGTAGTCACAGTTCCTAGTCCTGCAATATCCTGGGTTCTCCCACTTTTCACAAGCTTAAATGCTCACCTTATTTTTGTTTAAATTACTACTTCAATTTATATAATTACTTATATTAAGTAATCAGTTATTGGTTTTGTTTAATTTGTATCACTACATGTGTTGGGTTTTCCCCCCACGGAAAGAGTTGCAGGATGCCTTCTTTCAGTATACAAATGGCAAAATACTAACCATTTATAGGTATTTAAATTCATCTCCAAAAGTCCTGGAACCCTTTTATTTCTATAGTGCATTGACCCTGGCTGGATACCTGACATCTACCACAGCACCTCTACCACTGTCGGGGGGAGAAAATATAACAAAGGGTTCACGAGTTGAGAAAAGGACCAGGAAACATCTCTCACCAAATACCATCATAGGCAAAACAGGTTTGAATTTGGGTTATTAACTGAATTTATAACTAGCAAAATCAGAGCAGGATAATGAGAAGTAAAATAAGACCTTAAAAACACCTTCCCCTCACCTCTTCCTTTTTCACAGTTCTATCCCCTCCCCAGCAGCACAGGGAGAGAGGGAATGAAGGCTGTGGTCTGCTCAACACAAGTAATTTCTGCTGCTGCTCAGGGACAGGGTCCTTCCCCTGTTCCAAGATGGGGTCCCTTCCATGCGAGAGAGTTCTCCAATGTGAGTCCATCCCATGGGCAACAGTTCTCCACAAATGGCTGAAAGGTGGGACAGTTTTTAGAAGTTGGAGTCCTTCAAGGACAAGCTGTTCCAGTGTGGGTGCCCCATGGAGTCACAAGTCCTGCCAGGAATTCCGCTCCAGCATGGGCTCCTTTCTCCATGGGTCTGCAGGTCCCTGCCAGGACCCTGCTCCAGACAGGCATCCCACAGGGTCACAGCCTCCTCTCAGGCATCCAGCTCCAGCACAGGGCTTCTCCATGGGCTGCAGATGGATGTCAGCATCCCCGTGTTCCCCCATGGGCTGCAGGGGCACAGCTGCCTCACCATGGGCTGCACCAGGGGCTGCAGGGGAATCACAGCTCCAGTGCCTGGAGTACCTCCTGCCCCTCTTTCTCCCCTGACCTGGGTGTCTGCAAACTTGTTCCTCTTAAATATTCTCACTCTGCTGTTCCCTGGCAGCAATTACACATGCACAGTAATTTCTTTCCTCCTTTTTAAATATGCTATCACATAGTCATTAACACCATTTCTGATTGGCCCAGCCTTAGCCAGCAGCATGTCCATGCTGGAGCCAGCTGGCATTGGCTCTGCTGGACATGGGGAATCTTCTGTTACCTTCTACTCCACCCTTTTTTCCCCTACTACCAAAACCAGGCCATGAAAATCCAATACAATATTAATAAAGATGGTAGATAGTAAAGAAAGAAAAGAGACTGTTGGGTGTTTCATAAACTTGATAAAACAAAAAGCTGTTACTGTTTTCAAAAAAAATGTACTTATGGTATTTACCTAAAATTTGGGTGCAATTTGAAAATGGGTTCAATATAAAATCACAGAAAATCAAAAATCATTTTCTCATAGTGATATGAGAAAAATTCTGAATTTTATTTTTTTGGGAACAGAAAATCCTGTCTGTAGAATAAAAATAAGTTGTGTTTCTGGGCACCACTGAAAAGAGTCTGGATCCATGAAACAGCAAAAAGCTTTGGGAAAATTATAGAATTCAAAACTCTTCTTTTTCTAGAAGCAATCCTTCAATATCCTCACTCTTCATATATGCTTAAAAATACTGTCAGTAGGGATAAAATTATTGGTTGCTGATAGGAGCTTTTAAAATCAACTATTTAATGTGACTAACATGTGTTGAAAAACTGTTTATTCAAGCACCTCTTTTCCTTTCCTCCTCAGCCTCTTTTACTCCTTCCTGCCACAAATTAGAAAACACATTACTTCCAAAATTCCTACATATCCGAGACAAGCATTATTGTCTGTGTTGTGATGAATGTGTGTATATAAACACAAGCCTCTGCATATATGTGTAGAAGGAGACATTTTTGTGTGTGTGAAATATCAATGTCTTAAAAGATTGATCAAGTATTTAACACTTCAAAGACCAGCTGCATGTGTGAGCACTTTGTTGGAATGTACCGATTATGAAGTGGCGTGTGACGAAAGCAAGCAGCAAGGTGCTAGTTACACACTTACTCATATTTCCTAGGCTAGGTTGCAGAAAACAGTTTTATGGTCTCAGTCATTCTAAAGAGCCAATGCTTATGTCCTTCAATAAAAACTGCTTATCCCTGTGGAAAAGAGCTGTGCATTTCAGTTACATATGAGAAGGAAGGTTTTGTTTTGTCTGCTTGCTCTCTTCTTCATGGAGGAAAGAATTCACTTTGGGATGAGCTGATTATCTATAAGAATATATAAATGAAGGGCAAAAGTACAGTTTTATAAATAGAGAATTTGGTACACAGGTTTTCCAGAGTGTTCATTAGTATCTGCAGTTACTCTTTACAGAGAGATTTTGCATAGCCAGTCCTGAAACCTATTCACACGTTGAACAGAAATTGCAAAGTAAATTTCAGGTATTTTTTATTTAGTTGTAGGATATCAGGACAAGCATATCCTCCCTGTGAAGCTAGAAATGAGTTCTACTTATTTTATTTGCTTCTTATCAAGTGTATGATTTCATTTGATTCACTCTGGGTTTTTAACCCAGTGGAATCCCAGTGGAGCACTGCTGTTAACTGACATGATTGCCCATAATATCTCAATTATACCTGTTATATCTTATCATGTCAAAGACTTCTAGCAGAGTCTTTAATTTGTGAATCATTGACAAAATAGTCCTTAACAGCACCTTGAAGTGTTGAGCTGTTACTGAAGGAGTAGTCTTTATCCTTAGAAGACAAGACAGAATCATAAAGGTCAAAATCTTTTATCGAGGAATAAAAGATGTTCTTTTTGCCATTAGATGAAGGACTCCAAATGAAAAATTAAAATTAAAACAGGGATGAGGCTTCATAACAAGGAATTACCAGGACAATTTAGAAAAGAAAACAAGAAAGAGGTAATAATTATTTTAGAAAGCTGGGTGAAAAGCTATTACAATGTATTACCTTCAGCAATGTCCAATAACTGTAGAATTAATTTAACCACTTTGTAAATATAATCAAAGGACATGCCTAGGAGAATGAAAGGTGAGAATAAGAGGGCTTCCCAAACCACCAATATAGCCCAGCCACTAGTCTGAATAGCTCATTGTTAACTCTTGCCTGACACTGAGAATAAGTGTGGTGAATGGCCACAAAATATGTTATTCAGTAACTATTTTACCTATAAAATTTGGTTGATTTAAAAATTTATCATTAGGTTTGGTTCTATTTTCTTTTTCTTTTGTATTAGTTTACAGATTTTGTTGATTTTTTAAAAATTTTTCAATCACAGAAAAGTCACTTTCTACTTGTTTTGACTGTTGAGCTCAATCCTTCATTTCCAAGTATCAAAAGAAAATATTTTTTGAAAAAAAGCTTTAAAATTTCTAATGCACCAAAAAAACCCTTTCTGAAATAAATCACATATTCATTGACAATGATGAAATATCAAAAGCCATGGAAGTATGACAGGGTTCAAGTGAGCTTAAATTGAATGTTCTGTCAAGGTTTGCTGCAAGCCTCTAAAGCAAACCTCTAATAAATCAGCAAGATAAGACCTGAAAGTACTTTCTAGAAAGGCAGAACAGAAAGTAAATAATAAGCTTAAAACAATAAAAGTAAATTGTCTGTTTTCAGGTAAAGAAACTATCCAATATGTTGTATGCAAAAGCATAGAAAAAACATCTATAAGTACTGTTGAAGTTTATAGATACATTTGTACTCTGTCCTTAAATACTTACCTTCAAATATGTGAGCTAATCCAAAGAAGTAGAAATTAGTAATTTGATTGAATATAATTAAGTCCCTTCAATTTTATAATAGCCTCAGAAGACTCCAAAACCTCTCTGGAAACATGTGCCAGTGCTCAGTAACTCTCATGCTGAAATAGTGTCTCCTGATGTTCAAACAGAGCCTCCTGTGTTTCAGTTTGAACCCATTGCTTCTTGCCTTGTCACTGGGCACCACTGAAAAGAGGCTAGATCCATCTTCTTTACTTCCTCCCATCAGGGACTTGGATCCATTGATGGGATCTACCCTGAGCCTTCTCTTCTTCAGACTAAATGGTCCCAGCTCTCACAGCCTCTCTTAATTTGGCAGGTGCTTCAGGCCCTTCACCATCTCAGTGGCCTTTTGCTGGATTCCAGGATGGCCATGTGTCTCTTGTTCTGGGGAGCTCAGAACTGAGCACAGCACTCCAGGTGCTTACGAGGGCTGAGTAGAGGGGAAGGAATATCTCACTTGACCTCTTCGTAATGCTGGGGTTGCTCAGTGCACCATTTGACACCTTTGCAGCAAGGGCACACTGCTAGCCTGTGTTCAACTTTGTGTTCACTAGAATCTCCCCATCGTTTCCTAAAAAGCTGCTTTCCAGCTGATCTGTCCCCTGATCAGCATGTATTGGTGCTTGGAGTTTTTCCTCTGTAAGAGCAGGACTTGGCTTCCCATGCACAATAACTTAATAGGGTTCCTGCCAGCCCATTTCTCCAGCCTGCCTCTGAAGGGTAGCAGGACCCTCTAGTGTATCACCCACTAATCATAGTTTTTTGTCATCAGAAAACTTGATCAGGTTACATTCTGCTTCATTATCCAGGCCACTAATGAAGGCCTTTTGAATGGGATTGGCCCCAGTGTTTAACTCTGAGGTATGCTGATAGTTGCTGGCCTCCAACTAGACTTCATATCACTGATCCTTACCCTCTGTATATGGCCATTCAGCCAGTTTTTAATACACCTCTCTTGTTTGCTCACCCAGCCCATCCTTTATCAGTTTCTCTATAAAAATATTATGAAACGCAGTCCTGAAACCTTTACTGAAATCAAGGTAATCAATATTCTCTGCTCTCCCTCATCTACCAAGCCAATTTATTTATTGTATGTTACCAGGTGGTCAAGCACGACTCTTTTTGGATCCATGCTGACTACTATAATCTTTTTCTCCTTCACTGGCATGGTTTTCCAGGATTAGCTACTACATCACTTTCACAGTGACTGAGGTGAGGCTGATTGATCTGTATTTCCCATGGGTCTTTCTTCTTGCCTTTCTTGAAGATATAAAAGATAAGGCTTTTGCATTCCTCCAGGTTGTGGTTAACCTTGGCTGGCCACCAGGTGTCTACTAAGCCGGTCTAACATTCCCCTTTCTCAGCTAGACAGGGAAGAGAGAGTATAAAGAAAGACCCCTGGATCAAGAAAAGGATAGGGAGAGATCACTCACCAATTGCTGTAAAGGGCAAAACAGACTCAACTTGGGGGATATTAGTTTAATTTATTGCCATTTGAAAGTCAGACTAGGATAATGAGAAGGAAAGATGAATCTTAAAACATCTTGACTTCCTAGGGTCAGCTGCACTCCTGGCTTCTCTGCCTCTTATCCCTAAGTTGGACAGGGGGATGAGGAATGGGTGCCATGGTCAGTTCATCTTTATCTCTGCTGCTCCTTCCTCTTCACACCCTACACTTGCTGTCTGGCATTGGATCTTTTGGATTCAGAGGAAGCTTCTGGCACAGAAGCCACCTCTGTAGCTCCCCCACCCTTCACTAAAAGAGCCTTGGACACAAACCCAATATTCCCAGTTCTCAGGCATGTCTCACACTTGAACATCTTTCAAAGATGGCCAAGAGCAGCCTCAGAATGCATCAGCCAACTCCCTGTCAAGCACAGTTAATCCTACTACTACCTCCTGTGTTTTGCTGAAGGCTGACTGGATTGATGCCTTCTAACATAAGCCTTTTCAGTTCAAGTGCTTGTGTTCCATACTGTTTTACTCCTTCTGACTTAATGGGTAATATGAAGAATTCACTTTTTTAAGAGACTGATCTATTTTATAGTCCCTGTGTTGCAGATGTATTGTTGTATCAGCAACAGAAAGTTGTCTAGGGAAATATGTAGAAATAAAAGGCAAATGGAACTTGGGAGAAGGGAAAAGGGAGACTGAAAACAAATTAGTACAAAAGTGATAGATATTGACTTGATAATGTACCTTGCTGAAACCAGTCTAAAACCTCTGTGACTGTGAGGTTTTCTTAACTTTAGACAACATGGTAACCATTATACAGTGTTCTTGTTGCATACTTGATCTTTAAAGCATGCTCCTAGCATTTTGAATTATGTTGTCCATCAGATTGATCAGGAGAGAGAATGAAAAACCACTCAAAATATTGTAATTTAATGCAGTTACTGTAGCTGTGATCATCTCTGAATCACTTGGCAAATTAATTCAGTCTGCCCAGAATGATCTTTCGGCATACAAATCCATAAAAATTAAAAAAAAAAAACAAAAACAAAAAACAAAAGAAAACAAAACAAAAACAAAAAAAAACCCCACAAACAAACAAGCAAACAAAACAAAAAAAAAACCCCAAAAAACAAAAAAAACAAACAACAAAAAGCAAAATCAAAAACAAAGAAACAAAAACCCCCAAAGCACTGAAGCCAAACCAACCAATGAACCAACCAACCAACCAAAAAAAAACCCATGAGAAAACCCACAAAGTTCTTTTCTATAGTCTGGTGAATATTTTAGCCTGGTTCCTAAACAAGTAAATAATATTAATGCTGAAATATTGAACAGAAGAAGAAAGCCAAACTGCAAATCAGCTATAATTCTACACTACATAAAAAATACCTGTAACATTCAGGCAGATGAAACTAATAGGTACTTTAAATTTTTTTTCTGTATTTCTGTCAAAATATTTTATACAAACCTTTATTTTGTCTCAGTCTGAAAAATTAGGGCAGGATTCTGGAGGTGTAACTCTGCCCTTAAGATCTCTCTCCACAAACTTCATAAATGCATGACTGAAGTGGTATAGGCGAGATTTCAATCAACAGCATCTAACTTGAAAGTTATGGCTAACGTTTTGTAGCAAGTGACACTGATATATTAAACCATTAAAGATTAAAAAAAAATAAACTTTTTCTTTTTCTTTTCATTAAAAATTTGCATTTTCCTAAAATATCAGCAATGTATCTTCAGCAATTTAAAAATGCACAAGTGCTCTACATCTTTTCTATGACAGAGAAACTATTGCGAATTAAGAACCCAATTCCACAGTATTACTTAGTATACTAAATCTGTTAGCAACATCAGTTCTTTATTATCACATTGATAAGCATTGATTTTGCGCCAGATATTTGAGAGAGACTTCTTTGTGTATCAGATTCTTTGTCCAGAATGATTATGTGCACATTTTGAAGGTTGAAAGGTCATGTTCAAATTGAGTTAATGAATTTGCTCTTTTACTTGAAAAGTAAAGGATTTTGCTATTGATCTTTAAAGAGCAATATTTTATATCTAGTTATTTGGTATATTTATGGAGGAATGTATTCTCATTTTTGTCACTCATAAGAAAGTAAATTAATTGATGGTATTTCTCTACCTTGAACAAATCTGAATATTTAACAGTCAAGAAAACCAGCAACTGAAAAGTAATTTCACTACACACATGGTGAACATGGTCAGTGTGTGCTATCTTCTTTAGGGGGTTGGTTTGGTTTTTGTTGTGGGGTTTCCTTTTTGTTTTGTTTATTGTTTGTTTGTTTGTTTTCATTTTTAAATTATTTTTAAAATATTCTAAAATATGCATAACTGTCTATATCCATCACTCTTCTGTATCCAACCCATTATTTTTATTAAAAATTTAAAGCTACAATATTGCACAGTCACACAATATGAAGAGCTCATATCACAAGATATTGCATTTCTCCAACTGATACCAAGCTCAGTAATGTATATTTTGTGACAGTGAAGCTCTAGAAAAGTGCCCCATTTGTTTGAATATGTGGAGTAATTAAGGTGTTGATATATTAATATTTCACTTAACTTTATTTTCATTGTTCAGTACTTAAAATTTGTGACATATTTTATGTGAAAATTAGTTGCATCCTCCCTCCATACAATGGTTGACATGTTACAAGCTTCTTTAAGAAGCAAAATGTATTTTAAGACCCTATTCATATCCAGTGTAGGGTTATTTTACTGCATTAATTGATTTCTTTTCAATTATCAATTACAATAACTAATGATGAGATAATTTTTTGTCCTTCTTACACATTTTTTACAGCTGATAAGTCAGTTTTTAGGGGTCTGATATTCAAAATACTATTATAAAGTAGGATTACATCAAAAATGTTTTTCCTAGATACTTCTTAACTATTGATTCACTCAGAACTCTGCTTGAAGCATCCTATTTAGATGTGATTCCATATTAATCACTATCTTAAATTTAAGTCTGTCAACTTGCTATTAATTTAGTTTATATGGGTTTTTTTTCAAATCACTAAGTAGAGCAGATTTCAATGACTCTGTCAAGGATTATCACAGGTGTATCTTTAGTATATCTGTACTTAATACCACCAACCTAGTCTGTATATGCAATGTAAGCTTTGATCAAATTAATTTTGTTCCAATCTTTTGTTATCCAAATAATTGGATTTATACTTTTTTCCCCCCCAAACTTTTGTCTTTTCTTTCATGTACTTAAATTGGAAATAAACAAAAATGCCTCCTCTTCTACCATATGGGATCAGGATGTATATTTTGCACCAATGAAATAGCAGCAGTATGAAATTATTCTGATTGCTATCAGAACGACATACTTATGGGTATTTTGTTTATTCTTAATAGAACTTTTATGTTACTTTTTCTGAAAACACATTTATGAATTAATATGATTTAACAGATAGATAGGTGAATCCAAATCACAACTTTTTTTTTGTGTTCTTATGAGGAAGACCACTTAAAATAGCTAAACCCACCAAAAATTATTTTAAAAATATGCAGGGGTGGTTAACTAAATCTGTGGAAGCATTTTAACTTGTACCTCCACCACTGAGAAGAGGAGCAATAAACCTGTAATTTTACTTACCTAAATTTTTTGTAAACAGCTTGAGGACCTTCCACAAATAGCCAGCTGCAACAGCTTGTAGACCTTCTGCAAGAAATAAAATAAACCAACCAGGGTGCTGTAGAGGAAGTGATGTTGTAGGGGTTTTTTTTTAAGCTATTTGCCTCTATTTCTGCTTTATTTATAAGGTTTATATAAGTAAATTACTTGTCTGGAGTGCTGCTCTTGAAGCACACTGATTCTCTATGGGAAGAAGCCTATCAAGGCATTTTGCTTTTGTAGAAAGCATTTGAGCTTTAACTCAGGGGATGAGATCTGCAATGTTAAAAAGTTTTGCTTTCTGAAAGAAGAATCAATCTAATTTCAGAATAGTGACAAACAAGCTGAAAGAAATTAAGTGCTGTGGAAATTACCTGGTCAAACTCTGACTTGGAATAAATAGGCATACCCAGAGTAGCTGTGGTTTTGTAAGTGGAGGTAAACTTCCTTCTTTAAGCCATAAAAATCACAGTGGAAAAAATAAAAAAAAATATATAGAAAAAAACCCACTCCAAAACAGGTCAAAATGATCCTCTTTGGTGAACTATTCCATGGCACATCTCAGATGCTGTACTGAGTTGACCCTGGCTGGATGCCAGGAACCCAGCAAAGCCTCTCTCTCACTCCCCTCCCCAGCTGGACAGGGAAGAAAAAAATATAACAAATCGTTCATTGTTTGAGAAAAGGACCAGGAGACATTGCTCATCAAATGTCATCATGGACAAGGCAGGGTCAAATTATGAGATATTAATTGAATTTATTACTAAAAAAAATCAGAACAGGATAACGAGAAGTAAAATTAGACCTTACAAAGAGAGCCATTCCCCTCACCTGCCGTCCTTCACAGCTTCCCCCAGTGGCATAGGAGGACAGGTAATGCGGTTTATGGTCAGTTCATCACATGTTGTTTCTGTCACTGCCAGAGAGAGGAGTCCTTCCCTTGCTCCAACATGGGGTTCCTCCTGTAGGAGACAGTTCTGCAGGAACTTCTCCAATGTGAGTCCATCCCGTGGGCAACAGTTCTCCACAAACTGCTGCAATGTGAGACAGTTTTTAGCAGGTGCAGTCCTTCAACGACAGGCTGTTCCAGTGTGGGTGCCCCATGGAGTCACAAGTCCTATCAAGACGCATGATCCAGTGTGGGCTCCTCCCTTCACAGGTCTGCAGGTCCCTGCCAGGAGCCTGCTCTAGCCCAGGCCTCCCACGGGGTCACAGCCTCCTCTAAGGCATCCATCTGCTCCGGCATGGGTCTCATCTGTGGGCTGGATCTCTGCATCCCTGTGATCCTCCATGGGCTGCAGGGGCACAGCTGCCTCACCATGGTCTGCACCAGGGGCTGCAGGGGAATCTCAGCTCCTGTGCCTGGGGCACCTCCTGCCCCTCTTTCTCCGCTGACCTTCCTGCCTGCAGAGTTGTTCCTCTCACATATTCTCACCCTGCTCTTCTCTGGCTGCAATTGCATTTGCACAATAACTTTCTTTTTTTCCTTCTTAAATATGTTATCACATAGTTATTGCCACCATTTTTATTTGGCTCAGCCTTGGCCAGACATGGGGGAAGCTTCTCAAAGCAGCGATGCCTGTAGCCCCGCTGCTGACAAAAGTGGCCATGCAGATCCCATATAAAGCATTCACAAGATCACAGAATTCCCAAATAAGCTGAGTTGGAAGGGGCCCACAGGGATCATCAAGTCCAACTCCTGGCCCTGCAAGACACCATCCCCAAGAGTTATAAGGTGTGCCTGACAGAATTGTCCAAACATTTCTTGAACTCTGTCAGGCTAGTGCTGTGACCTGGGAGCCAGTTCCAGTGCCCAACAGCTCTCTTGTAAATATTTCCCTGTAAAATCTTACTTGTTACCTCTTTATGTCTTTAGCTACTACAAGCTCATTACTATTAGTGAGAAAATGCTTAATTTTTTTGGGTGGGTAAAGGGCTGTAAATATGTCACTTTTCACAGGAAAATCAACTTTTTAAAATCCAAATACTACATTTCAATTACTTAAGCAAGTAATTTAATTATATTAGTTCCTTTCAATATTTATATGTATATCCTCAGCTGCCAAAATGCCTCAGGAAATCATTGTTTGTAAGCAAGGTACCTGTCTAATGGTTAATATCTGATTGCAATAAAACTTTTCAACCAAATCCAAGCATTTAGAGTCTGAGAATCAGTGTCAGCAATCTAATGAAAAACATTCCAGGAACTTAGCCTACAGACTTTCCTGTCAAATTTCAATCTTAAATGAGAATCTTGACCATTTTTAAGTAAGAGATATGAATAAGTGGGAAAGATATTTTTTGGAACCTTTCTGATTGAAAAGTACACCAACATTAAAAGGGGTTACTGTAATTTTACACTAAGATATTCAATCTTTTCTCAACTGTTCTCACATTTTTTTTTAAAGTAATCATATTAAAATCAATGCTCAAAGATCAGTTTTCCACCATATACTTACATCCCCTTTTGAATGGTAGCAATTATCCTCTTCCTTCCTTTTTTCCCTCTTGTTTTCGTACTACAATAATTGACTCCATAATGAGGACATTTCATCTGTTTTACTCACTGGGATCTAAAAGACTGAAAATTTAAACCTAAATGTAAAGAAAATATTGCTCTTGCCGTGGTTACTCAGTCTTCTAGATTTTGCTGAAAAATATTTAATGTAGGAAATAGCAACAGAAATCATAGATAAAATTAAATAAATCAGCTCCTCTTCCTTTAGATAAAATCTAGTTTTAAGATGTTCAAAATTGTAAATATTTTTAAAGTAGAGTCAATAAATATTCAGTTGCTTGAAATGCAACTTACAGATGTGAAATCAACAGTAAAAATAATAATGCTATGTGAAGATACACCTTAAAATATAAACTGTCATGTAATTCCAGTGTAAACATAAAGCACTCTACATCCTTAGCTGAAGATGTTTAGCCTAATACTTTAACCTAATACTTTCCCACTGTTATTTAAACCTCAGCTCTTTCAGTTTGTATTCAGGATGCTTAATTTGTAGAAATCATTTGAAATCCTAAGAGTTAGGCTTGCAACATTGCTATTTAGGATTCTATTTAATCATAGAAGATAGTAATTTAATCTGCTTAGAATGGGAAAATATTTGTAAAAATATACAATGAATATATATATATATATATATATATATATTTTTTTTTAATAGCTAAAGTTTCCCTGTTTTGTAGCTTGGTTGATGAAAAATCAGTCAAGTCAGATTGCCACAGTATGTTAGCAGTCACACACCATGGGGTTTTTTTCCCTAAGTGCATTGTGCCTTTATTTACTTCTGCAGAGCAGTAGTACAGCACAGAGTCCCTGTTGTTGCAGGTTTTCTCAAAGACTCTCAAGGCAGTGGTGCACCATCCTTGTTATAACAGATGGTCTTTAGCTGGAGCTGCACACTTTGTGGAGCTGGTACCACAGTGGAGGGTTTGCCCCGAGCATGTCCTTACAAGACTTCGATGGCCTACCTGTCAGCCATTCACCATGAGTTTAATGGGCATAAAGAAAAGGCTTAAGGCATTCATGTTGTTCATCATTTCTGCCAGATGTCCAGAGCAACGGAGCTGAGCCTGCAAGAACATTGCCGTAGTATTGAGCACTTGATACTGATGTAAGAAGATAGCACTATCCTAGACTGACAAATTATTCAAAGACTAAACTTACTAAATATCTCAAATCCCACTTTTTTCTTTTTATCAAAAAGTTTAATTTAACATTTCACAATGCAAATACATATAAATATACTTATACTGATATATTTTAAGATTACAATACTATTTACAGTAATATTAGATATTCCACACACATTATTTCAAATATCCATTTCTAGCAATAGTAAAAGGTAGTTAACATTATGCTTTTGACACAGGGAATATAAGATGACGTTGAAAAATATATTGAACCTAATTTTCATACCTGCCTACATTGCCAGATTTAATGGTATATGTTAGCAATGTTCCATTTTTCTCTGCATGACTCAGATTAAAAGATTTGTGTTTTTAAAATTCCAGTTCAAAAGTGAAATTAGAATTCAGATTTTCTTATTCTTCTACTTCAGTTGTTAAGCAGTTGTGTGAGCAATTAACATGTTCAGGAACATGTTAATACCGTACTGCTTAATTGCCTATTTCTGATAGATTTGGGCACCTTGAAGGTTTAAAATCCCAGTAGAGTTGGAAGGGAATTCCCATTCTAGTGATTGATTTAGCAAATGGGTGAAATGATTTCTGACTGTGGATAAGTGTGCTGCATCAGGGAGTTGTGCAGAGTCTAGGGTTTTTGTCAGACCGCACTAAGAAAAACTGGGCACTAAATAGCGAAGTAGAATTGGAAGCTGGAATAAAAATATAGATAGTGAGTAAATCACAGGTTATCAATTGCTGAGAGCCCCATTGTTTCCCAGCATCAGACAGAATCCAGATTAATTCCCATGATACACTCTACATACACAATCCATGGAAAGGTTCTTTGTCTCTCCTGTGCTGTGATCTTGTGTAACAAACCAAACCATGTGTCTTCTACTGACAGGTAGGAAAGCACTCTCTTTCATGCTATCCACTAGAGTGCAGTGCAGTCCCTCCACTATGGGGTTGTTGCCTAGTAACAAAAGGAAAAAAACCTTACAGCAGAATTAAAGTGGTAGGATAAAAAAGCAATTCTTTCAGGAAAGCTTTCAGGTGCACAAAATATGGCATTGCACATGCACAAAATCAAATTAATACAATTTTTATAAGGTTAATTAATTATTATATCTAGCAGGTAGATCCAAGAGGAGATTCAGTTGCCCCCTTGGGTCTGCCCCTTGGAATAGTTCCAGGGGCTTCTTTACCTTATTTCTTGTTATGTCCTCTAAGATTCTCATTGCAAAACAAAATATCCTTATTAGAGGTTCTCTTCTTGAAACTAAGACTAAACAGAATTTCAGCAATGTGTTAGAAAGGAATTAGATAAACTATGAAAAAGGTTATGAAAAGCACTGGAAGTTATATTACTAAATATTAAGAATCTATAGAGCTACAAATATGAAAAAGGCTTTAAATCTTTAGGCATCGGGGTACTCCAGCATATTCCAGAGGAGCATATGTGGATGTAAATATCAGTTACTCAGGCTAACATATGAGCTTCTCAATATCAGATTAGATTGTAGAAAAAATTTCATCACCGAAGGTTTATAAAGCATTGGAACAGAGTGACTGGGGAGTGGTTGAGTTACCATCCCTGGAGATATTTAAAAGGTGTGTAGATGTGATTACAGGGACATGGTTCAGTGGTAAATTTGGCAATGTTAGATACTGGTTGGACTCAGTGGTCCTAACGGCCTTTTCTAGCCTAAGTTGTTCTGTGATTAAATATTCCCTCTCAGGTCCTGCATAAATGCTCACAGCTTATCAAATTTGCTTTTTTACTCTTAAAACCTTTCTTTGATATTCAGATTTGGTAATATGGCTACAGAAAAAAACCTAAACCTCTCAACAGGTATTTGTCTAAGGGAATATGGACAAAGAGGACAAAACCATAGTTGTACATAAAGAATGAAACATACATACAGCACAAATTTTTCTATGCTTATAGAAAGGAGGGGAAACTACCATGAGGAAAAAGTATTATTAAATTATTAAACATTAATATTACCAACATCTTTTTTTACAATTTTACTTTCGTTTTTAAACCAATGTAAATAATTGCAATATTAAAGGTAATAATATTGGAGCAATACAACATTACAATTAAATGCTAATTCAAATTTGACTGTAATTAGATATCCCTTGTTTTAAGCAAAGCCTTTTTTTAAAAAAAAGAAACATGCAACAAGAAATAAAAAACAGTCTAATTTTTCATGGTTACTGCTGTTTAATTTCTCAACAATAACGTCATTATTTGAAAAAATTAAATTATAAGACTGAAAATATGAAAGAATTTTCCTCAGCCTGTCAAACTGGAAATAAGAAAAACATTTAAGAACTTTTCAATAAAATCTAATCATTGATATTCAGAAAGGACACATAAAAGGGCAAAAAGCCCATTTTAAAAATATATTTTAATATTAAAGGACCTGAGTTGTAAAGGAATTTACACTTTAAAAAAATAATTCTCTTATACCAATAACTGATTTTCTGAAGGTAGTTAATATACATTGACTTAAGCAAAATTTAAAATAATAGCTGAAAAATCTAAGGGTTTTTTTTTTTCTACATACTTATTTTTTTACCTTCTTTTAGAATGCAATTAAATGAAGGCATTGACTTGTATTATCAAATGTGATTTGAAAGTCTCATTTCTGCACCAAAGGAAAGGTCTATAATTTAAACCTTATACTGTAGAAAAAATCTGACTTATTTATTCATCAGAAGGAACTGTGACCATATCTACTTAAAAAGACACAGCATCTTCTGAAATTTCCTTGGGAACACACATGGCAGTTATTTCATCTTTCGAGAGCACTGTTCTTAGGCTTTGGTCTTGCAAGACAATGGGGGCTAGTTACATGAAACAAACTGACTGGATCATCTTCAAATAATTTTTATAATTCTCTTACAAACTTAACCTTAAAAAGTAATGTGATTTTACAAAGAAGAGTGGAAAATTGTGTGTCACACTTCCTTAAAACAGCTGAAGGCTTACTGCCAGCAAGAACTGTGATCAGAAATGTTTGACAGGCTCTGTGGTTAGGGAGCATTTGCTAAACTGTGTTTCCTTCCTTCAGCGTTGTGTTTCAGTATTCATAAAGTGACAATGCAGAGGTGGCTTTGGGGGAGAGAGAAAAAAAGATGGAAAAAAGACAGTAAGTTCTAAAGAAACAAAATGTAAGAGAGCTTCCATATTTCCTTCTACAAGAAACAGGCATTTACGTTTACACACATTTTTGTCTTCATGCTGTAATCAATACTGTGCTGAGAAGCTATTAATAAATTAGCTAATAAGTCAGCTGATCAACTTGGTAACATTAAAAAAGTGTTGTTATAAAGGATTTTAGTTGTAGAGAAAACATTAATCCAAACCTATTTTAAAAATAAAATTTATCTTTATGTGGGTTTAGCATAAGAACCATAATGCTTCTGAATGCTGTCTACAAGAAACAAGGTAAAATAACAGGGCTCATTTTTAATGAAAATTGTTAAAGGTTGATCTATGTTTTGGTGGTTTAAAACTATTGTATTTATTTATTTACAGAACTTATTTTATTTCTTCTGAGTTCCCTCAGTCTTATGGAGAGGGCTCCCTTCTGCACTCCCCCTACCTAGTTTCCACACTTTTGAGGTGGTATTCTATTCTAAGAAGGTGTATGGTGTTTAAAATGCTCAATGAGTGGGAGAAAAGTGTCTGGATTGTTTGGACTAGATTTGGGGAGAGTTAAGCAATTCATTACAGAAACACAAAGCACCCAATACACATGACAGTGGGCAGCCTGTGCCTACATAGTAAGGCACGTAAAGTCAGGTCATCTCCTGAAGACTGGGATTTTTCCATTCAAGGTAGCTCTATGAGTTATTTTGCTGGCAGAAGAAAGCTCGGTCTAGACTTCCAAAGCAAGCTGTGTCTGCATATCAAGCTGGTAGTAAGTCTGTGCAATTACACTGGCTCTCAGTAGGGCTTGTTATTGTAAGCTTCTGGTTGCACTGTCCACAGTTAGATTGTGCTGGTGTACCCTGAAGCACCAAGGTAGCAAACTCCTGTCCTTTTAGAATTTATAGTGTAGAATCGTCTCCTGAGGATGTCTACAAAGTAATTGTTAGCATACATCAGGTTGTTTTGATCAATTTGCCTTCAGATATTTTTTAAAAGGAAAAGGCTGACTACCTTTTTGTCAGATGGCAGCGTGTCCTTATGTGAAAAATTTCTTGCTTTTTATAGCACTATTTCATTGTTAAACAGATAGAGAAGAAAAATAGTTTTAGATATGGCAAAAGAGAGCAGCATCAGTGAGTAAAAATATAACAAAAACTTAAGAAAAAAAACAATGAAATTAAAAAAGAAGATGTAGAAAGGAAACAACTTTTGTTATATTTGAAATGACAGCATAAAATAGACCTTGATAATTCATTTTTCATATTAAATTGAAGGGCTTGAGTTATAATAGCATTCGCCTGAAATAATGCTAGCTATCTGGAAAACATTAAGATCTCAATATTGCAGCAAAGCAAATAAGGAAGATTTTCAGTGAAAGACAAAGCCACATATATGGTTTTTTCTGCCCATTTTTCAACTATCCCCAAATTGCAGTTTTTGGAAAATAAATTGGATATGTTTGCAACACCCTGAAAATATGGCTCATTTAACTTATATATTGAATAACACCTGTTATCCCTAGAACAATTTGGGTATAAAATTTTTGGGTATTTTATGGTTCTGTTTGGTTTATGGGTTTATGCAAGGCTAAGTGGTAACTATAATATTTCATGTAGAGATGTAAAGTTTTAGTCCTGTTCTTTGTAAATTAGCATGAGATACAGTTTATTTGATATCTGGAGCCTAGAAGAATGTCTTTGTTTTTTTTTTTTTTCTTTCAACAGTACTTCTAAATTTTTTTATATCATGCTTTGCTCATGGTATGACACCAGCAAGGAATTATTCTCTCCTTGTTTCATCTTATAAAATATAAAACAGTTTATGCATTTTATTGGAGTACATATTAAGATATACAGGTATTGGTTATAGCTCTCATCAAGAGCATGTTCTTAACTCATCATCACAAACTTTGAAAAAAAAAACCCATGGTGTTTAAAAGGCATAGAGATTTTCTTTGAGAAATAGACTTTTTGAAATATGTCATATGGAAATAGTAGTTTACCTTTTATTTTCTTTGGGGGCCACAGTGCTTTTTAGCCCATGTCAGTCTCATTGATAAATTTGACAAGACATTCTCCTTCACCCTTGGAGAAAACGACATGGGAAGAAAACACTAAGTTTCAGATTGTATTGATTCTATAATTTTTGGGTGTACCAGGATGTGTTGACTTTATTTAGAAGTATTTTATTTCTGTCTTATTAAACTCCATAATTTATACCAAAGGGGAAAGGAAAAAAAAAATTTTTTGAGATTAAAGTTGGTGCACAAATATCAATCAATGTCATTGTGATATGATCTTTCTTGAATAGCTGAATCTGCAGCTAAAATATAATTTGAAATAACATCTACTATATGCATGGCTTCTTCAATGTTTAGGAATTGGTTGAATTATAACTAATACAGTGATATATATGTTAGCTGCTCCACCATCAATTCAAGAAATATTATTTTTTAATACTGGAAAACTTCTAATGGATTTATATTCTTTAAATAATTATATGAATGTTTGTTTTCTCTGAAAGGTTGCAGCATTATAGCTAGTTTAAAAATATAACAAAAATCTCTCCAAAGGTCAGCATGTCATTTTTATTCTTTTTTTATGCCAAGTGTCTGTGGGTGCATTCCCTTAAGGGCCAGTTCCTATTTCTTTTCTCCAACTTAACAAGTGTTGGGTTTTTTTCAGCATAGATACTTTATATATTATTGATTATCAACGAAAAATATCAAGTGAACTGGCCATTATATATAGGTTTTCTGCATCTAATTTCTTCAAAAGAAAGGAACAGGGGAAGAAAGCATAACTAGAGACAAGGGTTTCAGAAGTAACCAGTTTCCTCAAGCAGTTCATAGAAAATATCCAGCATGTCACAGACCTACTCATATACAATCTAGGTTCTCTGAGGTCATCTGAGGAATATCTCTGCTACCTCTGTATTGAAAGTTCCCAAATAGGACAGCAAGTTAAAAGCAGAACACACGCCTGGTTGATTGCTCAAGAATTGCTAATCAGGCAATTCTTAAACTTTGTTTATAATGGATTTTTGATTTATTAATAAATATTTGATTTCTTAGTAACATTTTCACAGAACCACCACCAGCCTGGCTGAGGGACTGGTCTGTGTCCTGTTGTGGGTCTCTTGAGGGCAGCTGGAGCCAGTGGGAACCAGCTGTGCCTGGCACAGGGCAAGCCTAGCCTCTCTTCACAGGGGCTGCCCTGCAGCCCCACTGCCAGGGACACCCAATACACAATCTCCAAATTAAAACTAGGCTGGTTTTCTATAATTGCTACTGCAGTTTTCTGTGACATTTTATAAGATTCTTGCTTCATTGGATATGGGACTTTCACATACAATATCTTTAGCTGCTGGTTTAAACAGGCGGTGGTCTTTCTTTTATACATTTCCAAATGTTCCCTACTTTTTTTCCAAAATAAGTATCAGATTACTCAGGTCACAGGGAAAGATTTTATTCTTCCTAACCCACATATATACCAAAATTGTGATTTTACAAAAATTGCTATGCAGCTGCCACCCTTCTGTTAGACCAATAATCTAGAAGGTAGCTAAACTGTTTCTTGGAAAAAAAAACTCCATTAAAACACATGCAAAGCTTCCCCATTAGAAAGTAGGGCAAAAGTTCAATAGTGTTAGAAATGCTGGAGGATTTTAGGAATGGTAAAGGATCTGATAAAGTTTAATTCTTTATTGGCTTCTAACAAGAGTATTAACTCCTCAAGCCTTAGGTATGTTGAGTACCTACTCATTAGCACTCTTTTTTAGTGTGGAAAATGCATGATCCTTTCCTGATTTGTTAATTTATAAACTGTTTTTGTAACATTACCTCATGAAGGTTCCCACAGATTAATAAGGTGGAAAGATTAAATGTGTGGTAATCTTGGTCCTCTAACATGCAGCAGGGATGTATTTCCATGTTAGTTGATCCTAGGCTGTGAAACTTGCAATGCTAATTGTATTGCATGGATGAAAATGTTAACTTTTTAGCACTAAAACTGTATTTCTGACTTCTAACATTCTTATTTATCTCATGTAGGAGGACTTGTGTCTCATCAAACATAAATGAGGCTTGTCATGAGGTTGTGTACTCTCAAAACAGAGAGGCAAGACACAGCAGAGCTGGGTTAAGGCCCAGACTGAAGGAAAGAGGATAACAAAAATTAGATTATTAATCATGAGTGATGACTTTAAAGTATCAGATTAATGTTTTGGTTTGTTTTGTTTTGCTTTTGAGGTTTTTTAAAGTACTAATATGCAGTTTATAAATAAATTACATAGCTAAAACCTTAGTCGGAAAAAATAAGTCAGAATTAAATTTATATTGAAATTATTAAACCAGATAAACTTAAATATCTACTTTTCCCTAATAATGTGAGGTAAATTTACTACATTTATTTCTTTCCAGTGCCCATAGGAAAATTATGTGAAGCATGACTGGTCTGTTAAACAGATCATGTCCCAGAGTGGGACATCCTTCCTTCAGTGTGGGCAATATATCAGCTAGTTGCAAGAATTATAATACTCATGAAAACTCATGAAATTAGAAGTACTGGTGAAGGCAATGTTTTTTACTGAAAGACTATATTAAAAACAACTGACCTTTGATTCCTAGATCCTGCTGCAATAGGTATTCCTGCTGCTATTACAGCTTATTTTCTAAGAAAATTAAAATATCTTGGAAATATAAATTAAAACTGGTCATATTGAAAATCTGAAATTCATCCCTAAAATAACCATAAATTTATTTCAATTGATTAGGTTTAGACTTATCCTTAAGACTGATTATAATGAAAATCTTAGCACTTGTTTCCAGCCATATCTGTACGCAAGTCTGAGTAATGTCCTTTGTCCATATGAAGATATCCTAGCAGACAGCATGTTCTGTGCTATTCTTGGACTGTGTTTTGTTCACCCATGAGTTTAGCCTTGATTGAACACAATCATTCTTGCTGACATGGACCTGGCTATGGTGCACCACATACAAGCCAAATTTGCCCAAATTGTGGAAGTGATTTGATTTAACTAGCAGTTTCTTTTGACAGGCAGATTTGAAGCTTTATAAAATACACAAGATGGCAGGATCAGGGCCTACACTATGCTGGATCACCCTGTGATAGTCCTAGCAAAACAAAAATGTTATCATTTCTTTGTCAAAATTGTGAGCTCTGAGAGGACTTGGAGGGACAGACTTTAGGTAAGCATGGTCTTTCCTACAATTATTAATAATATATCTGACTCTAATGTATACAAATTTATTTTTCAGGAATGCTGGCCAGAAGCCAACCAACAGATACATCTCTGAGAATTTTTAAAAACAAAGTTCAAAGCACACAGTTAAATCTTATGAACAAAAATGAATATGTAATCCCAAAATAATAATTATTAATGAATTATTCTTTAACTGTTCAGTAGTTTTGTTGACTGATGATAGCCCCTATGAGTTAACAGGAAAACTGGCAAGTAGATCTTTGATTCAACTAATGCCATGGGATACTAAAGCTGGAGATCTGAGGGATGCTACTAACTAAGAAATTTAGAAGCTCCTTGGACTTCAAGATTAGCTGCTGTGGGGGTATCTTTCTTTGTAGCAAAAGACCCAGTTAAAGCAGAATAAAAATACTAATGAAAATTATTGAATTGATTTTATGATTTAATTATAAAAGACTAAACAGGTCTTAAAAATGTAACTGTCTTAAAAGAAAATAAATTATTATTTGCTATGCCACACAAAATCTTCAGATGGTTTAACCTCAGCCAGCAACCAAGCCCCATACAGCCACTCATTTTCTTCCCCACCAGAAGGACTGGAAAGAGAATTGGAAGGGTTAGAACTAGAAAACTTGTGAGTTCAGATGAAGAAAGTTTAATAGGGAAAGCAAATGCTGTGCACAAGCTAATCAAATCAAGGAATTAATTCACTGTTTCCCATGAGCAGGCAGGTGTTCAGCCATCTCCAGGAGAGCAGATCCCCATCCCATGTAGTGGTGACTTGGGAAGAAAACACCATCATTTCAAATGTCCCCCTGCCCTTATTCATTCTTTCCCCCAGTTTATATACAGAACATGATGCCGCATGGTCTGGAATATCCCTTGGGTCAGTTTGGGTCACCTGTCCTGGCTGTGTCTCCTTCCAACCTCCAATGCACACCCAACTTCCTCACCAGCAAGGCAGTGTGAAAAGCACAAAAGGCCTTGGCTTTGTGAAAGTCTTGTTCAGCAATAACAAAAACATCTCTGTATTATGGGCCCTGTATTCAGCACAAATCCAAAACAGCCAAATCCAAACTAGACACTGTAAAGGAAATTAACTATACACCAGTCAAAACCTGAACAGTTCTCTATCCTCAGTGAAGAATTATTTTTTGTCAATTTTGTATCTATTCATTTAAGAGAAAAACAAATGTTTAACATTGGAAAGCACTGACTTCCTTCACAGTTGCGCGGAGTCCTTCTCTAAGTTCTGCTTTCCATTCTCACTGTAGCATGTAACAGGTTTATCAAAAAAAAAAATATAATCACTTGTGAAATTGTGGGGATTGGGAGTGAGAAAGCTAGCTCAGGAATGCCCTGGGAAAGTACCACTGTCTAAGTCAGGGGAAAAGAGAAAATTCATTCCTTTCCCATGATTCACATGCTTTTCACGCCCGGACCATTCTGTACCCTTTGTATCTTTCATTAGTTACTCCTGTAAAAGCTTTTCCCCTCCCATCCCCCTCGACATGTATCACGCCACCTTTTGCCCTCTCCATGAACTCTCCCAATTGGGTCATTTTGTGCCCAACCCCTCTTACTCATTGCTGTGCATAAAAACTGTAACTTTCCCCAAGGACAGGGGACTCACCCTGGTGTCCTTCAGACTGGTTGTTACCCTGTCCTGCTGTCCCTCTGATTCACCACCCATTCCTCAGTTTACCCTCCATGCTTTCCTATCACTTTTGGACCTTGCAATAAATCAGTTGAAATTATCCAGGACACGAGTTGCCCTCCTTCCATCTGATGAAAAGAAATATCTATCCGGGGTCTAGCGGGTGGACTTCTGGCATGAAATAGTACTTAATGCGTGTTCTACTTCTGACAAAAATCTGTCACAAACTAAACATAGCTAACATGTCTATATCCCATCCTTGAAAATATAATACATTTAATGTGAGTTTAGTACTCTCTTTGTCTTGCAAGATGTGTAAATTTACCCAACATGAGATCAGCTGGGACTCATTAAAAATTACTTTCCATTTAAGCATTATTAAGATCCAAAGAGTCTGTTTCACTCTCAATAAATTGTCAGTTATTTTCCCGTCATGATGCACATTGTCTCATCTTGGAGTTTATCTGGAAGGAGAAATTCAAGAACAATGAGCTGCATTTATTTTTATTAGAGCTAAACACAGGACTATTGCAGAGTTCTGAGTGGTCCAAGCTTTGTGTAGGGATTCTTTTTTATTCAGGCCCACATTCAAATGAAAGTCAGAAAAAAAGATTCAGTGTTCGCTTCCAGTCTCATAAGAGCAAACTGTGTTGGTTCTGTTTTGTTTTTCTTCATCTTTGCAAAATTTAAAATGCATGTGAGATTCTACTACGAGTAAAAGGTAGAAGAATGTCAGCAACTCATAACAAGAAAGGGATGCCTACACCCATATATTCTGCTAATTTAAACTTACTTCCCAATAGCTTTAGCAGAATATCAGAAAACTGTTGCAGTCTAGACACCCATAACAGAGATGCACAAAAAATACAATGCAAAAAAAAGGCAAACAAAACAGTCAAGCATAAACATGCCATAATTTTTTATTGCTGATTTTCAGAAAAATAGAAACCACACAAAGCAAAGCAGCTTAAAGTTTTCATACACATAACTATGTGAAACTTCACTGACTGTAGTAAAATAGAAAAAATAGATAGAGAAAGAAACATCAGTTAAAGTATTTTCCATATACATACTTTTCTTTGAGAGGTTCAATGAACAGAGGTAGAACATTTCTCAATTGCTGTGAATATTTTCTAAAATATCTCTGCAAGAGATCTTGATGGCATTATAGATCTAAATTTTTTGCCATATGTAAGTGTCCTGTTATTTTTACTTTCCTTGAAAAAAGGGTGAAATATTTAGATTCTTTTAGTCTTCTGATATTGGTACTGCATACACACTTTGTTATTGTAGCATGCTTATAATTTTCTTTTGATTAGAAAAACAACCAAAAAAACCAACCAAACAAACAACCCCAAAGAAAATCCAAGAAAGCAACAAAACCTTAGGGTATTGCATACTATGGGAAAAGGATTTACTTTGAACAGTGAAGTGGCTTAAAAATATATCCAAACTTTACTGCTTTGTGGGTTTGAAACATTTTCAAACCATATATAATTAGGCATCTTAGGAAAGAGGTTGTATATTGTCTGGACAATGTGATTTTCAAATATCAATTTGTTTTGGAAACTACAATTGGCAAGTTATTGATCTCATCTATATAATATTAACTATAATTCTCTTGAATGAGAAATTATTCTGGGAGTTTTCACTGGTAAAAAATATTTTAAAATTTTTATCTGTGTTTACTTGTTTATTGTTAATTAAATCTATGAAACTAGATCTATGAAAAGGGGAATTGGTCTGTTACACACTTGATTTCTATGACATAGTCAAATTCATCACAAATGCATCATAATCAGGATCACAATGTCAAGGGAAAAAAAAGGTACTATCAAGTGAAAGCAGTTTTCAGCCTTGTTCTAATAAGGACTCTTTAGTTTCCTTTATACCTGAAGGATTGGATTTTGTCCTGGGAGTTGTTACAAAAACTCATTGATGTCAATTCATTCATTCAAGTCATTCAAGTCAAGTCATTCAAGATATTTTTAAGAGTGTAGAGTTAATTTTCATGCTTTGTTTTTAGGCTTCAATTTAGAGTTTGATTTATTGAAGTGTAAATTTTGCAGAAACTTTGAGTGAAAATTGGCAGAGCTTGTATCTGAAAACCATTGGTTTCAAATATGCAGCATTTTGAATGGCATGTTAGTTAAGTAAATTTTCTACGCAAAAAAACCCCTAACAATCAATGCTCCTCCACCCTCAAGACAAAAACCCAAAAAAACCCGAAAACAAAAAACAAAACCAACCAAACAAAAAAAAACAAAACTAAAAAAACTCCAAAGAGAAAAGTGCTTTTCTCTTTCTTCCCTCCTTCCTTCCTTCCCTCCTTCCTTTCCTTTTGATCTGCATTAAAATGTGTACAGCTTAGAGCATGAAAGCACATTAACTCTGTTTACTTTCTTAATTATTATCCTGACTGGAAAGAGATAAAAATTCTTCTGAGAACTAAATCTAAAGAACTTGACAGGACAAGATATTGAAATATCTTTTCATGGAGCTTTTGTTATATTTGAGCCTTTTTTTTTTTTTTTTTTTAATTTGCTTTTAAGAGGAAAAAAAAAAAAAAAAGAAAAAAAAACCTTAGTAAAACAGCAAAAATAAAAAAAACCAAACCCTGGCATATTTAGGGAGTTTGTGTTTTGAAACTTTTTCACCGCACATTTATGCATGGAGCTTTTTTCAGTTTATATCCTGGAATCCATAATTTAACATATGAATGCAAATAACTAAGCTAAAAGAGAATATTTCTTTATTCACTATCTGTAATTGAAATCATGTCTAAATGTGCAAAGTGGAAGAGTTTGTCTTTGGCTCAGCGGGAACTTGAACTTTGGAGAAAAAATTTCTTAGTGGTTAAAAGCAAAACTTGTTATTTATTATTAATCCTTTTTTATCAATTGCTTTGACCTCTTAAGAACATCTGCCCAAACTCTGAACCTATAGCCTATCATTAAATATTTCATTTTGGGGAGTTTTTTCTTATATTAGCTGAATTTTTAATTAACAACTGTTTATATCCTGCAGCTTCAAAATTGCCCCTGAATTGTTTTGGTGCAAAGCTCCGAAATAAATTATTAAAAATTTTTAATTGTAAATTGTTAGAGAAAACTCTGTCATGTGTTGTCTCTGTATCATTGCAATTCTTTGAAAGCACTCTATACAATACATTCCTTTCCTCAGCTCTTCCATGCTAGGTGAAAAAAAATGCAATGTAGTATTTCTTAGTAATAGGTTGGAAAAGACCTCCAAGGTAACTGAGTCCAACCTTTGACCAAAACCATGCTGTCAACCAAATCATAGTGCTAAGTGTCACATCAGTCATTTCTTGAACACTTTTAGGGATGGTGACTCCATCACTTCCTTGGGAAGTCCATTACAATGCTTGACGATAATTTCAGTAAAGAAATTCTTCCTAATGTCCAACCTGAACCTCCCCTGTTGCAGTTTGAAGCAATTTCCTCTCATCCCATCACTGGTTGCTTGGGAGAAGAGGCCAACCCCCACCTTCCTACACCCTCCTTCAGGAAGTTGTAGAGAGTTAAAATGTCTTTCTTATGCCTCCTATTTTTCAGGCTGAACAACCCCTGCTCCCTCAGCCACTCCTCATATGACTCACTCTCTAGAGCCTTCACCAGCTTCATTGCTTTTCTCTGGAAATGCTCTGGCACCTCAAAGTCTTTTGTGAAGCGAGGGGCTCAGAACTGGACACTAGACACAGCTCTCAAGGTGTGGCTTCACCAGTGATGAGTACAGTGAGATAGTCACTGCCCTGCTGTTCACAGTGTCTTTGATGCCTTTGGACTTCTTTGCCACCTGGGTACATTGCTGGCTGAAATTTTATTGTGTCTGCTTACCATGTGGAACATTCCATCCTTAAAATAATTTAAATGTAAGGAAAAGCAATCAAATATAGAATTTTTACATGTTCCTAAGAATATCATTGCTGTTAAGCATGTAAAATATTCACTGAGAGAAATCTTAAAGAATTGAACTCAGTTTCTTGTGAAGCCATTTTTCTAAGCCTTTACAAATTATATAATGGCAATTGTTTACAACAATACACAATTCTAAATCCAGTAAAAGAGTTTTACTCCATCCAGGCTCAAAATATAAGTGCCTCATAAATTCTATGAGTTTTCTTACTGATTCTTTTTCTTATCATTTTGATGACAGAATGCTCAGTTTGAAAATTTCTGAGTGGTATTTTGAGACAGAATGTCAAGGATTCACCTTTATTTTTTCTCTGCTTGGAAACTTTAAAACACCTCATGTCATTCTGCTAGTGCCATTAGGACATTAATACCTTGAAAACAGAATTATCTTCATCTATCCTGATCTGACTGAACTATGAGTAATTTGGTCACCTAGCTGTTATTCAGGGCACTGCCTTCCTTTTCCACAAGAGCTTTCCACATCTGAAAGCATTCTATGCAACAAATTCCTTTCATCAGTTCTTCCATGCTGAGTGAGCAAATATGCACGAGAGCTTTCCACAACAAAAGCAGGAAGTTTTTTATGGACTTTTAAAGCATCTGCATCTAGCAAAAGGAACTTGGAGATTTATCTTTCATTTCCACATAAATATATTGCATTGTGGGGCTTGGGATTCTTTTTAATGGTTATTCTGTAAGGCCTGTTGTGGGTGACATCAGTGGAAAGGTCAAATATCACATGCTATCACAGTGATTGTCAGTAGCAGGAACAAGGGAGGTTTGGGCAGCAAGTTATTCAAAGCTCTCCAAAGACTATAATCATAGTAGACACAAGCTCTGATGTGGGAAGCACAGTTCAGTGAACATGCTTCACAATAAAGATTTTTTATTTTAAGATACCTTTATTGGTGGAGAGACAAACAAAAAAGACTGTTTCCGGATTAAATGTTTTTGTGACACTTCTATTTATTTTTCATACATGTCATAGATAGAGGATCATTAGAAATTGCCAAAAGATTATATTAATTTAACATGTCAGACTAGACATATTGGATTAGAAGGCTCCACCACTCCTACCTCTCAAATAACTTCACCAAAGATTTAAAATAATACTTTAAGAAAGGTATTGTCACTAAAATACATTCAATCTCAAATTGCATTGTTGTCTGTTAAAGAGGAATGTCTAAATTACACGTTGCACAGTTAAAATTATAAAGCGTTTCCTTCCAAGATGAGCGTAAAAGACAAGTAGATATATTGCAATGATTTTTCTTTAATTTGGATTGTCCATTAAAAAATTCTTCAAAGAAAAATGTACCCCTTGAAATGTGTTCAGGCTGCACACTAAAACATCATTAGTGATATGTGCCCATTTACAATCTTTTTTGTTTTACAAGTATTTATGGTTGGTTTGGGGTTTTCTACTTTTTCCAAATTTCTTATATATGTACCATGTAACTGCCTTTTTTCATTGATGTAACTTGCTGTTTATGAAGACTATAGACTGCATAATTAATTTTGAAAAAGTTAGTTTTTTGTCACTCTCTAGATTTTTTTTTTATTTTTACAAGAGCTAAAAGTCACATAAACTGTCTTTTACTGATAGTGAAAAAAAAGATTGCAATCCAAACTACTTTTTGTCACTTAGATAATTTTGGATTTGTTTCAGGACTTTACAGACCAAAATTGAGTATTGCCACTCATTTATAGAGTTTTTAGAGAAGTATAGATTCTGTTGCCTGGAGCCATACATTCTAATTCCTTTTGTCATTAGGGGTTTTTGGGGGGGTTGGGGTGGGGTTTGTTGTTTTTTGTTTTGTTTTGTTTTGTTTTATTTTGTTGTTTGCTTGGTTTTTTTTACAGTTTTTTTGTGTTTGTTTTTTGTGGGGTTTTTTATTGTTGTTTGGTTTTGTTTTGGGTTTGAGTTTGGGGTTTTTTGAGCAATACACTGTTTACTATTACAAGAAATTGGAATCTCAAGTGGAAAAGTAGAGTGATCTTTCTCTGTCAGACCTGTGAAGTGTGAGTCAATGCCATGCATTTGAGGAAGATTAAAGGTTGGGTATGTCAGACAGGCAAAGTCATTTCAAGAGGATAATCCTGCATAATTTATGAGGAAAAAATGCAAGACAGGTTTTGTGTATATGCATAAACAAGTAGTTAGCTCAATCTATCAAAACAATTGTAATCCCATTCATCAGAGGTGACACAGTGAACATACACTCAGGTTTATTGTGCAGCATAGCTCTGGTGATAGTGATTTTAAATATCTGCGTTTTCCATTGATGTAGCAGTACTGGCAGAAACACTTTATGCAAATGCAGTTAATCTAGAGAGGTTGTATAAAAAGTGATTTGGCTGACAAGAAACAAGCTACTTGATTTAAAAACCCAAAATTTGTTCATTGTAGCTGTTAAGCTACAGGATGGGCAAATTTTGAGAAACAAAACAACATTTTGTTTTGTTTAAACAAAATAGAACAATCACAAAGAAAAAAGAAGCCTACATGAACAATGAATATACCTTCATCAATTTTCTCTCTTTTCCTTTGTGAAGGAAATATTGTAGAAAAGCCGTTACCTCTTCAATTTGTCATTTTTCCTCCTTGGCTGGTAAGCTCTTGCTGACACAAGAACAATTATGAAATCTGATTTAAAACCTCAGATTGTCCATGGATAAGATTTCTTATGTAGTCAGTACAGCAATAGCAGGATTTTTTAATTTTTTAGTGGCTATTTTATGCAAAATATTTGATTGGCATTATTTCTTTTCCTTTTTCTTTTTTTCCTATATCAAAATTATTTTTTGTCTTCTGTGTCAGAGTCTATATTTAGTCTCAAGAAGTCTAGACTACTTATTTAGTATAGTTCCCAGTTTGGCATACATTGAGAAAAGGCATAGACAGAAATGGACATTTCTGCGTTTGAGTCCTCTTTGTTTTATTTTATAATTGTGATCATTTCTTCCCCACACACTTCCTGGTACTAAATACTGGTGATGCTCATAATAGGGTGTTTTTTAGTTTTTTCCTGATATCTCTCAAATCGTCTTGTAGCTGCCTGTGAAGCGCAGCAGTCTTAGACACAGTGTATGTATGGTAATATGTTGCTGCTGTATCCATGACAAGAGGATCAGATGTCGCTGCACCTTCAGGGTGCTACAGCACAGTGTTATCCATCTCACGCATTTTCCAGCCTTAGAAGCCCAGCAGCGGTTTGGCTTCTACTGTTCTGCACTGATTACAACCAATCAGTGTCCTATCCCCTGAGCTGCTTGAGATAGGGAGAGGAGGCAGAAGAGTTAGGAGTGAAGAAGCGGAGTTTGATAAATGTTTCCCAGGGGAAAGGTGTTGAAGTTTTTGTCTTTGTACCTCACCATTCTAGTTTGGTTTTAATTGGCAATAAATTAAACTTACTTTTTCCAGGCTGAGTCTGTTTAGCATGTAGTGGCAATTGATAAATGAGGTCCGTGTTTATTTTTGACACATTTGCTTCCTTTCTTATTTTCTTCCCCTGTGCTGTTGAGTACTTGTTGAAGCCAAGTGGAAGGTCTTGCACCTGGGTAGTGGCAATCCCAAGCACAAATACAGACTGGGTGGAGAATGGATTGAGGGGAGCCCTGAGAAGCAGGATTTGGGTGTTGTTTGGTGAGAAGCTCAACATGACGCAGCAATGTGTGCTTGCAGCCCCAAATGCCGACCTTGTCCTTGGCTGCATCAACAGCAGCATGTCCAGCAGGCCAAGAGAGATTTTTTTTTCCTCATGTACTTCCTGCAGCATGTATCTGCCCTATTCTCCCTTCAATCCCAAAACCATACCTGGATTTTAAGTATATTATAGTGCTTTCAGCTATTCATTCAGCAGAGCCATATTTAACCTGTAAAACTATTTTCATATATGAAATGATATACTAGGTACATTATAGCAAAATCTGGTTTTGCAATATATATTGTAGGAACTGTATTTTTTATCTATTTTATTCTAATAAACAATTAATTACAATCTTCCTGAATTAAAGTGACATAGTACTTTCTCATCCTGTCCTTAAATTCAGTTGGTTAAAAAAGAATATTTAAATGTAAGAATTTAAATTATTTTTAAATCTTCAGCACTGTAGTACATAACACAGTAATTTTGCATTCCAGTACAAAGACATTTTTAACTTCTGAAAGGATAGAAAAACAAGTGAAAATATACTGGTTATCCCCACAAAGTACTCATTTCCTTTTCTTCATGCTGGTACTGAAGGAAAATAAGAGCTAATACTCTAACTGGTACTAATTAGAAACTTTTAATAGGTTTTCGCCTCAATAGAGGCATTGAGTGTATTCATTTGGGTCATTAGCCTTGTAAGTTTAAGACAAAAACTTCAAGAGTCTCTGGCCAATATCACTCACAGTGTCTTGCTTCTAAGTAGATTCAATAAGCTGAGGCAAACTGAAATTTTGGTTAATTAATTTTTTTTTTCTTTTCCTTATGTAATTCAAGAGCCACCACAAACACATTATTTTGAAAGGTAAATTACCCTATCTGAAACATTACAAACATTATATATTGAGGATACTGGCTGATGGCAAATGTAAAAGTCCTGTGAGATGCATTCTGGCTGCTGGAGAGCAGGACCTAATGATTTGGGGGCTTGTGTGAAATAATTTAGTAATACTCTAGGTCACATGGTGTGATTCTTGGGGATGGTCCTGTGCATGGCCAGGAGCTGAACTCAAATGATCCTTGTGGGTCCTTTAAATTCAGCATATTCTGTGATTTAATGAGTCTTTGCTGTACCTGAGCACTGGTCCACGGTATGACCTGACTGACTGAACTTAATATATTTCTTCACTCTTCTGATAGGTTGCAAAATCTAATCTCCAACAAGACAGATATTTGTGAAAAGATAGGGAAAAAATAGGATAATTATTGTGGGAAGTATTAAGGAAAATTAATTTGAAGTCTGACTGGTGATTAAGTTTTGCAGTGCCTAAGGCCAGTAAGTTCTTTGAATGTTATTCTTTTAGATCTAAGAAAACATCATTCTGCTGGGAGATATATTTTTTTTTAGAAGTTACCTGCAGCATACTGATTTAGCATAAGGATTTTCTCATCCATTCCACCTACCACAAATTGTGTAAATTCACTATTAAAGTCTTCCAGTTTCCACAGAGTTTCTTTAAATATGCCAAACTAGTAAATGCAATGCCTACAAAACACTTCTCCATCATTGTGTCTCTTCTAAAGAGGGCAAGAGGACCAATAAAGTAAGTAACAGAAGAAATTAAAGTCCCCATGGGCTGGGGGAATCTCACCTGATAAGACCACATTTGGAGGTTGCATCTAGCTAGCACTCAAAATTAGTTTAAGCCTTCAAGGTGCTGAAATAATTCTCAGGTTAAATCCAACAATTTTGTAAGTGCAGTAACAACAGGGAAAAATCTTACCTTCCAGGTTTAATATACCATATAGAGCCACTGATTCTTTAGAAAGGGAAACTAGAAGGTATCCAGCAGTAACTAACTGCTAGGTAGCAGATACCCTCAACATGAAGCAGATCCAGTTAGAACAGGATACTCAATGTCAAGTTCTGAAAATCTCCAAAGTTGGAGATTCACAACCGCTTCAGAAAGCATGTTCCCATGTCCAACCATTCTGAAAGTGCTGTCTTTCTTTCCTTTTATTGAGCCAGTTTGTCTCATGTTCCAAGATGACTTTGATGGTCCTTCAGTGAAGTTTTTCAAGGTGGCTTTCTTGTACTGGGGAGGTCAAAACTGGACACAGCACACTGCAAATAATTGAGGAGATGAACACACCCTTTGTAAAATAGATTATTATAGGATTGGCCTTTCTGTCTGCAGGGGCATACCGATGATTTGTATTCAATATGTTCGCAACAACATTCAGATATTTCTCTTCAAAGGCTTTCTAGGTTTTCATCTCCATGCCTGTACCCTTTCAAAGATTAGTCCATCCCAGACTTTTGTGTGTACCATTGTGGAATTCTATATATTCATTATTGAACTTAGGCAATGTCTCCTATATATTAATTATATAGAATGATATATTTTCTCTGGAAAAGGGATTCTGAACTACATTTTGTGGATATTTTTGTAGTATTGTATCTTAATTTTATTTAAATCAATCAAAGTGAAGTGTGGAAGTATTTTAAAGGGATTATGTAGCAAATAATATTTTTTGTGGTATTCCTGAAAGATATTTCTGTTCCAAAGTCAAACATGTAACAGCAATTTGCCCATAATGATGTTCTTAACCAAAAATGCTGATTGAGAAATATTATTTGTAGAAATGGAAAAATGTTCATTTACACTTCCAGATGATTTTTCTCTATGATCAAGCATGAAAGAGGTAATCATTACATGAAATGGCACGAAGATATTTTTAGACAAAATTAACTGGTAGGCCTTGTTGACGGGTTACATGATGTATTTGGTTTGTGTCAACACAATTTTCTTGGGTTTTCAATATTTTAATTAAGCATAAGATGCTCATATTATTTGTGACCTTTTGGGTATTTATTCAAGATGAGAACTAATCTGTAGTGTCAAGGAGATGTTTAAAGAGAATCATGAAGATTATAAACATAAGAAAACATTGTTTTTGCTAACATAATGTAGTGGCAATATCTCTTCAATTAATATGGCTGGATACAGTAACACATCTCCCTCTCTACTGTGCTCTTAAGGAAAGAATTATATCCTTCCTTCCTTCCTTCCTTCCTTCCTTCCTTCCTTCCTTCCCTCTTTATTTTCTTAGCAGCAAGGTGGAATCTATTAAATTAACAATATTCTCTCAAAACCAAAGCCCTGATTTGTTTTCAAATGCCAGCCATCAGTGTCTTCAAATAGCTTTTCTTGGACAAAATTCAGAAACAAAATTACAAGTGCTGGGCTTTGCATTTTGATGTTAGGTAAGATTTCAGTTCTTTAAAGTATTTTTCTGCAAAGACAGGGCTCTTGAACAAGAATCCAGTTCAGGCCTCTCAGGCCTCTTTACTCTCACTTCCATTTCTTTTTCAGGGAATATAAACATTCTTCTCTAAATCCAGTGATCTTATTACTTTCACCAAGCTTTTTGATCTTTCCCTGTGGTATTTCCCTTTAGTCTTCAACCGTATTTAAACCAGTCTATTCAAAAACTTATGCTTATATGTCTGGATAAATCTTGGGCAAACCCTCTATCAGGGACACTGGCTTTTAGATATTTTTGTGTTAACTCTATTATCCTGTTTAAGAAAAATTACAGCTCATTTAATGTATATTGCAGATATCATTCCAAATACTTTTGACTCCAGATTTGTGACTTATTACCGGACTCCAGACTGTAGTAGAACTCTTATTGACAACAGAGCTGTATTCATAGACTGAAAGCAGATGGCAGGTTTTATTAGGATTAAATATCAATCTGAACTCTATGGTAAAGTTTGTCCCTATTCCAATACAAGCTATAGTTAATTTACGAAATTCTGTTCAAATTTTGCAAGAAATGATGATACTGAGGTGTTGGAATAAATCAGCTGAGATTCCATTTTCTTCATGCAGAAAGCCAATTCTTTATTCACAAAACTCATATTTATAGGAAATGTCAGAAGGCACCGCATTAAACTTAATTGGTCAGCAGTACAGTGAAACTCACTGCCCAAGCTCCAACTGGGAGGGAAGTCCCTAAACACATTTTAAAACAAGGATCGTAAGAATAGCAGTTATGAGCAAAGGCCTTGGGGTTAAAGACTAATCAAGCTATCCTGTAGCTGGATCCCTCCAAAGTTTCCTTCAGGATAGAGATGCTTCAAACCCAGCAAACTGCTGGATTACTTCTGTAATAATAACTGGGGAAAAGCACTAGACCAGCAGTTTGGAGGAGGATTTCAATGAAGCTCAGATATCTTTTCTTGGAACTCTGAAAAATACTTAAAATTATGAGACAGCATTGGGTCAAGCCAGAGAGCCACTGCAGGAACTAGCCAGAGAGCTAACCTGGTCTAAGAGATGCATAAGCAGCTAGAGAACAAAAAAGAAGGATCCTGAAATGACACGTATCTTTTAGATAATTACACAAAGAGATGTTAAAACATATAAGAAGCTGGCTATAAATACAATAATAACATCTTATGAATAATGCCTATTATAAAATCATTAAATTCGCATCATGTAATCAGTATATCAGTGGTAACCATCTTAAGTTGAGATAACACCTTTCTAAACAGTCATGTACCTATGATAATAAAATGAAACAAAGGAAAGCAGCTTGACTAAAGCAGCTTGCAGTCAATAACAGCAATAATGTAGAATCATCACTGACTCTTCTGTGTTATCTGTGGAAGATAAAACAGCAGAGATTGTAATGAGCAATGCAATCTTCTACAAAATCGACGGTGAACACACTGTATCTTTTTTATCCACAAACAGGCGTTTATCAGTGTTTCATCACAGCTGTTTTAGTCTGAGTTGTCTTATTTCTTAAAAGAAAACCACTATATATCTTACAATGTAGTAAAGTAATTAACTGTCTTAGATTGCAATGCAAGATGTAACCAGATGTATTCTATCAACACCTGGAGTCATCCTCTCTGCAGGAGATATCTTCTGTTAATAGGCCATTGAGTGTCACTGCATGACTGATAAAATTACATCATCCCATTGTGAGATGCTGCAGGGGGAGAAGCCAAGCATTCCTACCTGGATATAATCTGAGATTTGGAACACCACAGCAGCCTTTTTCCACTGGATTCCCAGAGGAAGACCAGACACTTCTATGCCACCACTGGACCTTCAGAGAAAAACGACACCCTTCTACAGGATCACTGCTACAACAGAACCATATCTGTTACTCCAGGAGAATTGCAGCCACCATTTATTCAGCCTGCTATCAACACCCTGACCTGCAGGGTGTCAGGGTGTACTCTGACTTTGTCTGCTTGAGCAGTAAAATTTTTTTTCATGAGCTAGTTATTTCTTTCTTTCTCAACTTTAAAGAACTGCTGCAGATAAAATTCAAGGTTATAGGACTTAGTTAAGAACTTAAAATTAATTGCTTAAATAATCTTGGGAGAAGAGGAGAGCCAAGGGCTGAGGCAGGGGCAGGTGGAGCAGTGGTGATGGCGATGATGGTGGCTGGGACTGGCAGTAAGTCAGTCCTGTTGGCGGTGCACAGGAAATAAGCATTCAGCTGCTCACAAAAATGAAGATGCTGCTCAAAGAAAAGCAGCTCTGGAGGCTGCACAGAGAAGCAAGATTGAATGTGAGAAAAAAGTAATGTCTGTGGTTGAGCAGGTCCTGGAAGAGGACATTACTGAAGAGTTCCTTCTAAGTTATGGAAAATGTATTACTCCGTCTCATTACAAAAACGTTGTTGATGAGCGGTCTGTCATCAACTGTGTGGTTATCCTCTATGTCACAATGAATTAGAAAATGTGCCAAAGGAGAAGTACAGAATTTCAATAAAAACTAACAGAGTTTATTATATCACTGAAAGAAAGTGCTTTTGAAGCAACTTTTGCTATAGAGCATCTAAATATTTTGAAGCTCAAATTTCCCAAAGTCCAGTGATGAGAGAAGAAAAACCAGAAGACATAGAGCTGCTGAAGGAGGATGGTCTTCAGAAGAGGATATCTTCAGATCCATGTGAATCTGGTTCTCATGACACAGCCAGTGACAGCAGTGCTGATACCAAACAAGGATTTTTTAGTTCTGTTCTACCAGGATGTCAGTCAAGTTCAGCCAATTCTGCACAGCAATTGCACAGAAAAAGCATCTTCAAAAAGAAGCATGCTTAGAAAGCCCATGCAAACCCTAAAACTGAAGATGCAGGTGTCTTATATCTAAGAGGCCACTGAACAACTCTCTCCTTGTAAATTAGACACTCAGGAAGAAAGACATGCTTGCTCTGTTCATAATGAAGTAACTACAGCACCTTCAGACAATACTGCTCCTGGGAAATCAAGTGCTTCAGAAATCTTTAAAAGTACTTGTGCATCACAGATAATTTTTCTAGTTGTGAGCAAAAGAGGAGCAGAACATCTTAAAAGAACACTAGCTAGCTCAACATAAAAAACCCCTGAACTGAGGCATCCCGTTAATTCCAAAGGAAAAGTGATTAGGCAAATACTTATGAAATGGAAAACTGAGGAAATTTTAAAATTTCTTCATGGCCCAAACTATACTTTGTGCTCATCAGAGTGCATAGCATCTGTCAACCAGGAGACTGAAGAACTTGATGAGGATGACTTAGATACAGCTGACAATCTCAACACTTTTGCTGCAGGGGAGTTTGGAAACAGTTTGAACTACTCTTTACCTTTCACAAGCTCAGATGGAATAGTCAAGCCTGTACCTAGTTCTGAAAAGTTAAAAGAAGTTTACATGAAAAGAAGTTTATATGAAGCTAAAATAAGTTTATATGAAAAGTTACAAGAGTTCCTAGAACTCTGAGTAAAAGAGTTCTATAAAGGAGGGTGCATTTTGGCTGAAGAGGCAGCAACACAAGCACAAGATGGGGGAACATCCAAGCAAAGACAAAGATGATCAACAGGAAGATCTCACCTTCCCACTTGTTGATTCAAATGCACAAATGCAGATTGGGAATACATTCATCCTTAAAAACTAAGAAAAGAATTATCTGCAGTTTTGGGCCCTGTTCAGATTGCTTCACGTGGTGTTTACACAGAGCTAAAGAATCTTATCAAAACTTTCCAGTTAACAAACAGAAATATTAGTCACAAAATGCCTGAATGGACTCTCACTGCTATTGTTTTGTTATCTGTATTGTCACAAACAACTCCACTTTTCAAGAATACTCAGACAAGCCCAACGTACACAGTTCCGGACTACGTTACTGGAAGAACTGCATTTCAAAAATGAAGATCTGGAAAGTTTAACAAGGATATTTAGAATGTAACTTGAATTGTCAGTCAGCTTTAAGCTACTTTGTGTGTCTTAAAACCACGCTGTTTAACCATGAGTTTAATTTTCATCATTTTGTAAGTAGGTACAGTAACTACAGGTTGTATCAGCTGGAGCAGAAAATGTGTGAAGCACATTTCATCAGGCCTTTCTTTTATAATTCTACCTGTCTATGACATTTAGGCCTGTTCATTTAGGTCAGATAAGCGCATCTCTTGTCTTACCAGCAGCTGAGTTATGCAAGTGATTTTACAGAATTATTTGTAAGTTACAGAATTATTAGTAAGATAATGCTTTAAAAAACTTTTAGGTATTGAATGTATATAAAATAAGTAAAAGTTAGTAAGCAAAATCCAAGTACAGCTCCACATAATCTAAAATAATAATTAGTCTATTGCCTGTTCATGACTGAGCATGTTTTAGCTATTTATATTTTTAATGCTCTCCAATAATGTACAACAAAAAGAAATTACAAGAGCTCTTCCATGTACAGAAAATGAAGTGAAGAAGAAAAATACATAAAATATAATATTCTTTAAAAGGAGGCATAAAATATCTGCAGGAACAAAAATTAATAATATAATCAAATAATAAGTACATAGCTTTCTCAAGGCTATGTTCTGCTACTCATATTTTATATCATTTGTGTTACACTGGTAAGCAACGTGAGACTATCAACTCCCTGATGGCTGGGAGTAAGAAATATAGACCCAGACTGTTTTAGTGCCAGGGCAAGAGACAATGGATATAAATTGAAACATGCTTAAATGGAGAACAACTTTTTCATTCTAGGAATGGTCAAACACTGGAACTGGTATCCCAGAGAGGATATGGGGTCTCCATCTGTGCTGATTTTCAAAACCCAGTTGAACTTAATCTTTAGCAGCCTGGTTTAGCTGATCTTTGAGTGGCAGATTTGAACTCGACTGGACCTCCCCAGAGGTCCCTTACTACTGGAACCGTTCTGTGATTCTCTGAGAACTCATTGAGAAAGAAAGAGAATGAAAGTATAAAGCCATTACCTCACTTCAAAATAGACCTCTATTCTAACATGAAGGCAATGAATGAATGCATGGCTGTATCCATGACTAGTTTTGGAGGTCATGGTGTTTACATCAAGAGTAATTCCAAGATCTTCAAATGGGTAGTTGAATTTAAGTAATAAACACATGCAAATCTACTTGAATATAAGGTTTCCCTTTTTTTCCTCCCATAATCTAGGGGGGGAAATAAAGAGTACAAGACCATAACTATTGAATTGAGCCTCTAGAGTTCAGAATGAAAACACATTGAAATAAAATACACATGCTGCTGATACTAAAATTATCTATAATAATTTAGGTTAGAGTGCTATCTTCCTGAGGCAACAGGCTGTTTGTACCAGCTCTTGTCAAAAATCAGGATTCATTTGTACATTTTTGATTAGTGACATATACTAGAGTTTCGTTTTATTCTTTGTACTTAAATTGCATTTTGCCTAGGGCATTCACTTAAGATAGAGTTCATTAAAGTATGTTATTCCATTTTGTCTTTTGTGTAGACTGCAAAAAAAAGCGCTATGCTCAGAAGTGAAAGGCTTTGATACGTAATTTATTTTGACAACTATACTGTTATAGCAGCAAGGTAAGAAAAGCTATTTTAACAGGGGTTACACAAAATCAAATTTTTCCATTTGCACTACAACAAAGATTGTATATCTGAAAATATTTTGTCAATCATATATTGAAGCGATTATTGTAACACTTGGGCATATATTTGAAAAAGAATTTAAATTTTTTGGATAGTTTTTCAATATGCATTATTTTTAAAAAGCCAGTTAGATTTTTTCAGTCTGGAAAAATTTGGAGGGTTACAGTTAATTACATATTTTTCAGATGGCAAAATTCCTTAAATTTGGTCAGAAATGGTATGCAGTGTAATTAGCCTATTCAAAGGAAAAAAACCCATTTGAAATGGTTCTGAAAGGCAGAAAATTGATGTTTGTGAAGCAAAGTGGCTTTTATTTTTAAAATGTACTCTCCTACAGCTTGTATAATTTGATTCTTAATGATCTGAAAAACCATTGTGAGGTTACACTCCATTCACCACATTGAAATGGGGAATTAAGTACAAACATTCAAAGCCTCAATGTAAAATTCCATTTGGAAAATCAGGAATAGGAATACGTATAGTCTGTGATCTATTTTGAATATTTTTTAATTATTAAGGCACTTAATATTTTGTTTAGTTACTTTCCCTAAAATCTCTAAACTGATAGGCAATATGACAGACTGGGCAGATATCCTGGAGAAAAATACAAAGCATACAGTTCTGGGTGTCATAATTTCAAGTTATGCTAGAGAGCCCCTGAGGAAAAAAACTCCTCGCTAATACTCGGGTCTCAATAGTGGTAAGAGTTCTAGAGCTGCTTGAAACAGTGACCACAATATAAGTGAGAGGGCCACAAAAAGAATCAATAAAAAAAGCAAGAAAGAAACCTAAAGGTCATATGAGTTCATATATGAGGCTTTCAGGCCATCACTTAGAACTAGAGACTGTGAGCCTTGATCAACAGAATGAGATGGGGTTAAAGGCTACACTGCTTACATTTATGTGAGGAGAAATTACAAGCACAACATGGTTTTAAGCCATGGGCAATAGACACAGGTTACAGTTTGGGAGCTCAGGTTACCTTGAACGAAAAGGTTTCTGCTGGGGTGGTAGCACAGCACATGACACAGGGGAGTGCAGAATCTGCGTTCTTTGAGGTTTTTAAGACTCAGCTAGCCAAAGTCACAGTGACAAGATCTCATGTTGACAACAATTCTATTAGAGGCTGGGTGTTGCATCAAACAACTTCCAGAGATTTCTTACAAACGATATGCTATGATTCTGTAGAAAAAAGCCATGGATGGATAACTTAGCTGTAAATTAAAACAAAGGAGACCTCTCTCATTTTAGTGACCTGACAGGTCAGGTCAGGCAGGTTGTTAAGGTTAGTCTGGGATTGCCTTGGTTTCAGCTGGTTTTGTGTTTGGATTGGTGGCTGGTGGCCAAGTGATCTGTGAGGCCAGCATTTCCAGCATTTTATCTACAATCCTCTAAGGTTCCTTGACTATTTCTTTCAAATCCCAAAAAGGGGAGGGAGTAAAGCAAGTAGCAACAGTATCTATCCTGTATCACTGCTGGGCAGTAGGCATTGATTTTCAGACAGACTCTGTCTTTTTTGCAGGCAGTTACAGAATGCACAGTGGAGTATCACTATCATTAAAATGATTAACTTCTGTAAGATTCAACCGATTTTTCTTTTATTTCTAATGAATTTCACTTTTTCTTGGCAATTTGACACAAATCATTGTACCCCTTTGGCAGTGATTCTTGCTTACTAGGTTAATCATTACAAAGGTAAGAAAAGCAGGGTTACAATTGCACTTGCTACTCCCTTTCTAACACACAGAGGAACTTGTTTCTTCTCTGTTCACCCATGCGTCAATGGCTTTATACAGGAAACACTAAGTCTCAGTTCAAACTTATTATCTTACAAAATTGTTCATTTGAATGAACAGACAGTCTCAAAATGAGCTTATCAGAAGCAGTTGGTGAAAAGTGACTGTGTAAGCCTGTCCATCTGGCTGGAAACACAAAGTAAACCTTGTAACAGCATTTATATCTGATTTACATCCAGATGGACTTCTCTTGTACTGCATTAGGTAAGAACTAACAATTTTAAGTATATGCATAAACAAGCCTTAACCAGTGAGTTTAAAACCACTCAGCTTGTGTTGTTTCCTCCAAGTCTGCCACCTTAATTTCAAAGATAAAAGTATAGAGTACTTCAAGCATGAAATGAGTGAACTGACATCAAGAAATAAAATTTTCCATTCAACTTCTGCTATGAATAATAAAGTGATTGAATTTCTTTTGATGTAAGGTACCAAACTGCAAGACTGAAAAGCCTTATGCTGTTATAGAGGTACCATTCCTATTTATATCAAAAGACGGGATTGTCAGAAAAACTGAGTAAAATTCACTGAGCGAGTTTTTTGGACAACTTACTACAAATACTGTTATGGTGCCCCAAAATCAAAGAACAAGTAGGCATCTAGATCTACTAACAGATATAATCAGGAATTTCAGTCTCTTCTATCTGGTATTGGAAGATGCTTCTCTCACCAAAATTTTTCTCATCATTTAGCAGTTCCAAAATGCATAGAAGAGTTTCTCTGAGTGATGATTTTCAATGTAGAAAGGATGAAACCTTGAAAAAGTGTCTTGAGGTGCATTCAGGTAGTACATCTTTAGTGACAAGAAACTTTATAAAACATTGCATTACCAACACTATTTGAAGCACAGATAATTTAAAAAAAAACCCAAAACTATGCAAGCTATTACAAAGAAATTTATCACAAATCGTTTTATTAACATGCCTGAAATAAAATGTGTCATACATGTGTACAATACATTTTAAGGGATTTTCTTTACTATATGCATTTCTGTCAGCTAATATTCCATGTCACTAAATTCCAATATTTATTTGTAAACAAACTGGTCTTCAACTGATCTATTAATAATAAGAGAAGCTAAATATAGGCTTGTGAAAAAAAACCCAAAAAATACATGTTTTTTCACAGTATCTTGTGTAAAATAGTCTCAATAAATATAAATATTGCTATATTAGTTAGGTTTTTTTGCTCATGCAGAAGCAATAGAAAAATTTCAATATGCCTTCCCAAATTAAAAAAATCTTTTTTTCTATAATGATAAAATACCTCAAGTTGGCAGTGCTTGAAACATTCTGAAAAATAACAAATCAAAACTGACATAGTTAATGCAAAGAAAAGAAGCCAAAATGGCATATGCAATTTCTTTTTTGCTGACTTGTACAGAAGCAAACATCACTCTGTAATGATGCATTATGACACAAAATAACAGGGGATGAGAAAGAGGAAGAGGACAAATGCTGGGATGGAATTCTTCCTGCAGCATTACCAGAAGATTCAAAAGACTCAAAGCCTTTTTTTTTTTTTTTTTTTTTTCTTTGCTAGAATAAGCACAAATCTAACACTGTGAGGTACCATGAGTTGAATGAGAAATGAATAAATAAATATTGCAAAAAGAAGCAGATTCATGTACATAAGTATGTTAGATTGGTAATCAAAATATATAAGTAAAAATTTTGAGAACACTCTATCTCCAAAGCCAAAACCAACTTAATTTTAACAAATTTTTACAGGTCTTTCAATATGAATTTGGCCATAATTAGGGGTATGAATTACATGGTTATGTTCCCAAAAGCCCGTCCTTGTATGCTTTTTAAGGATATTTTACAAAACTGTGGAAGTGACTTTTATGAAAGAATATTTTCCTAGCAGAATAGTTTCCTTCCATGATTTGGAGGTAATAGTTAAGGACATTTGTTTGCAGGTTTTCAAAGCAACAGAAAATACTAGAGTTTTGCATCCTTTGCTTACTTGGATGCAGCTCTGGGCTCACATCTACAATTTCAGATGCACATCAATTGGTAAACAGCAGACAACAAGGTGAGTGTGTTGTACT
Organism: Onychostruthus taczanowskii; assembly: GCF_017590055.1. Lineage (NCBI taxonomy): Eukaryota > Metazoa > Chordata > Aves > Passeriformes > Passeridae > Onychostruthus > Onychostruthus taczanowskii. The sequence continues at coordinate 9,751,031 of NW_024499239.1, read as the reverse complement.
ATATAGGTAAAGGAACTATCCAGATCAGCTGTTGTGATAACATGAGAATCAGGTTAATGTCCTACATTGCATAGAAACTTTTATTTTATGTGCTATATGGAGGTGGGTCCAAACTATGCAAGTAAGATTTTCTTTGGTATTCACTTAGATGGGTGAAAATTATATCAGAGGAAAGTTTGTATGACAATGAAATTAGAAAGGTTTTAGGACTATAAAGAGAGTCACTTAGTAGTGTACACAGTCAGGTATTCTGTGGGATTCTAATATGACATATGAGCCCTACCTTAAGCTCAAAGTAATTTGTAGAAAAAATGGGGGAAAAAAAGACATGTCTGTTTAGTAAATTGTATTTAGAGGCTTGATCCAAATTACTCAATTTCAATTTACATCATGGAGTCAGTACATTTTATTGTTTAAAACCATACAGAATTATAAAAATATTTTTGTAATTTGAGATCCTTCCCCAGAAAGAAGGTTCAACAGAAGTTCTGTTAAATTAATGAATATAATGTCCTTAAATCCTTGAAAAGTGATGCAAAGTTTTAACACATCAAAGAGTGTTAAATAATAACTATTAATGATGAAAATTAGATTTTAAAATCATTTTTGGCAAATTAAATTTAATAGAAAAATATTTTGACCGATCAAAATTAATTATGATCATGTTAGATCATGTTATAGGATCATAGAATCAAGATATCAGAGAATTTTTGAGATAGATAGGGACCTTGGAAAGGGACCTTCTTTGAGACAGAAAGCTACACCTTATAGTTCAGACTCCCAGCTCAAAGAATGGTCAGCTAGCAGAAGCTGGTGAGGAGCAAGTTCAGTTGGGTTTTCAATGTCTCCACAGACAGAGATTCCACACCCTCTCATCAATGCCTGAATTATAGGTGCTATACATGCTCTGATTCCAGACTGGATTTATCCATTTGGTTTGAGGTTGCAATAAGATAACTAGATTGAAGTTAAAGCTCTCTTACTTTCATTCGAGGTAAAATAGCCTTGAGCCTGCGCAAATTTCTTTAGGTACAGATTTCTTATTGATCTGTCATCATATTTTGATGTACTAAAAAAAACAAACTAAAGCCCAAATTATTTATGGAGTCTTAGAATTGTGTGCTCATGATGGAAACACTTTATAAGTGCTGTTGTTTCCCTTAGAAACCGATATTCATGAAACTGCCTAGAAACGGATTCCTGAAATTGCCTATCATTTAACTGTGGCAGAATTGAAAAATAAATTAATTAAATATGTTGTGTAAAGTTAGAAAAAAATAAGAGTGATGAAGATATCTTTGTTTGGGTGCCTGTAGGGAATAATCAAAATGAAGAATATATTAGAATAAACACCACACAGACTATAAAATACATAATTAACTCTTCCAGAGACACAGTAAAAAAGCAACCTGTCTAGTCAAATTCTTATCTATTTTAAATGAGATGAACATTGAAATATTACTCGTTTGGACCAGATGTACAGGATTATTTTTAGTGTTGCTCTTTAAAAAAATTCAGTCCTACCTAGAAATAATTGTAATTTAATGGTTTGAATTTTATTCTAAACTTATTTCAAGAGTCCATTTTTAATGAAAGCCAAAGGTCAATTTAATAATCTTGAATTTGAAGAATAAACAAGACAATAAATGGGTGCCTGGAGTTTTCATGCTTCACCAGATACAGCTTAGAGTGATAAAGGTTACCTTTAGTGTAAATAAACCAAAGTAATTGTGAAATCATTGACAATTTAAGGGAGAAAAAATACAGTAATTAAAGAACTTTTATCTACCTTTGACGTATGCATTGATTATCTATTGAAAACACTCCAAAGTACTTGGGAGAAGGAGCAAGGAGGCTTGTTTTCTTCATGTTTATTTAATTCACGAAAGTGGTTTACTTGGAGTCAAGACTTCAAATCCTATATTCACCAATAGACATCACTCTTTCTCTCTTGCTACTCACACTTCAAAATTTACTTAAGTAAAATACATTTTCAGTAGGTTCAGTAATGGCTTTGCACAGACAGAATTCAGGTTTCATGGAAAAGGAAGCTCATTAAATGAATTAATAACACACAAAAAATAGTAATTAATATTTTATAATGAAATTCCTATAGATAATTCAATTGTAAAAATATACGTATGGGAAAAGGTCACTAGATCACCAGAAAAAAAAAAAAAAGCACACTAAGTGATGAATGGACTATATAAAAAGTTAGTGAGGCAAGCAGCAGCAGCAGCTATGGTGAGTTCTGGGGACTGAACACTGGAATGGGTTGGGCACAGAGTTGCTGGAATTTGGGGAACCTGAGTGGACAACCCATGAAGAGTCAGTAGCACTGGCAAGTGAGACTGGTGTGGTGAGGGCATTGCCAGGGGCAATGAGAGATTTAAGTGAGATTTAAGTGGCTCCTGGGAGCACAGGGCAGGCCACCAAGGTGGGGTGTGGCAGTTCTCTCAGGAGGGGACAGGTATCCTCCCGCCCCAGACATGCTCAACTAGTGGTCATTACCCACCCAGCTAGAGCAGAGCTAGCTCTGTTTTCACCTGGGGGAAAGCTGCCATCAGAAAGAATGTGGCAACCCAGAGCATTTTAGATTTTTCTGTTCCTTACTCAGAAAAAAATCCACTTTCCCAAAGTTTCTTTTCAGAAAGTTCATTAGGATAAAATTTGTGTGCATCAGAGTTGTCAAAAACCTGATGGAATACCTCTGTTTAAGTAAAAGAAAACTCACCTCAAATCTTTTTGATCCTGAAGGGATTCTTCCCATGACTTAGGAGGGTAGTGAGATCAAGTCCTAAATGTTTCACTGGAATCAGCACAAACAGTGAAAATTTCATCTAGAACTGAAGGCTTTGAGCAAGAAGAAATAATTTCAGTTTCTATTAATATTCAAGTATATTTGAATTAGACAACACCAGCATAGTAGAAAAATTATGTGTAAACTTTTATTTTTCATTAACTGAGACAGATAAATCACACCTTTAACCACGAACGTTTCTTTTATCCTTGAAGAAATTAGCAGATGTTTTTCAGTTGTAGCAAGAAAGCTAATTTATAACTGTTATTCTCTGCCTATATGAGCTCATAAAGCTTACAATAAATCTATTTTTTCCCTTGCAAATATAATTATCAAGCCATGATATAAAATAGCTTAAAATTTATAGAATATTTTCAGGCAATGATAGGAAATACAATCATATTTTACAATCCAATAAAAAATAACTAGGCAGCATCTCTTTTATAGATAAAACATTGTATCTTTATTGTAATATCATTACCCCAAAACATCTAAATTCTATTTTACTAGCAAATTTTAGATATATTCCAGAACAATTATGCTACTTGGATATATGGTATTGAAATTGTCTCTGACTTTCTGCAGCAACTCTCTTCTGATTTAGAATTCTAGGGCAAAACATGAAAACACTACTAACCAGCACCATATTTGATAGTTGTGCAAAATGTTGGTGTTTAGCTAAACCTTTGATTTGTACTGGTACTATATACCACTGTAAGTGAAGAACAGGTTTGAGACTAATAAAATTGAACAGTCACAAGTCTGATGGCATGCATGTATCCAAGGGTTCTGATGGAACTGGCTGATGTTGTTGCCAAACATCATATTTAAAATGTTATGACAATAATATAATGTCCCCAAGGAGCAGAAAAAGGGTAACATACCTCCTATTCTTAGAGAAAAGGAAGAAAAACAAAAGAGAAAAGGAAGATCCAGGGAACTACTAATCAGTAAGCCCCATCCCTGTGTGTAAGATCATGAAATATGTTCTCATGGAAAAGGACACCCAAGACAAGGAGGTAATCTGAGACAGTCAGCATGGCTTTATCAAGGGAAAATTGTGCTGACCAGTAGGGTGCCCTCCATGAAGAAGTGACTGCAATGTTTGACAAGAGAAGACCAACCTAAAATTCTCTAAGGCCTTTGACACCATCCTGAAAACTTGACTGGGTGGACACAGCCAGTGAGCTGTGGTCAATGGCTCTATATCTAGAGGGAGGCTGGTGACAGGTGGTGTCCCCCTGGGCTCTGCCTTTGGGCCAGTGCTCTTTCATATCATTACCAACAACACAGACAGTGAAATCAAGTGCACATTAAACAGGTTTGCATGTGACCCAAAGCTGAATGGTGCACTTGACAAAGTAGAAGGAAAGGATGTTCAGAGGGACCTGGACAAACTTGAGAAGTGGGCTTGTGGGAACTTCCTGAAGTTGTGGGAAATTCAAGAAGTCCAAGTGTGATGTACTGCACCTGGTTCGGGGCAATCCCAGATATGAGCACAGGCTGAAGAAAAAACTCATTGGTAGCAGCTCTGTGAAGAAGGATTTAAGGGTTCTCATGGATGAAACACTGAATATGAGCCAACATGCCAGAAAGCATGCCAAGTCACACCCCAGAAAGCCAACTTCATCCTGGAATCCACCAAGAGATGAATGGCCAGCAGGTTGAGAGAGGTGATTCTCCCCTCTGCTTGTGAGATCCCACCTGGAGTATTGCACCCAGATCTGGGTCTTTAACATGAGAAAGACCTGTTGGAACAAGTCCAGAGAAGGTCAAAAAAGATGATCAGAGGGTTGGAGCACCTCTCCTGTGGAGGCAGGCTGAGGCAGTTGTGGTTGGTCAGCCTGGAGAAGAGAAGGCTCTGGGGACATCTTATAGCCTTCTAGTACTTAAAGGGAGCTTATAAAAAAGAGAGAGGATGGGTTTTTTTTACATGGGCAGATAGTGATAAGACAAGAGGGTATGGTTTTAAATGGTAAGAGGAAAAATTTAAATTGGAGTTTAAGAGGAAATTCTTTACTGTGGGGGAGGTGAGGCACTGACACAGGCTACCCAGAGAAATTGTGGATGCCCTGTCCCTGGAAGTGTTCAAGTCCACATTGGATGGGACTTTGAGGGACCTGGTATTCTGGGTGTTATCCTTGCCCATGGTGGGACAGCTGGAACTAGATAATATCTAAGGTACCATCCAACACAAACCATTCTATGTTTCTGCAGGTAAGTGAGCTGTAAGTGACCCACCAAAATAGTTGCAATATTTAGGCTCTATGTCACAAAAATACAGGTCTTGCATATTCTCCCTCTGCCTTTATTTTATTTTTTGTTTGTTTTGTTTTAAGACAAGTGTCCCTCTTTAAGAGTGGAAAGAAGGAAAACTGTCACCTCAGTGGTATTTCCTTCTTTGGTAAAACAGTTCAACATATATATATAAAAAATTGTCCACTTCTGCATGTCCATAAGATCTTACATATGTATATATTAAACATATATACATATATAAACATATATATGTAATATCTTATGGGCATGCACAAGCAGACAATTTTTTTAAATAACAACTGTGACACTGTGAAATGAATATCATGAAAGAAGATGGAGAAAAAAAATCATAACAGTTACATTTAAGGAATTAGAAGCTATACTGGATTGTACAAGGATTATATTAAAAGTCACAGACAATCAGTAGATATCAGTAGGGATCTCTTGGATATAATACCATGTACAAGGGTTGTACAAGGGTCCCACTGTTTCAGAGAAAACTTTACGTTTTGTAAAAGTTTTAATTTTCTAGATTTTTCCTATTCCCAGTCATCAGTTTCCTAATTTGTTATCAATTGCGGTTCTTATAACAGATCACGAGAGTTAGTATTCTACAGCAAACTTAATTTCATTCTGTTGTTGCACTGAAATATGATATATGTATGTCAAATAATTATCTGATAGCTGTTGACTATTCAGTAGACCTAGCTCTTCAGAATTTTTCACGGCATTCTATATCAGTTCTAAAAAGTTTAACATGACATTTCAAAGTGCTACTCAACATACTACTAACTTAATGATGGTTAAAAGTTTGCTGAAATCCTTCAAAAATAAAATGACATAATAATTTAGACGTTGTTTTGAATAGCAGTACTGCAATGTCTGCTTGTTTTTATTAGATACTGGCACAGTAAATGATGCTGTTATTAAGACTGATTACATTCTTTGCAGAGTTGATTCTGCTAAAATATTTATTGATTAGTAGAAAAGATTTGGGAGAAATGGTAGTAAAAAGAATAGGAAAAAAAAAGCAATGAGTTGATTCAGAGTTTCATGTGTAAAAAGATAGAGGGAAATATTTGTTCACTTGTCGGAGATATTTTTTTCTTAAAAACTTCTCTAAAATTCCTCTCTTAAAGTCTGGGATTTCTAAAAGTAGAAATGTCCTGCAGCAATGAGTGGAGCATGATATTCTGAATCTCATTTGCAGTGAGGATACTCCTTAGTCCTATGGGCTAAGGGAAGATTCTATTTTAGATTTTATTGTAGCTTCATATTTGCAAAGAAGGTTAAGAACTCTCATGCTCATGAATTTCTGCTCTTCCACATTGGAAGCAATAGCTTAATATATTCTTAAATAGTCTTAGGAATTCCATAAATATGCAAATGGAACATACATTCTTCAAATTAAAAATAAAGAAAATATTACTTGCAGGTAATGCTAAATACTAAGATACTGTGGAAAATAAAGAAACTGCAGAACTCCAACATTATGCTATTTGATTGGTTCTATTTATCTCCTTTTCATAAGAAAACCATCACTAAGAATTGTAATTTTGCAAGACCAAATAACATGTTAAGTTACCATCATTTCAGAATTTATTTTATTTCAGATTCTCTTGGCATTACTGAGAACCAAAGGACCAACTAGATACAATTACTACAAAGGGAAACCTGAATTTTTTACAATTGTGGCTCCATACTACAGAATTTTAGGATACAGATATATTTCATCAGGTCACTTTTACTAAAACAATGATGTTAACTCACTATTAGTGCATAAGTTCCTCACTGCTGTTCTGTGGATCCTTAATATCCATAATACCAATGAAATGAAGATGATAAAGACAGTTTCCAGAGTGCTGGTACATGGATAAATTTGATTTTGTCTTTCTGTGTTTAGAGTATTGCCTTCCCTTTTCATACCATGCTGTATGGAGAGGTTTGGGTAGCAGGCAGGCTACAGGGGTGGCTTCTGTGAGAAGCAGCCAGAAGCTTCCCCCATATCTGTCAAAGCCAATTCCAGCTCTAAGAGGAAACTGATGTTGGCCAAGGCTGAGCCCATCAGCAATGGTGGTAGTGCCTCTGGGATAACAGATTTAAGGGGGAAAAGAGCTACCCAACATCATCCAGAGAGAAGAATGAGTATATGTGAGAGGAACAACTCTGTAGACACCAAAGTCAGTGGAGAAGGCGGGGGGGAGGTGGTCCAGGCACTGGATCCAAGATTCCCCTGCTGACCATGGAGAGGCAGCTGTGCCCCTGCAGCCCATGGAGGATGCAGTGAGCAGACATCCCTCTGCACGCTGTGAAGGACCCCATGCTGGAGACTGGAAACCCAAAGGAGGCAGTGACCTTGTGAGAAGTCCACACTGGAGCAGCAACCTGGCAGGACCTGTGGGCCCATGGAGAGAGGAGCAGATTTGCTGGTAGGACTTGGGACCTTGCAGGGAAGCCATGCTGCAGCAGTCTGTTCCTGAAGGAGTGCACCCTATGGATTGAATGCATGCTGGAGCAGTTTGTAAAGACCTGTCTCCTGTGGGAGGGACTCACATTGGAGAAATTCATGGAGGACTGCCTCCTTTTAGAGGAAACCCACTCTGAGCAGCGGAAGAATGTGAGGAGGGAGCAGTAGTAGAAACAGAGTGTGATGAACTGACCACAACCCCCAGTCCCTACCCCTCTGAACCACTTTGGGGAAAGAAGCAGAAAAATCAGGAAGGAAGTTTAGCTGGGGAGAAAAGGAGGTGGATGGGAAAAAACATATTTTAAGATTTTTTTTACTTCTCATTACCCTACTCTGATTTGATTGCAATAAATTAAATTAATTTCCCCAACCTATTTTGCCTGTAACTATAATTGGTGAGTGATCTCTCCCTGCCCAGGGATCTCAACCGATGATCATTTTGTTACATCTTCTTCTCCTGCCCAGCTGAGGAGGGCAATGACAGAGCAGCTCCACCAAAGGTGGCCCCTGATATCCACCCAGGGTCAACACACCACGTATGAATAATTAAACAATAAATGATTAAAATGAAATTCAGTTAAAAATAATTTTAAAAATAAACAATGACACATACACCAGCCCTCTTTCCTGTCACTCCCACCCCCCTAATTATAAGAAAATACAGATTATGGCAGACTTCATTGTCATTGGGCAGAATAAGGAATTTATGGATACTGTTCCCAGACCTGATCCAGATCCTGTCTTTCTGGCCCCTCATCATGGATCCTTGGAAAGCAAGGACAGTTTTCTGTACCGCTTTTGTGTGACTTCTCAGCTTCCCATGCAGAGCAACCAGCCCTTGCTTCTTACTTCAGTTATAGGAAATTGCCATCATCTCTCCCTCATTTGGCACTGGAGAAGGAGATTGATGGCATTTATGGTGCAGGTTCTTCATCCTAGTCCTGAATTTCACCTGAGAATTTTTCGTATGTTTTCTCATGAATCTTCTTACTTATCATAATCTCTCAGGTAGACTGGCAAACATTAGCAAAATCTTTACTATGACATTTATAGAACTTCAGCTGAAGCAGATGAGGCCTTACTGACCACTTGGCCACCAGCCACCAATCCAAATAACATAAAACCAGCTGAAACCAAGGCAAGCCCAGACTAACCCTAACAACCTGCACTGTTAGGCCAGTAAAATAAATGAGGTCTCCTTTGTTTTCATTTACAGCTAAATTGTCAAACTGTGGGGTTTTTTGTTTGCTTTAGTTTTGATTTCCTTCACAGAATCACAGCATATTGTTTGTAAGAAATCTCTGGCAGTTGTTTGATGCAACACTCAGCCTCTAATAGAATTGTTGTCAACATGAGATCTTAGATAGCTGTAAGCGGTGCTCCCCTTAACCTCATCCCCTTCTGATTGATCGAGGCCAGCAGGCTCAGTCTCTAGTTCTAAGTGATGGCCTGACAGCCACTGACCGTTCAGATGTGACATTGACATTTTTTGTTCCTTTTTTTGTTTGCTGGTTTTGGCCCTGATAAATGTTTCTCACATATACACTATGGTCACTGTTCCAGAGCAGCTCTTGAACTCTAACCCTTTTCATTGGAATGAATAAATCAAAGCCCCTGAGACCACCATGGCAGTCCTCCACTGGACACTCTCAAGTGTCTTGAAGTTCCTCTTCAAGCAGAAGATCAAATATTGTCTACTTGGGAGGGACATGAAATATTTATTTTTCATTCCGTTTTTTTTTCATGTGAACATGCCTCATGAAGGCAATTTGCCTTCTGTGTCCTTGTAAACGATGTCTTTCATTTCTTTATCTTCTAACTGGCATATATCAGACAATTTGTGGGCAACTTCTTCTTGAACAGACCAAGCCTAAAAGCATTCCACTGCTCTGGAAAGTGATAGTGATCGCTAATGCCTGAGTATAAAGGAACATTACTGCAGTGAGTAACCAACCGAAATTTTATATAATTTCAAGATATTTTCAAAAGGAACTTCATAATTATAGCAAATACTAATTTAAAAGAATAATTTTGTGAAATAATGTTTAAATTCTTAATTTCATACAAATTTATGTTACAGTACAGAGACTTCATGTAAAATTTATCATATTGGTTAACTTTATTATATGTGATTTTTAAAATTCTATATGTCCAAGCTTTGCTAATATCTTTTCATTTATTTGAACTGGTAAGAAGAACAAATGTGCCTCCTAAAAGTAACTGCTGTTTTCCTCTATGTCCATGGACACTAAATTTAAAAAAGAATGCCTGGATACTTATTTTTGTAAGTTTTATCTGCATTTTATATTTGGATTTCCAGTTCTTTACAATTTGCCCTCACTGATTTCACAGAAAAAAATAAAACAGTTTTATCTTAGATTGTTGGATATATGTATTCACATTAAAAACCCCTCCAAAATCTAAAATCATTGTATGCTGGGATATAATTTCAGTATTTTAAACTTTATTATATTTACAATTCCAGTGCAAAACATGAAAACACTACTAAACAGCATACCTGATAGTTGTGCAAATGCTGGTGTGTTGAATTAAATTTTGTTTCTCTTGTTTTTTAGTGTCTGAAGTTTTGCCTTACATATAAATTTTTGCTTTACTATATAAACAAAGGTTTCAGTCCCTGCCCCCAAACCAGCTGCAGTCAGATGAGAAGGATTAATGAGTTTCAAAACATAAGAAAACTAGTTTTCTGCCAAGTGTGTTAACTTCTCTTTCAGTTTTGTGCTACAATACCAAAACATGACCAGATCATGTAATATTACTGGTAGCAAAATGACACATTGATTAACTACATTAATACATGAAAAAAAATTAAAATCTGAGGGCAGGAAGATAAGGTCTCTTTTTTTTTTTTTCCATGGGTCACACAGTTTTTCAGGATTGACAGAGTAGATTTTTTACAAGGTTAGTCTTTCACTAGAATAGTACAGTCCTGTCTTTTTCAGTCTATTATTAGAAACCTGAAAAAATAATGTGCCTCAAAATGTTATTTTCTAATAGAAAACCTAATCAACCTTAAAAAAAGTAATAATGTAAAAAGCATCCAGTTTGCTTGAAAACAGAAGAAAATTACAAAATCTGACTCATTAAAAATTTGCCTGAAGTAACTTTCTATCCTGCCTTGTCCTAGAACTGTATCAGGGGCTGTAGACAAGAGTTCTGTTTGATTGACTTAGCATCATCAGTGCTGTATAAGTGCCCAGAGGAGTTAACTCTGTTCATTAGGTGCTTGAAAGACTAATGATCAGCAATATTTAAATGAACTTCTGCATGAATAAATGCAAAACCCCTCATTTCTCAGGTCTCTCTATACCAGAAAATGTAATTAATAAAATCCCATATTCTTGTATTTTAAAAATTTATTTTTAATACTAAGATGCTGTGGTGGATTTTTCTCACCCAGCAGCTGAGCATCCACAGAATGACTTGCCCACTACCTTCTCCTATGAGTTGAAGAGAAATTAGGAAAAAAAAAAAAAAGTCAAGAAGGTTCATGGGTTGACCAAAAAAACCCCAAAAAACAAACAAACAAACAAAAAAATAAACAAAACCAGTTTAAAAGGTGGAACAAAAACTACATGTGCAAGCAAACTGAAGAAGGAATTTATTCCTCACTTCTACCAGTAGAAAGATGTGAGCCACATCCTGGAAATCCAGGCATTACACACACATAATAGTTAACCATGAATGTCCACACTTAGTCAAGTTTTTGGTGAGCATAACATATGGTATGAAATACTCCTTGGTCAGTTAAGGAGCACAGTCTGTCCTCCTGGCTGGTCTCCTGGCTGCTTTGTTGTTCATTCTCAGCCTAATTATTGGATGAGAGGGCAAGCACAGTGAGAAAAGTAAAAAGCATTTATTGTCAAGTTTTACTAATAAATACAAAACACAGAGCTATATAGGCTGCTAAAAAGAAATGCAATCCTGCTCTGATCTAGTAAAGTCCACACCTTTTTTTCATTATCATTTGTATCATTTTCAGGTCCTGTACAGTCTAATACATGAACCACTACCATTCTCCCTGTCTTTGATGTGATATCATTCTCTTTGTCTGTGGTCTGCCCCCATGGAATAAATGTGCATAAAAATCGAGTCCATTTAGTCCATGACTTGAGCTCCATCCATTATGGTGGTCACTTAGGACAGAAGAAATAGCACAGACTAGATTTTAGCATGAAATTCTTTACTGTGGGTGTGGTAAATGGTTGAGCCCATGGGGGCTCCCAGGACGAGTGAAGAGATCTGAATCTTGACTCCATGTTTCAGAAGGTTGAGTTATTGTATTATGATATATATTATATTAAAATGATATACTAAAACTATACTAAAAGAATAGAGAGGAAAGGATTCATCAGAAGGCTAGAAAGAACAGGAATGGAATGATAACAAAGGCTTGTGACTCTCAGAGTCCGAGCCAGCTGACTGTGATTGGCCATTACTTAGAAACAACTAACATGCACCACAGATGCGCCTGTTGGTAAACAATGTCCAGACCACATTCCACAGCCATCAGATAGTTATTGTTTACATTTCTTTCCTGAGGCTCCTCAGCTTCTCAGGAGAAAAATGCTAGCAAAGGATTTTTCATAAAATATCATGGCTACAGCGGTAGACAGGAGGAAAGGTTTTCTAGAGATGTGGTGGATGCCCCAACTCTAGAACTGTTCAAGGCCAGATTCTATGTGGCCTTGATCAATCTGATCTAGTGGGTGGCATCCCTACTCCTGACAGGGATGTTGGAAACTAGATGATCCCTAACATCTCTTCCAACCTAAACCTTTCTGTGCTTCTGTGATTAAAGTTGTTATGTCAGTTTCTCCTCTCCCTGTTTTTTTTTTTTTTTTGTATGGAGAAAGTCTAATGTTTATTTATATTATAAAAATAGGTTGGCTCATTGACTTCAGTTCCTAGGTAGATAGTTTTCCTTTTAAGTAGGTTTTATTTTTTATTGTTTCAGAACCAATAACCAATTAACTTATAACCAATTAACCTATACTGAAATATGGGGTCCACATTATCCCTCAAATTAGTGGCTTAAACCTATAATGTTTTAAAATCCATTTTAAATTACTCTGATGCATGTCTTTGAAAATAATAAGCATTAATGAACTTCATTAACAGCTTAGTTATTTTCAGATTTTTTTTTATTTTCCCCAAGTAAGAACCTACACAGATTATAAACAAGAGAGCAGTGAAAATCTCTGAAAGTCAGAAAATTTTTCTTCTGTTTTGAAGGGGTCTCAGATACAGTCATACAGTCAATAAATCTGACAATCTGCAGAAAGTACTGAGAGAAGATGGCTATTATTCAGAAGTCAAATGAGTAGTGATTAAAACAATCTGAAAGAGCTTCGTTACAGATACTGGAAAACCTATCTGATTATTTATCTTTCTGAAGTCTCCTTACCCTACAAATAAAATAATAATAAAAAATATAAAAATGAAAGTGTAGAATATGTATTCTTTTAATAAAAGAGAAACACTGGAAGACAACCTGTAGGCATAATAGACAGCTTACAAATAAGTGGAAAAAAAGGCCTCTAATTTAGGACAGAGAACACACAAACAGGAATTACAGAGAAGATATACAAAAATCCTTGAAAGACTTGAAAGGATTGGAACAATGTTGTTATGCCTGTGTTACATTCAGGATATTTTAAAAAATTAAAGTCTATTTTTGCTTCTCCAAATTAACTGATGCTGTATCTTCTGAAGTACTCATAATGGTCAATATTGTCAAATGCCTCATTTTTACTAATAAGTTAAACATAAAAAAAATGCCCTCAATTCTTCTGATAAGCAGATTTATCCAAGTCACCTGTACTGAGAAATGTGAAAGCTATGTCAAAGTGATCAGTATTCATTAAGCACTTTCTGTAGTCATGCTGTTCTATATTTCTGTAGACTATTAATACACTGAATAATGGTAATTATCCTTTTAGTGTAGTATATGGATATGATAAACATAGTGCTCAAGATTAGTAGAGTATGATCTGCAATTCCAGGTCCCAGTGTGCCAGTTGACATCTCAGAGTAGAGCTCAAACATTTTTCCTTTATTTTCTGTTCTTTTGGGGTGGTTTTATTTTGCTTTTCCCATCATAGCACATCTGTCTTCACTTGATACCTTACCTTATATATGAAAGCATAATATGACACTGCTCAACTGAAATTGACACTGGTCAAACTGAAATTTATGCTTTTCTAAACATACATTCTATTATAAACAGTTAGTTGTTTCTATGCTAGATTTTTTTGTTTTGGTTTGGTTTTTTTGGTTTTTTTTTTCCTTGCAATCCTAATAGTTATGCAAATGAAAGAAACAAAGCAACTGCTGTGTTGACAAAACTGTGTCACCTTGTCATTAAACACTTCAATCATTCAAAACATAAGAATAATAGTTCTTGGCAGAGTCTTGCTAAGCAAATAGATTTCAAGGTATAAATAAGTATAAGCTTTTTTTTTTTTTTTTCCTATTTGTAGACTGTAATATCTACTAATGTTCCATTTTATCCTACATTTCAGTTTTTAAATCATACTAGTGCTGGGCTACAGTTGCTTTTTTACAGAAATACAGACCAACCTAAAAACATCTGTAATTTTTTATGTCTTCTACAACAGCAAAATAAAGCTACATGGAAATAAAAACCCCCCACACTTTCAACAGAATATTGTATTTATGTTCTAAAACTTTTTGCTGAATTATTTTTCAACTTGCTTTTGTAGCCAGTTAGACTTTACATTTATTCCTTTTGGATAGAAAAGCACTCACAAATGTTCCCACTGGGAGCTGAAATATTTCAGTTTTGCATAGTCTAACGACTGCAGTCAATACTGAAGGGGCCTAGTCTCGAACTGGACTAAACCACTTAACACCAGCTTCAGGTTTCCTGAACCAGTGAGGTCCACTGCATTTGAAATGCTGCATGTGGCATTCTGATCAATAAGAAAAGAAAAAACTTTCTGTTCTGTGTAGTGTTCTGTAGAAGAGATTCTGAAGTACATGTTGCTGTAGGAAAATTGTGTCTCAGTGTTCCTTTTAAGCAGTTTCCTTCTCAAAACCTGTGATTTGACCCTTTACTATTTCTAAAAAGCTGGGTTATAGGTATATTTTTGCAATTCTGACACAGATATTGTTGTAGGTCTGCTGAGGGAAAAAACCCATAACACATTGTAGCAAAAAGTTCGTAAAGATGGTAAAAAGCAAGAAAACTTGCAACTCATTAGCTATAAAACAAGAAAACACCTTTCTAAAAATAGTAATTTAACCTGGTATTATGACCAATAAATGTAGTAGATTGGGAAGAAAAACATTTTGAGAGATACATATTTTTATTTTGTATGCAACCTTTCAAATAATTTTACCATTTTGCTCTTTGTGCATTATTTGTAATAGAGTTGGAATTCTATGTGAAATATGATCTTTTGAAAAAACAAATAACCATAATAATTGCATAATAACAACCAGAAAAAACTGTTTTCTAGAGCTGTGTTCATTTCTGAGACTAGTTTTTTTAAGCAGCACTATGCTGATAGACTTTCCTTCTGCCAATTAAAGACTACATTGCTGCGCTGAAGGAGCAGAATTAGCTCACAGAAAGGTCCCTACTTAATGCTTTTCATCAAGACGAAATATATGCGATGCAATTTTTAAAAAGTATTTGGGTTTTAATTTTAATTTTTATTTTTGTTCTTTATTTTCCTGCCCCACACATTAAAAAAAACAAAAAAAACAAAAAAAAAAAAAAAAAACAAAAAAAAAAAAAAAAAAAAAAAAAAAAAAAAAAAAGAAGGGCTGTTCCAAGCAACATCTTTTTTTTCATCAATCTTTTCCTTCTTCTAGAATTGAGAATACTTATATTGTTTAGGATCCTTACACTGCAAATGGTGTTGCATTCAAAACCATTGTACAGGAAAAGAGAACACACCGCATATACAGAGCAAAGACTATTCTCAGCCTAGATGATGCTCTAATGTTGTTGTAGAAGACTATTGTTGCTGCCATCAAAATGGTTATACTAAAGCTTCTTGCTATCTGTTTTGGAATATTCCATGGGAATGTCCCACTGGGTGCTCCAGTCCTTCTGCAGGTGCTGATAAGTCACTGAGAAGCCTTGTCAAGAATCAGCAAAAATCACATTCCCCGGGGTACACGAGAACCAGCCACACACCCTAAAGACCAGTAGCTTCATATTAACTCCAGGAAAAAGGATCAGGTAAGAATTGAAAAACAGACCATTACCCAAAGTGTTCAAATGAAAAGGGGGTTTTCAAATGAGTATAAATCAATATGGAATAAAAGAAGGAATCATCAATATGAAATGTACCAGTTTGCTCCTTACTGGTTTAAAATTGGTTTGCCAGTTTCTATTATATTTAGCTAATATTGTATTCAGCACAGTAACCTTTTCTGCCTCTGTGTGTTTTCAATATTTTTCTGTTTCTGTGTTGTTGGAGTTGTTATTTGTTTTTTTGAAGATTACTAGGAAGAAAGAGGAGGAAAATGTATTTGCAAAAAATCAGTTTTTAAATCTTGCATTTATGAAAGGACAACTCAGGTAAATGCCTTTTAAAAAAGAGTTGTAATTGGAATTGTCTTTTGACTTCAACAGCCTTCTTAGTTAATAGCTCAGGTTTCTTGAAGATGCTATGTGATCCCTAGAGAGGATTTTAAAGGACATTTTTCAAGGATATTCTATAGATATAGCATATAATGGTCACCTTTTTTCTGTATTAATGATCCAAAATATATAAATCTTTTGGTTCACTCTTTCAGAGAGTTATTAATCCAAAGCACCAGTAAAAAAGTTGTATGTGATATGACACACTGGAAAAATACTTAGTAATAGAATAGAAAAATTCACTAGAAGATACATGCACTTCATTTTACTATATTAAGTACATGAGTACTACTGAAATCTGTGTGACTATTTCTGTGCCCAAATTCCTTGTGTATTGTCAATATTTTAATGTTGTAATTTATGCAAGAGTGTTATTCAGAGACTCAATATCTAAAATGTTTGGTTGTTTGGGATTTTTCTATAGACAATGAAAATTAAGAACAAAGAAACCATAATAAATGTGTTATTAAATGTATTATTAAATCTAAATCAAAGTTTTTTGTCATTAGTTCAAATTCTTTTACTTATTTTGAATCTTTTCAATGTATGATACTTGTGATCAAATTTAATAGCTTACAAAAGACACTACCTCAATACGCTTATTCAAAATAATGCTCATAAAATAAAATCTTCCTGTTTGCTTATATGAAGACTTGTACACATAAACAATAACATCAAAAAACGCCAACAAAACCCGCAAAGCCCAAATCCTACAAATATGAGAATGAGCAGGTTAAGGAAACCCAAAAACCTAATCAGAGCAATTGGTGTGTAAGTCACATTTGGAGCCAAGTTCCCTATGGGCTGGAAATGGGACCCACAGGGCAAATCAAAGGAAGCAGCTCTCAGGGTCTCTTTTCAAAATGAGGATGGTCATTTCCTGGCAGTGTGGGATATTTTATGAGAGGCAAGGGAAGATCATCCTGGGATTGTATAAGACTTATTGTGAGAGGTTTAGAAGATAAACCAAAGGTGGAGAAAAGGAGGGATCAAAGTGGTTTGGGGAGGAATACAGGTGGTGAAACACAAAGAGATAAAAGGGACTGGGCTGCAAGTAAATGTGGCTGATCAGGATGCTTGTCTCAAGGCCATGCCTGCACCTTTCATTGCAATCTGTCCTCCACTATTAGCTGTTTGTCTGGATCTTTTTTGTGTATGCAGATGCATGTATGGATGTCTGAGAGTCAGTGCCAGGTAATAGACCACAGGTCAGAGCCTTGTGTCTCTGTGGTGCCAGAGATCAGGGTATGCACATACTGTATAGGTAGATATCAGCGCATATTCACTAGTAAAAACCACACCATGGTAGCTGACAAATAGGATAAGAGACCTAGGAGCCATTTTATTGAAATGTTTATAAATCTGTGTTGGATACTGGTGGGGATAAAGTCTGGGAGTTGGTTATTAGAGTGGCCAAGAAATCCAAATCAGATCATTGGTCTCATAGTCCTCTCTCTCATGGAGAGACCTGTTTACAAATGTGTGTCTTTGTACTTGGTGCATGTGAAGATGATAATGTAAGAAACATCTATGAAAAATATCTTTTTTACTGCTAAAAGCCATTCATACCACAGAGAAGAATGGAAAGAATATGATTACTGCATATGCTGTGAGTCTCAGCTGTGAAATGGCAGCTTTCCTAGTATTAGAAATCGAGGACTGAACGCTAGGTAGGTATATATGTAAGTATGTATAGATGCATTCCATCAGCATAAATCTTACAACTTTTACATCATTCATCATATACTAAATTAAACATCTCAGGAAGCTGAGATGGCTTTTTGAGAACACATTCTCTCTTCACTCCTTTTTTTCATCAATGACTCCCACAGGTTGGTCAAAGGTACTCATTCACAGACTTGGCTAAACTGGATGTTAGACTGCTTAAGTGAATCATATCTTAATACAAGTAAAATTGTACCTTGGTGTATGTTTTTCTTTATTTTTGTTCACACATTTATTATTATCAATTTAAGGCTTATGAATTGATATAGAGTACAGAAGATTTTAAATCTGGAAAAATTGTGAATGTTTTCTAAAATTCATTCTTCACATGAATATAAATATGTGTAATTGTTAATAGTGATGGCCTAAAACTTTTTTACTAATAAAGAATTGGGGGGTTGGTTTGTTTTGTTGTTGATCTTTTTTTTCCTATTCTCAGATTTAACTTCTGAAGTTCTTTCCAAGAGTTTGAAAACATTTGGTTGAGTTTGTGCTCCATATCTTTCTGAATCAGGTATCTTTTCTGAACTCTACTGCTGTTTAAAGATCCATAGATTCTTAGAACACTTTCTTAAGAACTGAGTACTAAAATAACATTAATTCTCTGGAGTCATAATTACCTGGTAGAGTGCTGGGCAAAAGATTAATAAAAAATAAAGTGTTGAAGCATACCCTGCAGATTTTCAGGGTAAGAACTACCAAAGTCAAATAGCTTTTTTCCTTTGTGTTTCCAGGAAGGGGGTGGAGGTGTGGGGACATCTTTATCTTTTTTCTTTCATGATACCTTTGCACTTTAAATTCACAGGAATATTTGATGTGATTTTAGTGAACTGTGAAGATGTGTATTTGTATTGCACAGTATTTGTGGTATCAATATTTGGAAGACTTGCTAGCAAGAAGATTTTTACTATATATATATTGCAAAATTATGTAAAGCAAAACTATTTCAATCTGTTACATCTAGGGACAAATGCAACATTTATCTAAATGGGGATGCTGCATAGGTAGCAAATGCATCATTGAATGTAAGACCATTCATTGCACTGATGAACACAAAGGAGAATTAGGATTTTGTATGTCTTCTTTTGGCTGATATCTGGAATCAGATCCTTGAGTCCCAATGGAAATACCAGACAGCAAATGAAAATATAAATATGTGAAAGGAGACAGTAAGGAGAAAGACAATACAGAATTTCTGTTATTTTCTTCTTTGTTGGTCTTTAGTTCTTTTTGTCTCAAAACAACATTTTGCAAGAATCTGGAAATTATCTTGTTTTGACTTTATTCAGAATGTTCAAGTTATGTTGTGCACAAGTTGAAGAAATATAATTGTTCCAGAGTTTCACCACCCTCATTATTGATATTTCCCCTCTTATATCTGGTCTAAACCTACCTCTCTTTTAGTTTAAAACCATTACCCCATCACTACAGGTCCTACTTTATAGTGTGTCCCCATGTTCCTTATAAGACACCTTGAATTATTGAAAGGCCACAATCATGTCTTCCATACCCAAATGATTTGGAGGGTTTGGACTTGATTTTTTCTGTGAATGAGTGAATAAGTATGGGCAAGATGGTAATAGAGACTGTTGGGTGAACTGGAAAGGGGTGAAAGAAAAAGAGAAAATCTCAGTGGTTTTGTCTTCAACAGTATAATAACGTATTGTCTGAAATTCTTTGAAATTGCATGTTTTAACAGAACTAATCTTTATGTTAAAAGTATTTATGTGGTCATGTATATTTGTAAAATATATCTTTGAGGAAGAGTCTTTCGTGATGCCTAGAGTTATGTGAAATACTTGTCCTATCCCATGGAACCATTCTCTTGTCTTTAAACAGTACTCATGATCATGTTCTTGGCAATCTAACACCTTTTAATCTCCTTAATTGGTTTCAGCTTTCCAGGTACTGGTGACCTGGAGTTTAGTTGGTTTTTTAAATTATTTTTAATAACATTTAAATATTTTAAAATGTTTTTTATCATTATTCTCAATCAAAACATAGCAGAAACAAGAGAAAAATAATATTATCAGCATTTAGATTTATTCATAGCATAGGTTTTTAAGTATTTTATTAGATATTTGCTAGTCAAAAACACCATTGCAATTGAAATACTCCTATCTCTTTTGAAAACAGGTCAGAGCTTGTAGGTATGAATGGAAATCTGGAACTGCTGCTAACAGTTCAGTCAATCTATGCTCTCAAAGAAAATTTCTGAAAATAAATTTTTTTTCAAAAAATATTTTACTTCATGTGAAGTCTGTTGTAAATGGACTGAGTAATAGAACTATTAATAATAAGAATTATTTTAATATCAAATTTTCTCATTTGCATAATGATGTAGTTGTAAACTAAATAGAGACATCACTTTTTTGCAATTATTGAATGATCACAATAAAGCTTTGAGAAGAAAGTAAATTATGCTTGCTATTTGTTCTATGACTGTTGTTATCTGTTTGTTGTGATTGTTACAAACTCTATTTAGAAGGTGAAAATAAGCATTAATTCTGAAATAGATAGCTCTGTCATGACCAACATGCAAAATGTTTTATATTCTAAAGTAACTTCATGAGCATCAAAGTCATAAAAGTACTAAAATATTTTTTGGAAGAGGTGAGTATTCAAAAATAGTACCTAAAATCTTACACAGGTTTTCTCAAATCACTTGGTTTCAAGAATGAGACATGAAGTAGAAAATATTCTGCCTGTGTTTATTATGGTATTTTTACAAATATAGAGTGGAGAAAAGTTACATAATTTTACATAAATACCGGAATGAAGGAAGCAACCTGTTTACACAGCAAAACCCCCCACTATTTAATAATTTCTTTTTAAAATCTTGTCCATTAAGAATAAAATGTTCTTCATGTTTTTAAGGTCATTTGCAATGAACATCTTGCATACATAAGCTGTGGGGAAGTACAGGTTAGAATAATCCTAATATTTAGGTTTCTCAGTTGGACTCTAGCTGAATCCTAAATACCTAGATAATAATTCAGATGTGAAAAATAAAAGGATATTCCATTGAAGCCAATGGGGAATTTGGAATTGCATTTCTATGTGGTAGAATTTTATACAGGCTCTGTGGTGACAAATTAACCCCTAATTTTATTCCACCAATCAGAAAGAAGAACGGTCTGTCATACAACCTCAGCAATATGATGAATGGCTATATTTTATCCTGCAATGATATTGCAATTCATTTCACTGAGATGATGAAAAGAATCACTAGAAGGGTCTATTCCTTCAATGCTTTCCAGTGGAAATGCTGGAAATAACATAGGTTTGTGGGGCAATTCAAGTTGGACAGGGCCTCAGGATTCCCAAAACACAGTCAGTCATCTGTGAGGTCAGAATTAGGGTTTGATCTGTCTAGGTCTCGAAACCTTCAAAGATAAAGATTGCACATACCTTCTGGAAGCCTCTTCTAGTGCCTGACTGTTCTCAGGAAGAAAACTTTCTCTTTTTACCCAGGCTCAATTTAATTTGTTTCAGAGTATGACTCTTATTTCCCATTTTCTCACCATGCACTCTGTCTTGATAAGGTCTTCTTAATAACATTCTCCCTAGATGGAGGGCTGCTGTTAGATCCTGCTGTTGTCTTTTCTCCAGGCTGAACAAGCCAAACTTCAGTAGCTTCTTCTCAAGGGGCAGATTCTCCAGTACCTGACCAGCATGGTGTCCTTCCACCAAATGCACCCATGTCTGTAAGTGTGTTTTCTCTGTTAGGACCCCCCAAAACTCTCTGCAGGAATCTAAATGTTGTCTCACAAGTGGTGTGGAACTTGCCTTGATCTACTGCCTATGTTCCTATTACTGCAGCCTGGGTTGCTCTTGACTTTCCTTAGTGCCAGAGTGGCACTAAGAGCCAGGGCTGGCTCATACCCAGTTTGTAATCCACTTGCAATCCTTGTGGCTCATTCCTTTGGCCTGGTTAGGTCCCTCTGGATGGCAGACTTGCCCTCAAATATTTTGATGGGTCTGCCCTTCAATTTGTAGCCCTATAGAAACTTGGCTGCAGGAGTTCATTTGCTTCCAATTATGTTTTCCTGAGTCCCTCAGCTGGTTTTGTGATAAAGTACATGCTTTGTGAAATAGAGAGATGCATCCCTAGTAATTTGAGTAACTGAGAAACTTTGTGTTTTGGAAACAGGTTGAGAAAAGCTACAGGGAACGAAAAAGTCCAGCAACGAAGTCATGTGTTACCCAAAGCAAAGACTTTACATGGAATATTAACAAATATAAAAGGAAACAACTCCCCCACCTTCCCCCATTACCACTAAATATGTTCATTTTTTATCTTGATTCTAGACAGAAAAAACTAGGATTATGTAGCTCAGTTTGTAATTAATTTGGGGATTTTCTCAGATCTTAGATGACAAGCTTGGTTTGGAAGGGTAAACTTTTTTCACTATGCACATGCTCATTAGTAAAGACCATTATTTTCTAGAAGAAACAATTTATTTATTTAACTTTTAGTTGGCCTGTTCTTCAGTCTATATTCTGGAAGTTTTATTGACTTGCTGTGCAGTCATCTGTTGCTAAAACAGGGGAATAAAGCTGATTTCTGCAGTGGTTGTGGCAAATGTCTTTAGTTAAGATTTCAGTCTTATTCTGTAGTAGTTCTGTTACAATTCTCAGCTTTTTCTTACAATGTATTGTATATGCTTGCACTTTGTTCAGACACATTCAGGAATGGATTGAAATTCTTACATTTAATGCAACTTTTCATTCACTTCATAGCTGGCTGTTTTCAATTATTTTGCTTTTGATTTGCTTTTTGATTTTGAAATTAAGAACTTTTGATTCTCTGGAGAGTTCTTTATGTTCCACACTCAATTCAAGAGGTCTGACATAGGTACCCATTTATATTTTTGCATCATTACAAGGCAAGTTTCACATTATTGCTTGATAATATGGAAAATTATGGGTATCCTAACCAATCACTATAAAATTACATTATAATCATAACTATTACAGCAAAATGAAGACTATTTTATGTAAATGAGAAGGAAGAATGCAACTGAGATACCTGCTGCTTGAAGAAAATACTGTTTATCACTTTGCATTCTTCACATAGGGTATCACTTGAATATGATGCTAGCCTACTGACATGTGGTGTTATTACTCTTTTTCTCCTGTTCTTTTTATTTGGATTAGTGTAATTCTCTCCTTCAAAAGCTCTATTACAAACTGCTTGTAGAGGTGATGTAACGAGCAGTCACCTAATATATCCCATTTTTCTCACGTCTCAAGGTATTTACTGTTAAGTTACACTACCAGTTCAGAAGTTCAGTATCTCAGAGAAATTATGAAGAAAAGCAGGGAAGTAAGAGTTTACAATCATTCCTTCAGAAAGAGACATAATTTCTGAAGAAAATAGTCTTCTTTATAAATGGTAACTTTAAAAATATTACTTTACTGCAGAACTGGAAATACATTCTTTTCTAAACTGGTTTAATATATAATTCAATGAATGGCTTTCTGACTCAGACTTTAAAGGACAAAAGCACAAATATTTTTACCTTTTCCGTTAACTGAATCTCCATTTTAAATTGCTTCCTGTTAATAAATTTTTATTAGCAGAATAATTTCAATGAGAAATAAAGAGAACAAGAATATTTTGTGTACTGAAAATACTGTAGTGATATAATTTGATTGAAATCATTCACGTAACCTCACAGTGTTCAACAGAATTATTTCACAGAATTACAAAATATGTTACACCTGAAGGGACCTTTGAATGTCATCTGGTCTACTGCCTAGTTTAAGCAAAGTCAGCTATAGCAGATCATCCAGGAAGCTCAACCAACTCCAGACATGGAGACTCTCCATAACAATAACAGCTATGTAGTTACTGAAGGAGAGATTGTGCCACACTTTCAATATCAATGACACATGGTTTATATTTTTCCCTTTGTGGTCTACTTTCATGTTTATCAACTGTGCTTTTAATTGAGCATTTTGTATGAATGACATCTAGACATCTAGACCTTTTTTCTTTAATTTCACCTACTTTGATAATAATAAAATTACGCTCTTAGAGTAGCTCATAGCTCATATATATTTAAAAATCAGAGTACATTATTACCCATAACTGCAGAAAACTCTTCAAAAGTATGACAAATTTAATGTTTTGCAAAGGCAAAACCACATCTTTTTAAATAAATTATTCTTTAAAATAAAAGAAAAATATACTGACAAATACATAAGAAAAAGACTTAAACCAAAGTAATTGCAAAATACTTTTTGATTCAGCTACCATGATTGACTAAAATTCCTGTTTTACCAGATTTTATTATTAGTATCAGTATTAGTATTTGTAGTCTAAAATGCGTCAGTGTTAACAGAGGAATTCTACATGCTGAGAGCGTCATGAGCTCTATAGTGTGATAAAGGTTTGTTTTCTGTAAAGTTAATGGCTCTATTTACTAAATATTTTCATATTTCTTATGCATTTTGGATGATTAAAAATTAGGCAGTTTGCAAGCTGAAAATATTTAATGCATCAAATACTTACATTTTTTCTTATTTACATATGTTATTAAAGCAATATGCAAAGCAAAAAGCAATAACCTTGTATAGCTTTACATTCAAGACATAAAATGGCAAAATTAAGGTTATGCATACAAGTCATTGCCTTCATGACTAGCCCATAATTAAATTACAGTATATTAGTATTCACATACTAGGACATAATATTCAGTCCTTATTTTCAAAATTTTGTGTGCATATGCACATCTGATCACTGAGTGCAAAGCAGCATTTGACCAAGTTCCAGTATTAATATGCTGAGGAGCACTAGCATTACAAGAATCTAATCAATTCTGTTTTTAAAGTACTAAAGGTTATCAGAGTTGTAAACTCTATGAGAAAATCAAAGGGATCTGGCCAAACTACATAGATGCAACTAGATCAACAGCTTGAGGCTCAACAAGATCAAGTGTCAGGTCCTAGACTTTTGCCCAAATAACCCCACGCAGTGCTACAGGCTGGGCGCAGAGTGGCTGGAAAGCTGCCCAGCAGAACAGCATGTGGAGGTGCTGGCAGACAGGTGGCTGAACATGAGCCAGCTGTAGCCAGGTGGCCAAGGAGGCCAGTGGCATCCGGGCCTATATCAAGAATACGTGGCCAGCAGGAATAGGGAAGTCATTCTTCCCCTGCAGCAGCACTGCTGAGACCACACCTGGAGTATACTGCATCCTGTTCTGGGCACCTCAACTCAGAAAGGACACGGAGGCGCTGGAGCAGGTCTAGAGAAGGGCAAAAACGCTGGTGAAGAGTCTGAGGCATATATCCTGTGAGAAGTGGCTGAGGAGCTGGGGCTGTTAAGCATGAAGAAGACTTCCTATTAAGGTCAGGAGTGACCTTATCACTCTACAGCTGTCTGAAAGGAGGTTGTAGTCATGTGGGGATCAGCTGCGTTTCCCAAGCAATTAGTAATAGGATGAGGACAAAGTCTCAAGCTGTACAAGGAGACGTTTAGGTTGGACATTAGGAAGAAATTCTTTGCAGAAAGGTTGATTAGATATTGGAATGGGCTTCCCAGGGAGGTAGTGGAGTCACTGTTGCTGGACTTTAAGGAAAGACTGGATGAAGCACTTAGTGCCATGGTCTGCTTGACAAGGTGGCGTTGGGTCACAGGTTGGACTCAATGAGTTCTAAGATTTTTTCCAACTTAATTGATTCTGTGACTCTGAAAATGAGACCTTTTCTAAAAAAAGGTAACAGTTTACAATGTAAAATTAAACCAAAAACCAATTGTTACTTCAAATATACTATAATTCTAAATAGGTTAAGATTAGACATTTGTGTGTTCAAAACAATTTCATGTTCACCTACATGAGATCAGATAAACTACAAACTCAGATTCTCATGTGTGGGTAAAACCTGGAAGTAGCTCTTCTGCTATATTTTATTTTAGAAGACCAGATAGCAGAAGTTGTTTTTCTCTATGAAATGTTCTGTCATTTGGAGACTTAGAAATTATATTGTGGTTATATCTTAAATTTTCAAATTTTGCTGCTACTTGAGAACAAGAATTAGAATACAATGCAGTATTTTAGTAAAAGAAATTATGTATTTAACAGGTAAGAGGAACTGATAATTTACTTAGCTTGTAAATAATCAGACAGAGGTTGAAAACTTCATATTAATCTCAGTTGTTTCAGACAGATTACCCATTTGCTTTTATTTCTTGATGCTTCTGGTGCCATTCTAACCTAACTGCAATTTAAGTAGTTCAAAAAGAGTGGATAAAATAACATCTCACTTCTTCATTTTGTAACTATATGAAGTTCAGACATTTTGAAACTGAATTGCATTTTATTTCTTGTCTGGATTTTATGGTCTCTGGGAGTTACACATAATAATGTTTAATCCTTTCCACTGCTGACTCAGTACTATCTCAGTGTGGAGAGAAAGCTGTTTCTCCTGAGTTTGTTCTCCAGTCTTCCCTTTTTTAAAAACTGCAGGTAAGTAATCTATATTTCAAAGAAGAATGACCTTTGCTTGATTTAAATGAAATCTTTCTTTCAATACCTGAAATGAGAAGGTGATTAAAGTTTTGGTAGATAGGTAAGATGTATTTTAAAAGCAGATAAGCTTAAAGGTCAGACACTGTCAAATGAAGGATTTTGACTTTTTAATATTTAAATACTTCATAAGAATCATGGTTTATGCATGCCTGGCACTCTTTTTAAGTTCTAAAATAAAATTGTTCTGCATTTTCATAAGATTCACCCTTGAATGTTAGCTACATTTTGATATTGCATGAGCAATTACTTTGCAGCATTTGCTCTTCCTGCTTTATCTGAGACAGGAAGTTTTCCTGTTCTGTCTGTGAAACAATTTTAAAAAACAATTTTAAAACAACATGAAGTAACACCTGAATTATAGCACTGTCTTATCTTTCTTATATTAATTTCTTATATAGTCAGATGACTTAACGTCAGGATTTTTTAATGTAACTTATAAGCTATTGTCAAAATGAAACATTTTCATAGTGTAAGGTTTTGAGGAGTATGAATTGTGTGTTTTAGCAGAACACCTTTTTTGATGTAGAACATGAGATTAAGAGAGGCCGTTTGAGTTATGAAGCCAAATTTTTTTTAATCACAAGGAAATAACTAATAATTTTTAACCTATGTAAGAGACCACCAACCATCTAGAACTGTAAGCAACAAGGAGATTTTTAAAGATAAGAGATTTTTAAAAAACTCCAACTACTGATATTTTCTTTAGTGTCATAATCTTAATTTCATAAAACTGCATCTGGAGGATTCTAGAAAACAAGAAATTTGCTTTTCTATGTTTTTTCTATACATACCTCTTTATTTTTAGTTTTTATCTATAGCAATTTACTCTAAGGTATGGCAATGTCATAGTTATTTCAGATGTTTATGACTGATGAAAAGTAAAGGAAGATTTATCTCCAAACTTCAGAAAAACAACTTTAGTGACATTAAGGAACAATTTGACCTTCCTCCTTTATGTTGAAATACATGCATTTTGAAAGGATTAAGGCAAAAAAAAGAATTTAAAGAATTTGACAGATAAAAAAATATGATGAATGTATAACATACCCTCAAATTCCATATTTCCTTTAATTTTAAAAAGAGAAACAATTTTTGAAGTTTAATTTGTCCTGTTCAACCCCTTTCAAAAGGAATCATGTTAATTATTCTCAATTTCTGTCAGCCTTGCTACTTGTTTCCTTGAGTAATCGAAGTTTTCCTTTCTGCAACACTGCTAACAGAAGTGCACTGTCATTTTGGACTCAAATGAGAATTTCATTATCATCACAATCACTATGATTTTCAGCTTTGATATAAGTGAGTAGTGTTTTCATCAGATACTTACCACTAAGGTTAAAATAGTAAGCCTTGCAGTTGTCAGCTGGTTGTTTTACAGAAAAAACTGTTAAAGATTGTTTTCCAGAACAACTATTGATCAATTAGATGGCACCTTCTACAGGAAATAAAAGTTTTCAATTTTCATGCATTTTCACTTATTTTTATTTTTGCTTCTTTCTCCCATAGATATTATTGTTTATAGTCAATACTGGAGATCTAGAGCAGATTTTCCGTCATGGAAATTTTAAATTTTTACTGCCACATAATAGGTGTTTCACATAGTTTTTAATCTATTATTGTTACCTTTTTTTTCCTTTAACACTGAGACACTTCTTTCATGTACATTACTTTTCCCCTTATTTTGCTTCTTCCTAAAGAATTGAGCCTTCAACATCTCTGGTCCAGCTGTAGATGCTGTTATTAATACTTTCTGTAAAGTCTCTTTATATCTTGAATCATAATTTCTAATTCTCCATTTTATTTCTCAAACTAGGATAGAAACATCTTATCTCACATCCCCAATTTACGTGATGAAATGTCTTCCTTATTTGTGTTTATAATTTTCAGTCTTTCCCCTTAAAATTCTATTGTCTCTTCCTCTATGTCTGTGTTTCCATGGTTTTTGTTTTCTGATGTGGGATTTTTTATTGTTATTACTGTTTTTAACTCCTAGACTGATTCCTGAAAATATTCCTTCTGTCTACTCACTTGGAGTTCAGTATTTGGCAAAATCAGTGTTGTCAGGATAAATACATGAGGGGGAAAACATAGGTAACTTTGTTTTTCAACCGTTTGTTACCTTCTATATTTTACCAAACCCCCTCTTTCTTCTATAATCTGAGAATAGGAAAAATCCCACTAAGATTATTTTAAGTTCCTTAAGTATTTTCCCAGGTTGTGTAAACTTATTCTTGACCCACATTAAAAAAAAATTTAAAAAATCAATCTGAATTCACACTCTGAATGCAAAGTTGTTTTCTTTCTGCCACCAGGTTTCTTTTCAACCACAGGAGGATGCCATAAATAACAAGTCCCATGAGGCAGGTAGTAGTAATTTCACCTACTGTAAAATGTTGAAAATTTGATGTCAAAACAAAGTCGTAACTGTGAACAATTATCTGCTACCCAATTAAGAATTTTAATGGATCTCTAGTTCAGTCATTTCCCACATGGTCTGTTTAATTAACCCTTAACAAAAGAGACCAGCACTTCAGAGTCTCAAATAAACAGAGAAGGAAACAATGTCTGTATAAACTGTTTTCAAAGACATTAAAAATGGCATATGTATCTAGATCAAACTTAGCTAATGGACTTTGTTTTCAATTCTAAACTTGCATTCAAAGAGTGTAATTAAATTAGCTGCTCTTTAGGCAGCAGGCTGAGAATGAATCTCTGGTCAAAGAGAGAACATTGCACTATAGCAAGGGAAAAATGTCTGATTTCTATTTATACTTGTGTGGAAGCATAGATACCACTCTTCATCAATCTTTTTTCCCTGACTGCAGGTGAGCAAAGAGCTTTCATTTTCCTAATAGAATTGGATATGCTAAATTATTAGGGTTGCTAATGATCTGTTTCAGGATTTGACTCTCCTCTAGAACTGCAGCATTTAAAAGATATAGGAGAGAGTAAAATATTTGTAACAAGTGGTGAACTTCAGAAATGTTCATGAAGCTCATGAAATCTGAAACTACGGAATGAGTGGTGTGCAGTAGAAATACTAAGCTTCTTCTCTATTACCACATATCTATTTTTAAGTAATATTTCCTGTCTTTCTTTTCACCTTTTTTGATATTTTAAAGCCTGCACAAACCACTCCAAGCCTCCTGTACTGTTTTTTCCTCCTTTTTTTTGATATATATATATATGAGAGAGAGAGAGAGTGAGAGAGAGTATTGTGTAATCAAAATTCATGCCATAAATTTAATATATTGAAGAATAGAGATCGAGGTTACCTGCCTTTTTCTTTACTCTCAGTTTCTGACAAAAACTGTAAAATAAGGGGACATTATTAGTTGAACTGAGGAGAATTGAAAAAGTCTGGGATACTTATAATGATTAGCAGAAAGCTTTTTCTTCAGGTATAAAATTGAATTTTAAAAGAAGTGAGTAGTCAGACAGACACTTCAATAATAGAGTATTTAACCTTTCCTGGAGGGTGATGGCTTAGCAGTGTGAGCAAGTACCTTGAAATATGCAGTATCTCTGGAGCTCACAGAATCAACTTTAGCCAAGTTTAGCTGAATCCTTCATCTTTATATCTTCAAGGTAAGTAAACAATTTCAAGCAGCTTGATGTACACACTATTTTTCCAAAAAGTCTCTAAAGTCAAGGCTAGACTTGAGGGCTGCGTGCATTTTTCCATATCCATCTGCATTCATGCCACAAAGGAAATTATTAAAAAAATTTAAATATTACTGGCTATAAATAGGTGACAGGTCTAGAACAAGGGATTAACTGGGATGTCTTCTGAGAAAATGATTTGGTATTCTAGTGGACAATTATCTTCATTCTCAAAAGAATGACCAAATAGTCAGTGGGGGAAATACCCATTATCAAATGTTCCATGAAATTTTAGTAACTTAGTCAAAAAATGGTAAGGATTGCTAGGTATACATTTGATTTCTCTGGATTTTTTTTTTTTTTTAATGTGCACTAATTGAAGAAAAAGGATAATTTTTAAAGAACTTGAAAAAGGATGTTCTTGACTACTGTAGTTTCAACAGTATGAATTAAAATCATATTTCTAAAATCCCTCAAAAATAATGCATTAAAATTCTGAAAACTTTCTTTTTTATTCAAACAATATTGCAGCTTTTATGGAGATAGAGGTATCAGATTAAAACTTCATTCAGTGTTTGCCTTTGAGTCAATTTAAGTCAATTGAGCCAAAATGTCTTTAAGTTAATTCCAAATGGAGTTAAAGTAAATCAACCAAAACAAGGACACTGTAACTTTGTGAAGACTTGATCTTGATGTTGATTGGTGTTGACATTTTATCAATGTTTCTGAATTTTCTTGTTTGCCATCTTTTCCATCTTGTTGTTTTCTTTCTTTATTGATTTCAATTAACATTTTTTCCAGGAGTTTCCACTCTCCACAAACACATGTCTATAAACAAATAAAATAGTAGAGACCTTCGTAATCCAGAGCTTCAAACCATTTCCAGTCATTAATAGTCACATCTAGATATTAGTCTCTATGAAAAACAGCCTTTTTTTTTTCTTTCAGTTTGTTTTGGTGTCTTTGGATCAATCAGTGGATACATACATGAATATCTAAAATTAAAATCAAATGGAGACACATTTTAATAGATATTAGAGTTCCTGCCACAGTTACTCCAATGCTTAATCTATTTTTTTAAACATTTAAGTGGTTGGAGTAAAGTGTGTTTTCTTCTTTCAAAATTAGCAATAATAATTGTTTTATTAACAGGAAATGAATTTCCAAACATAAATTTAAAATTAGAATGAAAATTAAAAATAAAAAACAGAGAAATCTAAAAGATTTCCAAATATATCTACTTCAAAAGCTTAGGTTATCTCATAGACACTTTGGGTTTCAAATTAAAGCAGGGTGAAGATCAGAAAATGTGGTCTAAACATTAAAAAAAATATTTTTAGAATGCTTCCAGTTGTGCTTGCACCAGCCTTCAAATTCAGAGGAAAAAAAAGATAAGATAATATAACTACTTAAATGAACATATGTTTTGCTGTACTTTGCGGTACTGTGTACTGGCCATTCTATTCAGATTTGCAAGACTGAGTCATAAAAAGACATTATCCATGAGGTGTCTCAGAATGGTTTGTTCAATAATCAGTTGGCTTTAAATCATCAAAGAAAGATGTTATGTACTCAGCTGGGACACTGACATCATCCTAAGATGCTCCAAGAATAGCCAAGGTTTAAAGAAAGGAGCTCTTTCTCTAGAAGGGAAAGGTTTGACAGCTATGTAACTGCATTAGGGACACTTTTTCCAAAGATTTATGCATTTTCAAGGAAATGTCAGGGTGCAGAGGATCTGAAATCGTCTTCACATTGATGTTGTGAGAGGGTGAGAATTCTGCTCTTGTAAACAAAAATTATTTCTATCATATTGCAAGAATCTATTAAAAAAAAAAAACCCTCTTATAAACAATTGTGGTTCAATTGTGATTCAATGATAAAACATCAAGCTGAGTAACAGGAAATCTACCTTCTTTATTGTCTCAGGCAAGTTCTTCAGCAGCCTTGGTCATTGAACTTCATTCCTCATGCTCTTGCTTTTATTATCTCCCTTTGTTTATGTTGTAAGGACAAGCATCTCCTGCAATGACTTGAGGCAGGACCTAACACAGGGAATCTTGCAAATCATCTGCAGCATCTGAGGCGTAGTCTTATGTAAAAAATAAGTGAAAAATCAATGAAGAATTTCGACTATTATATCTTTGAATACTTATTCTAGTCAAATGATGTGATATAAAAAGGTATAACACATAAAGAGTAAACAAAACAAAGAAAAAATATAAAAAATATGTGCTGGACAATAACAAAAAAGGTGAAATTTCTAACAGTACACTACTGCTTTACTTCACCTAAAACTGAACTATTTCCCTTTTTGGTGAAATGTTTTAATATTAGCATTTTACATACTATCTCTTCATAATAAATATATTTTTATTAATTCTCAAACTCAGCTAATGTCTTTTTTCAACACCTAAGTTAAGGTTGGATATTAGAAAAAGGTTCTTCACGCAGTGGGAACAGGCTCCCCAGGGGAATGGTCGCAGCACCAAGCGTGGCAGAGTTCAAGAAGTGTTTGGACAATGCTCTCAGGCACATGGTGTGACTCTGAAATGGTGCTGTGCAGGAGTGGGAGATGTACTTGATTACCCTTGTGAGTCGCTTCCAACTCAATTTATTCTGTAATTATATTAAAATATATGTGCTGGAAATATGAAGTAATTTTTCAATTTCAAACTCAATTCTCAAATATTCCTATATGCAGAACTCCCCTTGAAGGCAATATGCTTTCATGTGTGAAATGGCCTGGATGATCAGGTCATTGATATTGTTTGCAAAGACTATTGACATCAGTGGAAAGCTGTCCACTGACTTTGCTGCAGTACTGTGGAAAACAAAATAACAAACTTGGATTTTTTCATTAAATACAAAATCATTTCAGGCAAGCAATCAAACTGTTTAAATACTTAAAGGAAATCAAACATCATGCATTAATTTCTGCCCTGCTGAGAGATTTTCTACTTACCTCACTGTACTAAATTTTATTTTGAGGAAATGTACACTTTGGTGAAACATGGATTGAAATTATGATGAAGACAGAACAATATTTAACTCCCTAACTGTGCTGTCCCCGACTTTTTGTATCTGCTTTGTTCATATCAGGCCCTTTGCCTGTATCTGGGCAGAAGAATACTACATCTGCCTTTTGCACCGTCTTGGACTTTGATTCATGTCCCTCAGTTTAAGTTTTATGGGTATTTAATAACTCACCCATAATTCTAAACTAAACCAATTTAGCTTGAAATTCCCCTGATTGGAAGAAAGGTTAGCCTGAACAAATCACTTACTAGAAATGGCTATTACTTAGTTAGAAAATATTAATTTCTTCCTTCACTTGAATTAATTGCACAGCACCTTCATACATACATGTATCTTTTCTCCATACATTCAGGTTTGCCCTTACCATTCCAATGTTTTGAGAAAGAAAATTATTACAGGAGAGCAAAAACTGTGATCTGACAGCTTCTGTATTAATGTCACTGAGTCTGAGAAAGTTTTATATGCACAAAAGAGTAAGAAAAGTATCCAGTTGCAGCTAAGTACAGTATTTCCCACTCTATCTTTGCTATGTAATACACCAAAATTGAAGTGTACAAGAACCTTACAGGAGAATACTTATGGAAATTACTATTGTGTTTAGAGCACAGATTTTATCAATAAAAGCTTACCTTCTGTAAAATGATGAAAGAATTTATGCTTCAGAAAGAAATTCTGGAAAGGAAGAGAAAAGAAAGAGAACATGAGAATTTTCATTATCAGCCTTAAATTATCTTTTATAATTCAAGAAAAATGTAGGAAAACCCTTTCTTATATTTTGCAGATATAAAATATATTGAAATCAATGAAGTTGCTTTGGTGTAAAAAGCAGATTTATTTAAAATTGAACAGTTTTTCTCCTTTCTGGGACATTAATCCTCTGAAATTCCATCATTTTGAAAAGGGTGCATAATTTCATAGAAATATAAAAAATGCAAGCTGATATCTATATTTAAATGCTTGCAAATAATTAAAATTTTTAGTAAAATTTTCATTTTTAGTAGAATTCAAGAATAATAGCCGTTTATTGCTAGTCGCATTTCCATTTTTCCATCAGTCTTCTCCTAGACTAAAGTTTTATTTCTTTATGTATCGATATGAACATTTTAGATAACAATTTTTTAAAAGATACCCCAGTACTAGAAAAAACGTGGCCAAGAATTGAATGCATGCAAAATAACGTGAAATGATTCAAAGTAGTGTTTTACATAGCAGATTTTTTGAACCAAACACATCACTGTTCTACCCATACTTTGCAAATCTGCTGTGATAATTTGATTATAAATGACAGTGACCTATATTACATTCTAGGACTGTGCAGATAAGACCATCAGCCTATTTTATCATCTACAGAGAACTTTAAATTGGAATTGTCCTGACTATCCTTTAATCGTATTTAATTACCTATGACAATGTGTCAATTGTGTATTATCTCACCAAATTTTTGTTTTTCTGACAATGTCATGGCCCTGCACTTACAGTTGTTGTTTGGTATCCAAATTCTGTCCATTGGTATACAGACAATCCAGGCACGTCTTTCAACACATACGCTTCTAAGGAGTCATGTCAAAATCCCCTTACAACCTTCAGTCATGTGTATTTTCTCCTTTAGTACCACTTCATCGTGTACTTCTGGCCTTCCATTCCCATCCTTTAATGAACCCATGTTTAATTCCTTCTGCAGCTAGAAAGTCTATTTGCTGACCATCATCTTGGACACCAAGCAAATTTTGACAATCATTTATATGCTTGCAGAATTCTTGTGGAAGAAAGTATTTGCTGCCAAAAAAAATCACCTGTCACTGAAATAATAACTTGACAACACTTTGCAATTTCCATACAGTAGAACCTTGGATATGTTTCCATTTTTCATCTTTGCCAGAAAAATAAATTAATTTATAGACACCTGAAGGTATCTGTAACTTTGAAGGTTAATGGAGTCCTCTGAATACTTGAATAGACAGATATTTTTGATGCATGTTTTTAGTGGAGGTTTATTACTGCTCTAACATGCTCTACTCTTAATAATATTAAGCCTGCTTCAGCCTGGATATACCTTTTTATTCAGAGCATGACAAAACTTTTATGACTTATGATATTTTTCTTTAATCTTCCGAACCTTTAAAAAAAAACTTAAGAAACATAAGATGAAGTTAATTATTCACATTAAAAGAAAAATCCATTAAAAATGGCCTTGCTATGTAGACCTGTAGTGTAAATATATTAAATTAAAATTCAGAATATAGAGATTTCATTGCAATTACAATGACCATTTGTTTTAATGATTTTCCTTTTTCCTTTTTCTTTTATTTTTATTTCCAGGAGTCATTGACTTATTCAGCTCACTCTTAAGTTTGATGTTTTAATGTTTTCTTGTTTCATTATTGATAATTAATTATAACTAATTTATCTCATTCAAAAAGTCTCTTTTGGATCATGCATATACCTCATCTCTCAACTAATCACAAAATAATAGGAAAAAATGCACTGGATAGAAGGAGAAAGAGTAGATTTATATCTATATGTATTCAACCACAACTCCAAGAATATAAAATGTCAGTCACCTGTGCTTGAAGACATAAATATATTTATTCTTCACTCAGATAATTAAAGAACTACACAAATTCTGCATTAGCAATTTTCAAATTTCATATTAGTTATTTCTGTTGTGCTGCTGCAAACCAAAGTTCCACATCTTCAGAAGAACCCTTGCAAGTGAAAAATCAGTTGTTTTCTGAAAAAATATGATGTTTTATTGGACGTGTTACCTTTCCTGCATCAGACATGGTCTACTGACATCTGTGGATTTTAGTAGTCTTTATATTTTCCAAAGAAAATTTCTGCTTATAAATGCTATTTCGGAATTGTGCTAGGTTGATCCCAGCCAGCAACTGGAAAACCACCCTGATTTTCACTCATTCCCCTCTCCCAGCAGATGGAAAGAAAAGATAGAAGGAAGGTGAAAATACTGATGAGTCAAGATAGAGGCAGTTTAATAAGAAAAGCAAAAGCTGCATCTGCACACAAAACAAGATTAGAAATTTATTCACTCCTTCCCATAGGCAGGAAGTAATCTCATGTCCTTGGAAGCAGGACATAACAATCATAAAACCACCTTAACAGGAAACATCTCTTCCTCCTTTCTCGAGCTTTTATTGCTGACCATGATGTATGTTCATACTTACCACTAGAGTCATTCAGCTCATCTGTCCCAGCTGTGCTCCCTCCCAAGCTCTTATCCAGCATACTCACTTTGAGGGAGGAAGGGAGGAGAGAGAGAGAAATTCTTGATGCTCTGCAGGCACAGTAGCAACCAAAACAAAGGTGGTTACTGACACTGAGCAGCAAATGCAAAGTGCTGCACTGTATGGACTCCTGTGAAGAAACAACTTCATCCCAGCTAGACCAAGTACAAGCATTCTTTCAAAATACTTCTCATTTGGCCTACACTTGATTCCAGCTAATAAAAACTTCTCATAGTGTTGAGTGGTTTGTAGGAGTAAGTCAATTTTTTTTGATCACCAGATTACCCTGCTTTAGAGGGATTTATTACTCCTTTTGACAATTTCATGAGTATTAATCAACTGATTCGAAGGTGTAATTTCATCACTCTGTAATTATGTGTCCAGCAGTATGTCAGTCCGTCATGAAACTGATGACACTGAGGCAGGGAGCTATGTGCAGCTAAAAAATATGGGAACTGCAATTTTATCCAGATGGCCCATCTAGACTCACCGATGTCCGGCACCAGTGAATCAGTGAAAAGACTGACTTGCATGTAGGCATAATGCCATATGAACAGATGGACACGAGTACAAATATCTAAGAGACCATCTATAATCACAAACTGTGTTTGTGAAGGACACAAGTTTAGCCAGGAAGTACCAGATGGTTGTCTGTCCTGAGGTTATAGAAATGCAACTATTGGAATATACCATTCTTAATCCTGCTTTTGACTAGATAAAATCCCTAAAATTAACAAAATTACTTAATGACTGAGGAAGAAAAATATATTTCTTTACTTTTTTTTACATACATGTTAATGTTTCTTTTTTAAAAGTATGTTCTCTCATATATAAGTGAAAGGTTAATTTTTAAGCAACAGAAAGTATTCCTTAGAATACTTAATAAAATTTACCAATAATATTGTTGGTAAAACTCCCATGAGGCGAACTCCCATGTTAAATGGAATTAATGGGAATAATGATGGCCTTTAATAAATGGATAACAAATTCTGCTCTTTTAGATTCCAGGTACATGTAAATATTGCAAAAAAAAAGTTAAAATTCTCAGCACGCCCTTCTATGGGAGTCTGGGTTTATGATGCTGGGTTTCATGAAATTTTCAAATGTATTTAGTGACAAGGAATGAAAGAGTGTCATATCACTGGACACAAAATGGCATCATATTTTCTGTATTACTACGATCTTTCAACTCATACCTTTATACCCTGGACACATTCAAAATATTTTATAGCTTTGTTTAGACTTCTAAGAAAATATCCTCCTTTGAAAATATTATTTTAACTAAGTTAGGGCATAATTTACCTGCATAAAAGTTCATGCAGCCTTCTAGAATGAAGGATCAGAAATATTTTCTTTCCTAAATTCATAGTGATGATGATGATGATTATGATGGAGATGATTTGTATGTTTGTCTTTATTGGACACTTCACTTTTGGTTTCTTTCAAACAAATTATTTCAGTTTTATTATTAATAACTGCATCTCTTCTCTTTTTCAGTAATATATCTGCAAAAATGCAAAGCAAGTTGAGACACCTATTTTTCATATTCCTTTTCAGAAGAAATGAAAATTAAATTTATAAACTGCTTTTCTTTTGTCCTGCATCATAGACAGTGTTTTCAACAGCAGAAGAAATTACTACTACAGAATAAAATCTGAGTGGATTTCTCTCTCTGATAAATGTCCAAATTAACATTTACATAATGTAAAAAAATTAAAATCATGAACATCCTCTGATGCAAATTGATTTGATATTATTGAATTCAGTGTTTAATTTACAGAAACTTATATATTGTTTTTAGAACATGAATAACTTGTTCATGGTTATTTTGAACTGATATTAATTTGAAATTTTAGCAATAAGCTTGGAAAATCTACCTTTTCTCCCATGATTCTTGACATAAAATTTTCTGTTGAAAATTTGGTAAATGCTTAATTTTAATTGTGTTCTTGCACAAACAATGCATACATAAAGAGTCTAAATGTATATTTGATATACTTTTGATGTGGCACATGAAAAAAAATCTCTTCTCATGTCATCCTTTTAAATTTATACACGTCCTTATGCTTTACAGAACTTAGCTGACAAATACTGTTCTTGTGAATATAAGAACACACTTTATTGCTCAGAAAGCATAGAAAAAGCATACAAAAAGCTGCTAATCTAAAAGTGCTATGAGAGGATCTTTAAGCTTTTTTATGGCAATGAATCCTCACTGTCAATGCACATTATAATGCAAAGTCAACAAGCATTAACCTTGGAAATAAATATTGTAGAACTTATAGTCCAATGATCTGGCAAGTAGTTTTCATTATAGTTTATGTATCTTAACGTGATATAAAATTTTGCTAGTTTTATAAACAATTTACCAATCTGTCAAAATGTCTTTGAAAGATTTTCATAGTCTGTACCATTCAAGGTCTGATACAACTGACAAGACAATGTCAGGGACAATTTTTAGCTGTTAAAGACCTTGCTTTATTAGATCCCAGTCAGTGCTGATATAGCAAAAGTGGAGAAAAGGTGTTCATTATGTCAGGGAAAAAGTGTTAAAGAGAAAACAGGGTGCCAGTTCCTTAACCTTCACCAAGATAACCTTCCCAAAAATGACAGAAATGTGATGAATTAAAAAAAAAAAAATATGAAGTATGAGTAGGAAAAGAAAATTATTAGTATGAGTAGACCACAAACGAGACAATGAAAATTAGACAAATTTATTCTTTTGAAGCAACTCAAAAAAAAAAAAAGACTTTTATATTTTTCCCTTCTCTGTCTTCTGCCATCAAGTTTTTAGTAGTTTGTGACAAAAAACTGCAATAACCTACCAGCAAAGATTATTTATGCACTAGCTTTTGCCTCATGTACTAGTTATTTAAATTTATGTGATCTGAAAAAACAAAATGATAAATCAAGCATATATGGTTACATATTTGCAACTTAGACTAGCACAATTTAAATTTAAAAAAACCAAACCTTCAAGAAACACTAGAGACAATTTAGAGCAAGTCATTATCCAAATAACCTAAATTAATAACTAGAAATTGTGGAGGAAAAAGTATTTGTAGCTTTGGTTTTGCTTAAATCAACACCAGACAGCCAAATCTTATTACTACTGAAAATTATATATTGACTCAAAATCATATGAAGATAGCTAAATTTAAGCACTTTCAATTATTTTCTCAGACATTCAATGACAAAAAAAACACCTTCATAACTCAAATAGGTGTTATTTGACAGTCATTTGCATTGACATATATATCTCCATTAATTTAAGTAATTTGAGTAATTTAATTAATTACTAAATTTAGATCCCTCTGGCTTGATTTTGCATGGCAACACATACCAGAACACTGTTAATCTGTCCACCCAAATCACTCCACTCAGGAGTCTTCAGGGTAGCTATAATTTTGAAGTTTTTGATAACTATCTTTCTAGTAATTTTACAAAACATTTTATTACAACTTTGAAGTATAATAATGAACCAGGGTATTTTTAACAACTAATGTGGATTTGAAACTATTTTAATATCTCATTTTCTACTTAAGCTGTTTACTAATTTGGAATATTTAAATCAATGTTATGTTATGAAACAAGGGAGAAATATTTTTTGACATATTATTTGGAACAAGCTGCCTAGGGAACCACCAACTCTGGAAGTGTTCAAAAAGCTTGTGGATGTAGCACCTGGAGACATGATTCAGTGGTGGACATGATGGTGCTACATTAGCTATTGAATTTGATGGCCTTCGAGGTCTTTTCAACTGGAAAGATTCTATGATTTAAAATATTTTCAGGAATAAAATAGGTCATGACTTTTTGGAAGTTCTGGCAAAACCAACACTGTTGTTCCATGAACAGGGATAAAATAATGACCACTGTTGAGATTTTTGGTCCTCTCTCAAATATGATGAATAATTGTAATACATTTGGAATACAAAAAAAAAATGCATTTTTTTCTAAATCTGAAAACATTCAAACACTTTCAAATCCATTTAATGTTTTGGGATATTTCCCTAACCAAATAATCTTTCAGGTAATATATAATATAAGAACATATACAGATTATTCCAATTACTGCATATAATTTAAATCTTACAGAAGGCAATTAAGGAAATGTCTGTGCTCATTTGCCATTTCTGATATCTTAGTCTCATAAAATTTATTTTTCAAGTACTACATAACTAAAATAATATATAATCATGATCTATTCCAAAATTCTCTTCTCTTAAAACAAATAAATAAACAAATTTACGTTGTTAAATATATCCTTAAGCCTGATGTTTTCCTGATAAGTGGATTCAGCAGATGCTTTTCAAATCCCATTTTTTTGTGGTTATAGCTGTCTCCTTAATAAGAAAATAAATATTTGAAAATTACAAAAGTGGATGAAAAGCTTTTTTTAGAGAGGTTTCTGCTCTAGTACAGATGCTGCACATTTATGGACATGGACAGTTTTTAAACAGTCTGGCACTTTTAATTTCACTGTAAAACAGAAAAGAAAAAAGCCCTACAAGCTCTCAGCACTTTAAGTATTTCCAGTCACAAAACTATGCTTATTCCTAAATTGACTTTGAATAAATACTAACATCAACCAATTTTTTTTTAAATGACATATTCTAAATGGTATGTAGAGTATTGGGCTTGAGTTTGAATAAGACAAATGAGCCTACCTGTTATGGGGAAATAATAAATGCATTCTGTATTTACACCACCTCATGCTTTTGGGGCAAATCTTTGTTGCAAAAAACAATTAATTAGTATTAGGTTAAAAATGTAAGTGGTGTAAAAATAATGTGCCATTTTTATGTCTACTAATTAAAAATGTAACTGTTTAGGGAGTATGTCACTGTCTTCAGTAATCTTATCCTTTAGCTCTGTTTGAAGGAAGTCTTGTTGCCCAATTTGTATTTTTACAAAATACTAAATTTGTCTATTTGTCTATTACTAAATTTGTCCATCTTATGTGAGAAAAATTAGGAGACCAAGTTACCATCTTGTAATTTTTTCACACAAACTTATGAAATCTACTTCATGAATTTTTTTTCATATTATTAATTCTCTTTTTACATTACATTTTTCTGTGCCCTTCATCCGTTACAGTAATGCAGAATTAATATTAATTTTTTCCCTGCTGAATATCAAGAAATAAGATAATTATTCCTATCTATCTATCTAATTGCTTCTCGATTAGAAATAAAGTACCAGTTCTGTGACTAGAGTGGGCCATGGTAGCAATGGAGATCTGACAGA
Organism: Onychostruthus taczanowskii; assembly: GCF_017590055.1. Classification (NCBI taxonomy): domain Eukaryota; kingdom Metazoa; phylum Chordata; class Aves; order Passeriformes; family Passeridae; genus Onychostruthus; species Onychostruthus taczanowskii. Next base: position 9,709,471 of record NW_024499239.1, on the reverse strand, counting down.
AGATAATCTGCATCTAAAGCTCATTGCAGCCTTTAATGAGTGATTTAACTTCTTAGATGACACAGTTAACACCTCTTTAGCAACCCAGCCCTTTGGATTGTGGCTCCTAGGCAGTAATAAGATTATTTCCCTGTAGTAATCCTTCCCTGATCATCCTCTAGAACAGAACTTTTGTACTATAGGGCACTACTGGGCCAGATCATGAGAATTCAAAGACAGCACTAGCAGACCATGACAGAAGTAAAATGCCAAACTGGCTTGACCTTGCCAATACACTATAGACAAAATAATTCCTAGACTGGGGAATGTCTTCTCTCCCCTCACCAGTTCAACCCAAACCAAGCTGAATAGTATATATTCAACATTCAGCACAGAGCATTGGCAAACAGCATTTTGCAAGTCAATTTAAAAATTTTCCCAATACTTATGCTAATACAGGTTGTTATTCTATCATTGAATTTACAAGTATGCAAATATCTCCTTCCCTTTAGACAGAACCAAAATAATTGTATATATTGACCTAGTAAATATGAATACTGTGAGATTTTTTCCCCCTAGGATACTAACTTTGCTCTGGCAATAACCAAGGGATGATAAAGGAAAGTGTGATGACATTTTACTGTGTATACTAGGGAGATAAGGAAAGAAGTAAGGAGATCTCAACAACAACAAAATAAGAAACTACAAATTACTCTGCTGGCTTTTTATGCAAACAATATCAAAAGCACAGATTCAAACCATAGAAGATTTTTGCTTCTTAGTGGAAACTGACTAAATTGTGAGTGCTGCTCCTCTGCACCAGGAATAGGCCTTCTTAACATTTCTATTCAAAAAAGCACTTCACTTCTCATCAGGAAATCTGAGTATTTGATTAAAAGTCTTTCAATCGGGAATGGTTTTGGTTGTTTTTTAACATTCTGGGGTTTTTTAAGTGACTGAATAAAATAAACTGAGAAAAATGCAATACTACAAGAAACAAATATTTTTTTCCCCCCTTTTTCCTCAGAATGGGTCATTTATTTTCATTTTAAAAGACTCCATGACTTATTTGGTACAGTTAATATTTTTGTATCTCTAAAGCAATTCTTTTAAATCTCAGTGGCCATTCCTTTTCTATATGGGTGTAGCTATATGCCCAAAAACATATTGAACCAGACTTCATTTAAGGGTTAAAAATATTTCCAGGCCTGTGTAATGCCAAATACAGGATATCTGAAGGCTCTAAACTTGATTCTTAAGCTTCTTAGAATTATTACACAAATGACAAATTTAGAGACCATACACATTTCCATGAGTTGCAAACATAAGTACCATCTCCACCACGACAAATAGTGGCAGTGATTTTTGATACCTGCATGCACAGACAAAAAAAAAGAATAAAAAAAGAAAAGACAAACATGCCCCATTGCGTATACATTTATCTACTTTCAGAGTTCTGTCATAATTGCTGAGAGAAAATATATTGTTTGAATTTGTTTCATAGTGATGTAGATATACTTTGTTTGTCTTTGCAACATACAACTTTATCAAAAGTTATTATTTACAAAAGCTCCACGTGTTTCTATATTGATTAATTTATGCTTTTTAGCACAAATAAAGATTGCTAGAGTTATTTATTTTTCTTTCATATGTTTCTTTAAGAGAACCATTAGTAAACACAAAGAAATAAAAATATGCACACCCCCAAATGCCAGTGAGACTTATTTAGCCTTCAATATTCTAGAATTTTAATGATGTCATGAGAAATTCTAGGGCAGTATTAATAAAAATTTTCTTCTTGAAGTCAAATGTGGTTTAGATGTGTTATTTTTGTTGTGTTAAGAAATTTGCCTGAAATTTCCACTTCAAGATCCATATTTGAAAAATGCCTTAAATTTCACAAAAATGAATTCAAGGGGACATGAAATTTCACAATATGTACACTACTTTTGTCAGTTTCATTAATTCTGAGGCTATATTTGCCAAAACTAGCATATCTGAGGTAGACTCAAAATGCAAATGACAGATTGAGACGAGAAGTGAAGAGGGAAGAAAAAACTTGTTTTGTAGCATCAGTTCAAATGCTTTGATGTCTAGCTGATAGAAAAAAAATGTTCATGGAATGAAAACAGGTTACAAAACCTCTTCCAAAAGTCAGTGCAAAATTTGAAAGAATAGCTTCAAATATGGTTCTGTGAATCCTAACATCTTTTATTGTTTAATGACTGTGCTTCAACTTAGAAAGTGGAAAAATATCTCAGAAAATAAAGAAAAGGCATTTTATGTTAAGCAGCTCGTATGGTACCTTTTGTGTCTCTACTAGTCAAACTGTGTGCTATATAAAAAAATCCAAAACCATCTAATAGCATTTTTTGCACTCTGGAAAATACTATATAAGAAGTGATTGCGTTGTGATGGAATAAGATAAAGGTAAGAAAAAAATTGCTAATTGAAAACTGTAACTTTCAAAACAGACACTGGTGTGCAGAATTGTCTCCTTAGTAACAATTTAATCATTTGCTTAAAACTTTAGCTCACTAACTTCATAAAATTCAAACTATATTCATACACATCTAAGTTCTCATTGTATTTTTGGATTTTGTTCTATATATATTTATTAAAGTTAATTAAATTAAATCTATTTTATTACATATTATATATATCTATGTATATGCTTATGCTTATATATTAGATTTTAAACCACAGAGGGAACAAAATATTTTAACTATGCTAAAATTTGATTTAAAATATCTACTGAGGAAGGGGATTTTTTAAAAAAGGAAAACAAATTACTGAACTTAATGTTTGAAAAGTATTAATTAAAACAATTATTACATTTAAAGTTTGAAAGATATGTGTTATTTTTTGAAAATAATCCTCACTGCTGATTCTTGAACACAATTTCTTTATGACTAATGAAATTAAAATATTTTAACACAATATTTCAAAAACAATTGAAAGTCTTGAAAATCATCTCCAGTTTCTCGAACATAAAAGAAAATTTCTGTATTTTCATATTTGCTAAAGTATTATTCCATTTCCAATTGGATAGTCTTAAATATAGTTCTATAAGTTGAAAACCAGCAATGTTTCTGGTATATATATTATGCTGTATATATATATATTTTGTAAATCAACTTCTTGTGCATTTGAGGGGAAGTGATTTAACTGGTGCATAAAATAGTATTTTTCCAGATATATTTTATTCTTATCTTTATAAAGATAAGAATACTTTTTTTTTTTTTTTACTTTCTTGACTTATTTTTTTTTAAAAAAAACCTCTGCAACTATTATTTAAAATTGTGTAAATGCCTTTATTGCCAGACTAGGGTTAGGGTTTTCAAAAGTTTAAGTGAAGTATAGGTCATAATTGTAAGAGATTACAGTAGTAAAAGATAAAGCAAAGTAAAAAATATAAGGAGAAAATATGGCAACATGCAAAGATGGCATGTTTATAAAAATGTTTGGTCAATAACCTTTAGTTTCTCATCCAGTATTAGTACTAAAACCAATACTAATACTAGATGAGAAACTTGAGGTTATTGACCTGTGTACACAATGGGATTAGGATAGACTTGGTGGAGGACAGGAAATGCAGGTATCGTGAGAGTATTTAAGGTCAATATTATTTACAATATTATTTAATTCTTTGCTCCAAGATAGAGATATTTTCAGATATGTTCTGTATTCTATGCATTTTCAGATACATATTTAGTTTATTTTAAACATTTTCAACCCATTTAGCCAATTAGCAGACTATTCAATCAGTGTCTTAGAATATTTTGTGGATCTACAACACATAAAACAAAGCCAGTACTTTAGAGGAGAGGGATTCTCAACATAAACATAAAACAACTTTTCTCCCATTTCCCTTAGAAATAAGCCCAGATGCCATGTTTCTAGTTTTTTTAATAATGACACCAAACTTTTGCAGGATAGATGGAGTTTCCATTGTAGGTTTGTAGGATTAAAACTCCTTGTCTTGATATGTACTGAATGACTAGAAAGAATAATATTCTGACTGGAATTCTTCAGAGGCTGTAAAGTTAATGGTAAATGACTCAAACAATGGGCCCTGAGCTTTGCAGGATGTGTGAAGTAACAGCCCAGGTGCAGAGGGCATGGGCACCGGAGGATGACCACAACAAAACAAGGCTTATTGAGCAGCAAGCTGGAGTTCAAGCCAAAGGAAAAAAAGTGGATAAGAGGCAGATGATGTGAAGTGGAATAGTTCTTCCCATGCCACAGTCTTCCCTTACAAAATTGGCTCACTTGTAAAACTTCCTCAGAACATTCATGTTAATCATCCCTTCTGACGGGGCATAATTGGCTCAATTATACTGACATGAGAGACAGCTGTCGTGGCTTAGAAAGCGTCATAAACCACCAAAGACCCCAAAGTGTCCACAAAACTTATTTCTGGGGCCTTCCACCAGCACAATCCACAGTGTTGCAACAGACAGTGTAAAACTCCCTCCGGGGGAGGTACCTGGATGTTCCCATGTGAATCTAAACATACATCAATGCACTAAACTTTGTGTTCCCTGGCCTTCATCCACCCCCAACCGATCAAGACTGTGACTGTCATTTCGACCAATGTACATCTAAATTGCAACAATCAAGTCTCATCATGAGATCCACATGTAGTGATATCTTTCTACTCCATTCTTTCTCTTTCTCTTTCTCTTTCTTATACATTTTCTTAAGTGTTATTTTCATGCTTTTATACTGCTATTACATACTACTATTAATAATGATCAATACTCCTGTCCACTGTAACCAAATTGTTGTAACAGAAACCCTACATACATATATATGTATATGTTTTTATAAACACAAATGATTCAATGTTTTAGTATTTCACTCCAATCTGCCCCAAGGGATCTATTAACAAGACCCTGAGCAACTGTAGCCTTCAGGGGCAGATTATAACAATCAATAGCGATTGTGAAAGTACAGAAAGTGACTCCTTGTTCTGTCTACTAAATATAGCACTGGTTTTAAAAAGGTAAATGAATCCCATAAGATGGCCAAAAACTCTGCAAAGAGATTCACTAAAATCACAGTAAATTTTCAGGAATTCCAACAAAGATGCCAATATTTTCCTCAAGTGGATGCTGTTTTTTCTTCTTCTTGAGCTGAAAGCCAGTGTCACTCTGTTTCTGTTGTTAAAAACTCTCACCACAGTTTTTTGGAGTTTTCCTTGGAAGGCATTAATACTTCCATTGTACTCTGCCCTTTTTGTAATGGATAAACTTTGAGATCAAAAAAGAGAAAATATGGGTTTCAGACATTCAGAAAAAAAAACAAAAACAAAAACAAAAAAAAAAACCAAAAAAACCAAAAAACAAAGACATTTTGGGAATCTAATTTCATCTGAAAGTTACCCTTATCTGAATGAATGCATCAAATATTTGAATATTTGAATCAGCACTTAATATGTACTGATGAAACAAGTGAAAAGTGAAGAAAAGCAAGTAAATCAATCTTGAAAATGTGTCAGTATGTCATGAATGTACTGTAGCCCTATAATTTGAAATGTGTAATGTTTAACAATAGACATTTCTCACTGTATGAAAAACATCCTTAAACTCAAAAACTGCATGCAGTGTGACTTAGAGCTCTAAAGAATCAGCTATTTCCTAAGGATCTGTTGAATGCATGATTTCTCAAATGGTGAAAGCATCAATTAAGATTCTCCACAACACCTCCTGTTCTGTTTCCCAATTGTCTTTTTTAGTGTTCCAGAATCCTGTGTAGTGCTTGGAGTGACCATCTATAACATACAACTAAATAAAAACAATAAATTATATACTGTAGAAATCTTGGACTTGCTCATCTCTAAAAATTATTTTCAGCTATTCCTAGTAAATATCAAGCCATGAAAAAAATGTGATTGCACTATAATAGAACCAATTTTAATATTTGAAATAACACATACTGAAAATGTTTGATGGATTAATTTCTAGAAACTAAGCATCTGCTTCAACTTAGCTTCTAAGATTAGAAAAACAAAACAAAACACACTTTCACATTAATTGGGCAGATGGAGAGCACAGAATTTGGAATTACAATACAGTAATTGATCAGGATTGTAATGATGCTAATTCCAATTAAAAGAACACTAACAAGACAAATGTTCACTTGAAATCAATATCATGGTAATGAGGGGGTCTATATCTTGCTGTCTTTGCTGATTTATTTCCACAAGCAGTGATTTTCAAACAGAGTTTACCTGCCAAGAGAACTACTCAAAATAAATGATGATACAGATAGATAATTAGAAGAATGTTGGAGGAGGACTATAGTTAGTAACTGGCACCACTTAAGATGATAAAATATCTGTTTTCATTGTAGTTCTGACTTAGCAGCTATGCAAAACACAGTGTTTCAATGTACAAATAATAATGAAAGTGAAAAATAATATTTAATGTTTTTTTCTCCAAAGATAATCTTCTACAATAGTTAATATTAGATTAGATTGTTGATTTGTTAGATTGTTAATACTAGACACCCAGTGATTATAAAATTAAATTTATTAAAATGCTTGAAAATGTAGGAATATATTTAATTTGCTTTTGTAAATGGTGTCCTCTATTTATATTTATAAGAAGTCCTTATAGAGGGGTACTATAGAAGGTACACACCAATGTCTTGACTATGGCTTAGCAATGTTTGCACAGCACAGAGATTGTGACTGCTATGCATACTGAGGTCCTACTCCCCAAGAAGTGTCTGGACATTACTTGCTAAAATGTACAGAATAAATATTTTTGGTATAATTTGCTTCTATGTGCAGCCTCTGCTTCTCTTTATTTAAATGCCTTTATCTTGACCCGCAAGATTTTCATTTTATTTTCTTCCCCTATCCTGCTGATGGGGTGAGTGGGAAGACATCTTACTTGACACCTGAAGGCCAGGCAAGGTCGACCCACCACAGTTCTATTAGTAATGTTTCTATTTTATACCTAAGATAAAATTTCTATTTCAGTCTAGAAAGCAAATGTGAGCAGACACTATCAATGGCATCAGGTGTATGACAAGGTAAGAATGAATATACAATTATAAAACATTTTTCCTATACTACTACTAACTTTACTATTTACTACTAACTTTATCATTGTGCTGTAAAATGTTTTATGCCGCAAAGTTAAGCTCCTACATATCAGCCATTTCTCAAAGTATTTCATACTTCCTTAGGCAGTAATTATTGTTGACTGGTACATTAAATACACCTGTATGTTTTCTGGACCTTAAAGGTTCATTTCTGTTCCTAGTATATACAGTAACAGTTCATAGCACATTTATCGTCTATAGCTTGTAAGTTCCAAATTCTCAAATGTGTATGTTTTTGAAAATTAGAGCATGCATAATAAATAAATATACTTCCCATGCTCTCTTGAATTCACTTTCCTTGAAAAATAATCAAACACTCATCCATAACTTAATTTGGTTTGAAATTATTATGTTAAAATGCCAGTGTAGACCTATTAGCAGAATAGCGTTAACACAAATGTCAGAAAAAGTACAAGGGGTCTGGACTTTTTTATGCAGGTATTGTGGTACCCTTCAAAAAATATTTAGAAGTATCATCATTGATATTTGATGTCATACCAAGATCAAATGTAGGACATAATAACACATCACCACTGCTCACTAAGTTGTGATACTGAAGATTCTCACCTGACTGAAAGCAAATTCCAGAGTCATGAAGGTATTATCATCAGAAGTCCTAGAGACATCAAAGTACTTAACATAGGCAAGAATTTCAATCCCCTATCTCCTACCCCTTGAGAAGACGGTATAACTATTCATCCTATAAGAAAAGAAACCCAGCAGAAGTAACTCTGGGACAGGAACAAGATTTAATTACCCTGAAGATATTTTTCTTGCTATAAGTAGCTAAGAATTCTATTCCTACTGTCACAGTGCATCTTGGATTACTTTCTCTACAATGACAAAAATTCATGTGATTATAGAGGACTGCCATTGATCCTGTGCCTTTTACATCCCATAAATACAGCCCTGTGGCCCAGTAATACAGTTCTGCCACAGATAATATGAAGCCCCAGGATTTGTGTGGATTTTGCCAAGTCTCAGGATGGAGACAGATTTAGTCAATTTGAACTTGTTGTGACCTGACTGGAGCTATGCTTTCATTTGGTTTATCTGTAACGACAATATGGCTAATGACCAGGTGATGACAGCTAATTCTTTTTACTTAGCTCTCTTTTTTAATATATAATTAATAGCAACAAGTAGTTGTTAGGTGTAGAATAAGATGATTTTGATTACACAGTTATGACACAGTCCATTATGTTAGTCAAGCAAGTACAATGATCACCCCTGGTATGACAATAGAGATGTTAAGAGGTGATAAGAGAGAACGAAGTGTGCTGGACTACAGGCACGAGCTAGTAAGAGACGAGGCCCAAGCACACACCAGAGACTCCATGTCTCAAAACCTGTCTCCAATGGGGAGGTAAGAAAGCATGCCAGCAAACATAAAACTCCTTCCAAGCAGATGGCCATGTGAGGAAGAACAACCTATTACTATCAAACCCTTTGTGCTGAGGTATTTGGATACTAAGGACTATCCAAATGCATCTCTTTGGTATCCTTAAGGAAAGAAGAAAACCAAATCCTTGTTGCTATGATCTGAGCAGATTTCCTAATATTTTTGTCATGAAGAGGGTTTTTAAAAAACCTACCATGCTCTAAAAGTGCAAATTTTTTTTTCATGCTTTGAAGAGTGACTGATGTGCTTCTCTATACGCCTTACTATAGAATTAGTATAGAATTCAGGCAAGGCATGTGTTACCGAGAGGAAATGTTTAGTGATTCTGAGTCTAAGCAGAACTACCTGGATCAGAGTAAAGTAACTAAACTTAGTTTTACTCTAAGACAGGCTGGCACATTCAAAGTACGCATTGGGAATGGTACATGTGATAAATGTGCCCTGAAATGTGCCTAGGATTTTCTGTGAAAATGCCAGTTGCCAAAAGGGAGCACATTGAAAGGAAGCATCAATTAAATTAACGCAAGGTATAGATAATTGCAGGACAATATGTGAGCTAATATTTTAGGCCTGCTTAATTTCTAGTGTAAAGATAGCATCTCTCAAAATTTATTCTTGCCCAGCTTTAAGCAGTTACATGAATTAGGTGTAAAGAGATTGAGATCACATTCTGAGACAACCAACACTCTAAAAAACCTTTCTATGTCACTGTTTTTGGATAAAAGGCTGGTATTGTTATCTGTCATGGTTTAAAAGACAGGTGTCTGCCAAGGAAGGTGGGAACCTGCTTGGAACAGAAAAGATGACCTCTCTCTCCAAATGATTATAATTTTGAAATTACTGTCTGCCAAGGAAGGTGGGAACCTGCTTGGAACAGAAAAGATGACCCCTCCCTCCAAATGATTATAATTTTGAAATTACGGGGCTATCAGGCAAAGTTCTTTACTGGAATATATACATATACATACATATATGTATAAATACATATATATCTAAATATATATATAAAGACAGCAAAACAAAACCAGAAGCAACAACTAAAACCCCAAAAACATACAAAGAATAACAAACAAACAAAAAATCAAACCACCAAATAGAAAATTCAGTAACAGCGTAGCAGCCTTTTCTTGCCCTTTGAGCAATTCCCTGAAGAAACAAACCTGCAACATTACCTTAAACTATTTTTTAGGAATATAAGACTCCTATTGTCTGTATATCCATTTTCCTTTTCTAAAGAAGAAATAAGGTGTGATTCCATGTCAAGACATGGAACTTGAAGCAAGTTCAGAGAAGGGCCATGAAGTTGATAAGGGGACTGGAGCACCTCCCCTAGGAAGGCAGACTGAGAAAGTTGGGACTCTTCAGCCTGTAGAACTGCAGGTTGTATGGAGATCTCACAGAAGCCTTCCAGTATCTGAAGGGGCCTGCAGAGAAGCTGGAGAGGGACTCTTTGTCGGGAACTATAGCAATAGGACAAGGAGTAATGGGTGCAAACTGAAAGATGGGAAATTTAAGTCAGTATCCAGAAGAAATTCTTTACTATGCAGGTGGTTAAACACTGGAACAAATTGCCCAGGGAGGCTGTGGACACCCCAACCCTGGCAGTGCTCCAGGCAAGGTTGGATAACACCTTGAGCAACCTGATCTAGTGGTAGATGTTCCTGCCTGTGGCAGAGGGTATCGGAACTAGATGATCTTTAAGGTCCCAGCCAACCCCTTAACATACTATGATCCTGGGGTTCATTATTTTAGAAAAATCACATTTCACTCATCCTATAGCAACTTCAGTACCACAAAGAAGGTGCATACTGATTAAGGTTAATGTAGACTGAAAATTTAACCTTATTTAGAAGAAGTTTAATTTTACAACTTATATATTTTTACAAAGACAAATCATCAGAATCTTCTAGTACTCAAAGATATGTTTCAAGTTTTAGCATTCTTCTCAGTCAAAGTAAAGACTTAGTAATTCTGAAATAGTTGTGTCACTAAAAGTTCACTTATTTCATGATATCAATTTATAAATATTTTATGTGAAACTTACTTTCTCCATTTTTTTCCCATCTAGGTAAATATATTATATATATGTAATATATATAAAGAATATTTTGATAAGAACTGTGCTCAGGTACCTTTAATATCTTTCTATTCCTGCTATCTGTTTGGTATTAGTACTCCTGATTTATACTTTGTCATTTTTGTCTACGGGGAACAATTATTGTACAATCAGACAAATGTTGAGTAATCAAATATTTACATCTAACAAATGTTAAGAGGTTTTTTGATTGCTTTCACAAGCATAAATTTATTATATACTTAATAAATTGGATTTCAGTATTCTTGAGCTATAAATAGGAGTTGATGGAAAGCAAGAAATTATGAGTCAGTGACTAATATTAGAATACTGCTTTGGAATGGATGGACACTACCTGTATAAATGGATTTTTCACTTTTTTTTCTCAATGAGCAGGTATAAACCCATTTTTGTGTGCTACTGGTGTAGTCATTCTTTAGTACTGCATAATCATTACCGTGCATTCTGTCCTACCTCCACATCTGACTCTTCAGATGGAAATTTCTGTTATGGAGTTGCCATGACATATTGAATGCAAAATGACTAAATGCAGCTGATTATTCTCCAAGCAAATCTTGACAGTATATTTTCCCAGCCTTCCTTACAACCTATTTTCTGCAGGATGCAATTTTTTATCTCAATTTTTTTCACATCTTTCATCAATTATCCTCTAGTGATTTGATCCCACAGCCAACAGAAACAGTTGTTAGCCCAAACATATAAATTGTCTTATCAAAATACCATAGAGCATTTCCACATATTTATAAACATAAAACTGAAAGAGATACAGCTTTGTGAGAATGTCAAGAGACACTGTTCCATATTAAAGTTAAAGCAGTAAACTGCTAAGGAATTAAATTAATTTTTAAAAAATCCTGCTACAAAAATGCTGTACTCTATACAGTCAAGTTTTGATACTTGGTGTTTCAGAGAAGTTTACAAAAAATTTTATGTACCTTGGCTGTAGAAATGATACATTACAAGTAAATCTTTAGTAACAACTCAATCAGTATGCATTTGCATTCACAACCACCAGGCATAATAAAATATCTGTGAAAGAGGATCTCTAATAAAGAATAGGGAAAAAAAAACCCAGATATTTAAAAATCTGCAAGTAAAACTTCTGTTAGGAGTCCCATCAGTCCTTTAGTCTCCAGCTGAGTTTTTTGTTTATAAGATACAAACTCACTCCTATATAATTTTTAAAAAATCAACAGTAGATTTTTAATAAAACAACATTGAAAAAATAACCAATATTCATTATTTTTCAATAGCATTAATTGATTTTTTTATTTCTTTTTATTCATCTTGAAGAAAAGAGCCATTAGTACTTTCTTCTGGTATTTCAGGGAGACTATTTTCTTACATAAAATACGATGAAAAATACCTAAGAAAAAGCCAGTCATCTCATGATGCTTTATGTAAGACATACACAGACACAAGTGTGAATATCATAAACTGCTTCAATGCCTTATAATTTTGAAATAACTTGGGCTGCCCTAGAGCAAGGCATAGACCTTAATAAAGAATAAGTCTTTATGACTGTTTCGGTTGATTGCTTTTGAGCAGAGGAAAATGTGAAATCATTATGTGCACTAGTAGAAGCTTTCTTTTAAGTGGCAGTTCAGTTTAATTCATATCACCTTACTCATGACAGTGATAACAAAAAAAGAAACTGAGGACAGATTCCTAAGGATAATTAAGCAGTGTTGATCTCAGGAAATTGTCTTTTCAATGAAACACTGATTGCATTGTTCATAACAAAACTACCTCAGCATGACAGAACTAATTAGTGACCATCTGAACTTACTTAGCCAAACGAAAAAAGCAATTAAAAATGCCGTCATCACCAAATCTACCACTGAACAGCTGGTTATACTGATAAGCAATACAGCAAGTTGAAACTACTTTGGAACACAATGGAACTTAATCTGCTTGCTAAGTAGTAATTAGAAAGCAATGAGAGAATATGAGATTACTGTTGAGAAACTGTTTTTATGATGCAAACAACTTTCAAAATGCAGTTTGATTCCCTTCCCCCCTCCCCTCAAAATTTCTTAAATAAGAAAAGTGGGTAAAAAATTAAATTTTTTCGAGAGTGAAACTCATAAAACCTCTAAAATGTTTTCATTGATTATTTCTTCTGTGATTTGAAGAGATTTATGGGGTGAAAAATGCATGGCAGCATTTATTTGTTTACCCTTTGCAATCAGGCTGATCACTGAAATAGACTGGAGCAAAAAGCTCAGAAGTTCTTCTGGTAGATTCATCAGTCACTTTTCTTAGGGATTGTTTTAAAATAGAAATTGAAAAGAACAATCACAAATCTTCTCTTCATGTATTGAAAAGGTTTGAGAAATTTACAAAAAAAAAAAAGAGGAAACAAAAATATTGGTTTTATTTATTGTATCTAATTTATATGGTTAAAATACAGCAAAATAGCAGCTTTATAAGCATTTTTTTATTTTATAGTAGAAGGGATTTTATAGGTATTCCCTGCATGTGTATAATAAGCTTTCACTGAGCATGAAAGAAGTGTGCATCTTATGTAAAAATTCATGTAGTGACTTCATCATAAGATTGAAAAAAACCCTAATGTAAAAGCTTATCACCATAATATAATCAGGCATATAGTGCATACATTGTTTTTTCTAGGTTTTCTTACTTATGGCACATATTCAAACAAACAGCTATGATAATTCTCTCCAGCATGTCAGTCCTTCACTCAATTTTTCATGTGTATGTGAATTAAATATTGCTGCATTAGTAAAAGATATACTGATTTATATCAAGAGCCCTATTCAGAGGACATTCTTCTGCAAAGGTGTGGGGAAATGTTATGCAATATTTTAGCACATTCTAACATACTGAATTTCCTAAAATATCCTGCCCAGTTTAGTTTGTAGGCCTAGGGAAACCACGCAAGAAAATATTAACCATTTATTTAAGTCAATCTGTAACCAAGGGAAAATGTAATGTTAAATATACACTTAAATGCTGCACAGAATGTTTTTACTATACTGGATGACAAATTCAATACTAATTGTAAGGGACTGTTTTGTTTCTTTGTAGGTTATGGATCAGATACCAATTCTACAAAATTACTATTTTTTCCGTGTCCAGGTTTGGCTACTTCTTTTACGTCTCCTCATTAGCTCAAGACTTACAAACCATTGCCTGATTCTGACTGATTTCTAGCTTTAGGAAGCACAGTAATTTACATGTAGTATCATGGCTTTTACTCATCACACTTATATTAAACCTCTCAAAATTTGAGTTCCTCAAGATCAGAATCAAACTTTTCAATTTTTTAGTTGTTAATCAGTAGCTGTAGCTGGACAGTTATGATTACGCAATTGCATTGTGAATGTTTCGTGCTTGGCTAGTCTATTAAGGAATAGGGAAGGCAATCCCAAGATGAATGGGCTGTTTGGACAATAGCCACCAGGAATGAAGTCAGCAGAACTCAGCAGTACCTGGTGAAAAAGTAATTGGTGTGGGAGATCATGACTACTGACTCATTATACACTCTGTAACCAACGAATGCTGATGCTTTTGTTCATTAAAATGTATAAATAGTATAAATTTTTGATGATCAGGGAGCCAGCCTTTTGTGGGTTACCATGTACTTCCTGCTTTGTGCAAACTAGATTGAAAAAATAGAAATGCCTCACCTTGGTGTGTGAATTGATGCTGCACACTGGGTAATGAGCTCACATTCAGAATAATGCTAACAGAAGAAAACTTGTGCTGAACTAGTCCTGTATTGTGGTTTTTTGAATGATGATCACAGAATAATGGATTTGGAAGGGACCCACAATGATCCTTGAGTCCAACTCTTAAGTGAATGGGCCATAGAGGGATCAAACCCACTCTCTTGGTGTTATTAGCATCATGCTCCCACTACTGATAACAGTATCAGTATTAACTTAGGTCTGTTAAAGAGAGTGTATATCTCAAAAAAAAAAAAAAAAAGGAAAAAGGGCTAGGAAAAAAGGATCTCTGAGCAGCTGTCTAGTTACAAGTTTTGTTAGATCCAGAGAAGGCTGTCACAATCTTCAGAAAATAACAGTTCAGCTTGCCACAGAGATAAGCCATAACCTTGAAAAGAACTCTGTCCTTCTTCCCTCAAATTAATAATTACTCTTCTCTGACTTTCCTATAACTGATAAGAGTATCCATATGTAGTTCTTCTCTGGGCTGGCTCTTTGAAGAGGGGTAAGCTTCCTCTCTAGATAAACAATCCGTATATTCCAATGGCTCTGTAGTTCTGAATAAAGTTCCTGATATTATTTAACCAGTTTCTTTTAATACCAGCTAAACTACCTTTTGGCCCAATCTGTTTAGCCTACATTCCTGAGTCCTTCCTTCTACTCTTTCTCTCTTCACTCTCCTCAGTTGGACTAATATTTATTTTACCTGCCATAACTCCAATTTGCAAAAAAAGACTGAAGCCACAAATCTACTCTTTCAAGTTCTATCAACCCTCACAAGACAGGGAAAGAGATGGAGAAGGACTGTGTGTGAAGCTAAGGCACAATGTGTTTTTTCTTAGATTATCAGGCTAGAGCTTTGGTTCCCAGTATTAGAGGAGACAGGACACTCATTACAGTTTAGTACAGGACAACAGGGCAATTATCTCAATTTAATAGAAAGTAATGGACTTTGACTCTCTCCCAACATTAGCCTGACACATCTAGAGCAGTAGGATAAATTCCTTGCAAGTAATATGGAAAGAAATGAGACAGGAAAGAAAGTAGGAGAGCAATAATCAGCATCTTAAAGATGAAAGACATACATAATTATTATCACTCTCAGGAATTCATTTTTTGCAGAATTAAATCAGTGAGGAAAATCCTTCAAATTTCAGATAAATTAATGGATGAGATGGGTTGCCTATATAATTAAAAATAATTTTAAAAATATTGAAATTAATAACCTTTTCAATTCATGAAATGCAAATGCTATATAAGTTAAACTGTTTAGCTGTAGATGTCTGTCACATAGCTTTCATAAAATTTCTTTGTTTTCCAGAATGTTCCCTGTAAATATTTAATTTATAGGTTGACTTTTTCTCTCACATTGAACTATGCATATTTTCAAGGGTACTTCTGTTGTTGAACTTGGCTTAGTTTCTCTTTATGTTTCTCTTGTGTCTAATGAATACATTAGAAGATTTATAAACAGATATTTTTTTCCTAGATAAAAAAGTGTAACTCTAGTAGTAATTTTATTTTCATCTTTCAATTACAGTTGTCAGGTTACACAAAACTGTTATCTGAAAATAATCTGAAGGAAATATGTTGTACTAATTTTACTGTAATTTGATTTAGTTTATTCTACTATGAATTAATGTCTCAGTTTGTTAATGATTTATATGTAATACTGTACAATATCTTGTCTCATTAAGAAAATGAAAACAGATCACATTCATCATATGGCTTTAAGTTTTGTATTGATTCTTTTTAATCTATTTTAAATATCTTAAATATAAGAGGTTTTTATTCCCTCTGTATTGGAAAACCTTTCTGTTTCCTGCTCTGCTTTAACCCAATGGATTCACAGGTAGAAAATGTGTTTATTTAAACAAGACAAAAAGTGCCAAAAATAAGTATCTTTTCTCAGGTTTTAATCAATGTAGAAATACTGTTCAGTAGTTATTATTTTTGAATTACAAGAACTATGGACTTGAAAATTTCTAAAAATTTACCTAAAATAATAAATAATTTGGTCCAAACCCAAATATTTCACAGAGAAAAAGTCAAGTAGTATGTTTACTATTTCAGTGTTGGTTTTGCTGATGTTGCTTGTCATTAATAGCAGAAATAATAGGACATGACTGCTGATTGCATTTCATTGGAATGGCTTTTCTTTTTAGTGGCATCTATTTAGCTTGATTTCCATTGTGTTCAATATTTACCAAAAGTCAATATTTAAAAAAACAATAGCAATAAAAATAAGAATCGTAATCATAATTGTATTAATGAGTTGATATTGGCATTGAAATTAATCTTAATTGAACTTTTGCCTAGGAAGTCCAAGTAGGGATTCACACTCCATTATTCTGCATATAAAACTGACAAGGGGAAAGAGTAATCTGTGCTGGAAAATGCTGTGTGCATAGCAAATAAGAGAAAAAAGACACAATAATAATGAACACTGATGAGAATATGCTGTATTCTTGTTTCTGGTTGCTGGTTTTACAATTTGAGAAATACTTTTAAAGTATAACTCAATATTTTTACTATAATAATATTCAATAAAAAGGACTAATATTTAAAACAGACTTAAAAAGAAACTAATAAAACATTATAGAAAAATTGCATCATATACAGACATCTTATATTTATTATCTTAGGATAAATATATTTCAAAACTAGTCCTAAAAGAAAATTATGCGGTGAGGTGAAAGATGTGACGATTAACAAATAAAAAAGGAGGTGATCTATCCTGCAAGATAACTCTACAGTCCTTATGTTTAAAAATATTTTACTGTTCATGTTCTCCATTGGAAACTACTGAAAGCTATTTGTAAACAACATTGTTAAGAATTTGCAAGAATTTCTAGTCTTTGGAATGGGTAATATTTTATTTGATAACAGTCAGTTAATATGAAAGTTCTTAATCGGGAAGAAAGTATCATATGACTTTGAAAGTCAATGTGATGTTATATATAACAAATACAAGTCAAAATAGGTAGTTTAAAAACATCCTTTACATTGAAAAACAAGTGACAAATATATTCATAAGCATTTTGTTATGGGTTCTTACTGACTCAAAAAAAATAAAATGCAGAACAAATCATTGTGGCAATTCTACTGCTTTTCAATAAAGTATTTTCTAGGTCCAGACTGTTGTCAAAATAATGAAAGACAAAAGGCTTGCAGTATGAGAAATGAGTAGTAGTGACACATTTTTTTAGTAAACTACATTATATTCAGAATGCAAAATACTTAATTTTTTTCATGTGAAAGACATCAAAAATCCCTGAAATTTATATAGCTGAGAAACACAAGTTACCAAATGGATATTTTTTATTTTCTTTAGCACAGTGTTAAAAATACACTTCTCACATTCTGTGAAGAATTGAAAATTACTAGGGAAATTTAGCAAATACAATACAATTATATATGGTGGATGTATATATGTGTTAATTGATAGAAATATTTTAGTAATTTAATAATCTATAATTTCATAATCTGCTTACATATCAGTATTCTTGCACCAAACACACAGTTGGTTAAGACAAACTGTTAAATAAAACCTTTAGCTAAAGGAATATTCCTGTCCTTTAACCTTTTAACATCTTCTCCGGGCTTCTGATTTCATACATCTCTAGTGTAGATTTTTTAATCCAAAAGAAGCTCACAAACATTATTACCTCACAAAATGTTCAGGTTGGTACCATGATAAGTGAGTTCTCTTCATAACAGTATATTTTTTAAGAAATATATTTGAGACCGAGGATGAGTAGATTTCAGAAATACAGCAGATATATTAAGTGCTTCTTTTTCTTTTCGATAAATGCAGTAAAATATAAATTTGAAATTGGATCTCAGCTACTGATGTGTAGCACAGTTATTAATTACAAAATTGTGTTTATACTCTTTCTTTATCTTGAATCTTCTTATGCCTCTACATATATGTTTTCCAGTCTTTCCCTCTTATTGTTTCCACACAATAACAATTTGAAAATTTTTATCTAGCCCGACCCCTTCCTTCCAAGCAGAAGATAGTTTATCTTTCCTTATGTATTCATGCTCATTATTTCTTCTCATAATATGCATCTATAAGATGAATTTAATTACATATTTTGCTCATGAAATGTTCAGTATACTGAAAAAAAGTGAAATTCTGTGTCGTTTACTGCTTTCTTGCACTTTAATGTTTAGAGCTGTTTGAAAGCTAAAGGTGTCAAAAGTACACATATTTTGTGTGATTACTGGTTGATTCTGACACCCTGAACAAACAAGTTCCCAGGTGAGGTGCTAATGTTTAATACATATTGTAATATTATTATTAAGGGGTGTGTCTCCCACATAATAAAAAAATATTCAAACACAACCAGTAGCAATAACAACAGAAAAGTAAATTTAAGGTTATCAAG
This sequence comes from Onychostruthus taczanowskii, assembly GCF_017590055.1. Classification (NCBI taxonomy): domain Eukaryota; kingdom Metazoa; phylum Chordata; class Aves; order Passeriformes; family Passeridae; genus Onychostruthus; species Onychostruthus taczanowskii. Next base: position 9,690,793 of record NW_024499239.1, on the reverse strand, counting down.
GTTATTTTAACATTATCTTCTCACAATTGTTCTTCATAGAAAAATTAAAGTCAGAAAGGGGCCTCTGGATACCTTTTAGGAATAACTTCCAAGGAAAATCATATCACAAAGGGCTTATCTAATTAAGTTTGAAAATTTCCAGATTATAAGATAACCCTATGTGGTCACTCAGATACATAGCCTATATCATTCTAAACCCTCCACTTTTTTTTAGGTGTGCATTTCCATATTTAGCTTTTAAGAGTGCCAGTAGTCAATTCTCTAGATCATGACTGAATTTTAACATGGTGAAACATGAATCTCACAAGAGAAATCACTGTCTTGTCAGCAACGGTGGAAAGAGGTGTAAAGTCTTAAGTAATTATTATTTTTTTCCCCTTTCTTTAATGTTAAAAAATCTACAGAATAATGTGATTTGAAATTTGATACATAAATGTTGATAAGATTTCCTTGAGTCAAAATACAAACAGTATTTTAAATATAATACTTATTTGGTGTCAAATGCACAAGTTCTGTTAAGACAGCAATGCACAAAAGAAAGATATTGATATTGATTGAAGATGTTATAAATTCTAAATGCTGCTCAAAAACACAGGATACGTACTAAATAAGGGATATGATTAAATATTTTTCAATAAAACAAAGATTACAGAGATGGTTGCTTTATTCAAATACTATTTTATGGGGTTTAGAGATTTGTAGATGAATATGACACAGTATAGTTTAAATGGAGAGACTTTTAGTGGAAGCAATCATTTTTCATCTTTATTGAGGTGTTCCAACTATCTTTGCTTGATTTCCATATATATTGAGAACAATATGACTATCTTGTTAACAGGTAAGGTGTCATTTTAACAGATGGCTGAGTGTGTGGAAATCAAAACCATGAATGAACATCATATGTATTTACTGAGAGCATAAGTCCCATTAGAAAAGACCCAAACATCTGCCTGTCCTAAGGTTATCAACCTATGGTTGAGGTCATGTGCCATCTCTAATCTATTATTTTGACAGAGATGTTTGCATGAAAACTCATCACTAAATCACTTTAAAAAAAGTGAAAGTCTAACAGAGAGAAAATAGATTATAAATTAAATTTTTGCTTTATAAAATTTCACTAACTACGTGAAATGATTGGAGCCAAAGGCTTTAGCTTTCTGAAGATTAGTAATTTAGAGTTTTCACGGTAGCTTATAGGCACTTTGCTGCAGACAACTGTAAGCTCAAGATATGGCTGTATTCCTCCTCCAAGGAGTTCTGACCAACTCATTTTCTGTCCATTTACAATGCTTTCAGCTATAATAAATAAGAAGTTTTTCTCAGTGGTCAAATGGCACAACATGGATGGGGGAGAGATTCTTGCCACAGGAAAATTGCTACATTTAAGGGTAAGTATTTTCATAGGGCACTACAAGAATTATATCTAATAATTTTTCTCTAACAAAACAGTCTGAAATACCATTAATCTCACCAAGATTTTTTTCTATTTTCTTTAATATAATTAAATAATAGCAGAGGAGTCTTTTAATAATCAATACACAGTTATCTCCAATATAAATTGTGTTTCAAAAGAAAAGAAATTTTCAGCAGAATTTATACATGTATAGGTATTAATGTTTTATTGACTAATATATTTATCAGCATAGAATTTTTATTTCTTATATTATAATTGGGTCATCACAATTGTAAGAAAGCAAAACACCTACAAAAATTATTTTATAATATTTGTATAGTTATCTGCTTACTTTGTGTTATGTGCAAAGTTTAAAACCTATCATTCTATAGTAGTTGTATTTTTCAATTCCTTACTTACAAATTCTGTACACACTATATGTAATGACAATGAATTATAAATGCAATAATGGCAGATGACATAATTATCCACTTGAGAGAACCAAATAAAAATGTACTTAAACTAGGTGCAACCTTTGTTGAATGTTTTATAATAAAGCATTTTTGAGGTAGTAATGATGAGGAAATTGTCTAAGGTACATCCTTTACAGCATGAATTGACAGTATTTGTACTTTACAGTAAAAATTAATGTGAGCTTTCTAACTGTTCTGGGTTTTATCAGTCCATAATATTGCTTACTGAGAATCTATCAAGTTTAAAAGCAGACTCCAAAATAAGTTAATGAGTAATAAGTTAGCACTTAATAAGTAGTTTCAAAAAACCCTTATAACATCCAGTTCATGTTTGTCCATAAAATACAGTGAACATCTTCCTGTTTATTCTAATGCAATTATTTATTAACTTTATTAGCTACAATTTAGCTGAATTTAGCTACATACAAGTTATGTTTGTAGGTGAGAAATATGGCTACTTTCACTAACATCTCCAACTCCCTGTGGTCACATGCAGCATTCTGCTAAAACCTTCCTATCTGACCCCTACATCTAGAATAGCGGCAGTTCAGTAGTTACTCTTGGAGATGCCATTGACTATAAAAGTAATCTTGGACTAGACAACTAACTCTATCCAACAAGTGACTTACAATGTAAATATGTAATTATGTTAGTCTACTCATAAAGAGTGTTTTCCATCCTATGGTGGAGAGAAGCATGGTGAAGCTAATATTGTTGGGGACAAGAGCAAGCAGATATTCCCTGATAAACTGCTGCCCATGCCCACACTTTAGCAAATCTCTCCTGAAGGACTGCAGTCCATGGGAATGACCCATGTTAGAGCAGACATGACAGAAGGAGTGGCAGAGAGCTACTGTTATGAGCTGACCACAACTCCTCACTCCCAGAGGAGCTGAAAATGAAGGACTGAAATTGAGACCGGGGAAAAGGGAGTGGTGGGTGAAGGTGTCAAGTTTCTGTATTTTTTCCTTACCATCCAAATTCAATTTCACTGCTAATAAATCAAATTCATTTTCCCTGCATTGATTCTGGTTTGCTGTAAGAGTAATTTGTAAGTGATTTCTCTGTCTTTATCATTACCCATGAGCTTGTCTATCCAATATCCTCCTGTTGAGGAGTAGGGTGGGTGGGCATATGGCAGCCTACCACAGTTCTTTATATACTGACCATATCAATAAGTCATATATGTCACTATTTTTGCGTTAGTTCTACTTTATGATTATATCTTTTTAAATTCTATATAACTGCTCCACAGATTAATTATAATTTTCTGTATGAAATCTAATTAAATACTGTAGGAACATGCAAAACATTTATGAAGTTTGTTTTCCTGGCTATTTAATAATAAACAGCAATACTTCATTATTGCTTTATAAAATGACTTGTGAGCCCACTTGTCCAACGCAAAAGGAAGTATTTTCTAGATACGACTTTGAAGATAGGATGCAGAAGCAGTGTTTCTTTCTCCCTTTCTTCACGAGAAATTAATTTTCTCTGTTTCACCTCTCTGTTTGACCTTCCTTAGGCTTTTTGTATGATATGGATCCAGGAAGCCACTGCTTTTTGTGAATATTAATGAAAATTAATGAAGATAGCTCAAAATTTCTACCTCCTAAGAGACAAGAAAAAATATGCAGTACTATAGCTAACAAGTGTATTCCCATGGGAACTAAGAATTTGATTTAATTCTTTAATTAGAAAATTAAAGGAAATAAAAGTACAATTCCCATGGTTCAAGGATTTGAAATGCACTAATATTCTTTTTGAAAAATAAGAATTCTCATGATATAAACTAGATTCAGACATCATAAATTGTGTGTCTGTATGTAATTCCATTTACATGACAGTAAGACTGGAATAATAAAATGAAAATCAATACAATTGTTATTCAGTGTCCATTATCATACACAGTATATAACTTCAATCAGTGTGAAGCTTACATTTCAGTGATGTTATGAAAGCATATTTAGTCATTATTTTAATCACCACACATAGACACTACCCTAAAATAACTAAATAACTAAAAATATGAGTTCTATTTTGTTAAAAAATGTTCATGTATTTAAAATATAAATAAAGTAATAAACTTGGAATTAATTTTGCAACATTTTTAATTAATCAGCTAATATCTGTCAGCCTACCTATGTTGCAGTACTAGTTGAGATCTGATAAATGGCTATATAGGATAGAGTTGTGCATATGTTTATATATTGAGTCATGGTCTGACAAGGAAACTTTCAAAAAGCTTGGGGTTTTTTTGATGTTAGTACTAATGTTGCTACATCACTACTGGCAAAAGGTGGATAAGAATAGGGCTTAAATTTGACCTGCAGGATCTTTGTCAGAGATCACATATAACAAAAGGGGATCTCTGTTTAACACAATATCAGACCAAATTTGTGAATTATTATCTAAAAATTGAATGTCATTATTTACACAGTCTCTGTATAATTTAAATGAAGAAATTTATAGAAAACATTGCACTTGGTATTTTACCACTATGGGTTTTTTTTTTTTTTTGTGAGTGTCACAGCCATTGATGTCCATCTGCCATGCAAATGTGAAAAATTGTTTGAAGTCCATTACCTAAGGGCAGCCTTGGCTGCAGCGAGCATGGAGCGGCAGAGTTCAAGATCTTTAGGGCAGCAAGGAGAGGACACAGCAAGGTTGCTATCCTGGATTTCAGGAGAGCAGAGTTTGGCCTCTACATGGATCTGCTTGGTAGAGTGCCATGGTGTTGTATCGTGCTTTTTGTTTTATCAGTGGGTCTATGGTTTGATTTGTGATTTAGTGCTTTTCCTGGTGCTGGTTTTTCCTTTTGTCTCCACCCTTTTCCCAGAAATGTCGTCAGCTAGTTTCTAGTTTCTATTTCTCCAAATTTTACCCATTTCCTAAAAACTGTTTTTCTTCCTTGGAAGTTTATTGGTTCGCTCCTGTTATTCCCCGCCTGGGTTTTTACTCCCAACTCTCCTGATTTGTTGGAAGTTGGGTCTGCCCCTGCCTTTCCCCTGAGATATAAGTCTTTGTCGGCCCCTTAGTCGGGGCCCAGGAAGAAAGAGGGGAAGAAACACCATCAAATAAAGTTTCCCTGGGACCCCTGTGCGCTGCCTGTGTTTTATACTGCGCCGAAACAACTGACAACTGGGATTCAAGGAGCTCCAGGGGGAAAACTGCCGCCCCTCACTCTCACATCAGCTAGCGGGGAAAGAAAAGCGGCACCATGGGACAGCCCTGGAGGGAAGAGGGGTCCAAGAAAACAGGATGCTATTCAGATTGCCTCCTCTGCTCTCAGGAGGGATGCATCTCAACAAAGAGGAAGTCAGGCAAAATGCCAAGAAGTCAGCATGGATGAACAAGCAGCTCCTGGATAAACTCAAGCTGAAAAAGGAAGTCTACAGAGGGTGAAAGGAATGTCAGGTAGTCTTGGAGGAATATAGGGAGTTTGTCCAAGTAGATATTAGTACAAAATCTCTACATATCTTCATCTTCACCCTAGTAATAAAAGTTCAAATTCTTATTAACTGCCTCCTTGCTGCTCAGAGCCTTTGGATGTACCACTATTTAGTCAACAGTTCTTTGTCTAGGACTTCTAGATCATAAAATCATAGAATGATTTGGGTTGGAAGGGTTAATTTTAAAGATCATCAAGTTGCAACTACTCCACCATGGGTGCAGTCAGCTGCGCACAGTGCTAGGTACAAGTGTTCCCAGGTATACTACAATGCAGTCAGAGACTCAGATATTACCAGATATTGTCCTTGCTTTGGGGAGGAGAGAACAACAAGCATGTCAACTTGTTTGCAAGGTGCTTGTATCCTCATCCTTTGCCATACAGGATTTCAAATGCCAGTTTATACTTTTTGGAGAAGTGGAGGTGAAACTGTAGTCAAATAATCTGTTACTGCTGCCATAAATGGTAGTGGGTCAGCCACTTTATATGTGAATGTGGGACACTGAGAATTATAAAGAGGGATTATAAAGACTGTGAGTCTTGTGCAAGGACAGAACTGTGACACCTCAGCATCACTGAATCTTCCAGCTGGCTAATTGCAGTGAAAATGGCCATCTGACCTCTGTCTGAAAACATAGCAACAGGCCACCATGCCCAAGGAAATCCCTTTAACATGTATTTCATGGCATATCATGGCTGCTGGCCTCATTCTTAAAGCCCCCTCCAAGTACTACTGGAAGGCTGCTGTAAGGTTTCCACAGAGCCTTCTCTTCTCCAACTTGAACAACCCTAATTCTCTCAGCCTGTCTTCATAGGAGAGGTGATCCAGGCCTCAGATCATCTTAATTTTCTAGACTGGAAGCCTGAAGGAAGGTGTTAATGTCATCTATTTTACTTTTCTTTCTGAAAAACACTCCCATCTCTTTAAGTATCCACTGACTTACTTTCTCCAGACTCATCCAAAGGAATATAGTTATTTGTGGTTCAAAATGAAACTGGCTGGATAATCTAATGCATTATATTAAGTCCTTAGTAGTGTTTTTCTGTTAATTTATTCCACTAAAAAAAAAAACAAAACAAAACAAAGAAACAGAAGCAGTTCTTGAGCTTTCTTGGAAAAAGAAAAGAACCTTTATTTAGTTAATTTTCTTGTTTTGGCTACCTGGTAAATACATAAGAATTTGATGCCTCGAAAAAGCACAAGCAATGTAGGGAGCCTAAGTCATGCAGTAGATGTTAATAAAAGGAAAACACATGAAATTCTACTTTTCCACAGAACCTGAAATTTCTTTCTCAATCTGAGAGCCACAGTAAAAACTGTTGTTTAAACAATAAAATCTCATCCAGCCCTTGACAATACAAATGGGTACCAGGAATTAGTCTTGTTATTCTTTTCTATGACATTCAGTGAATGAAGTGGTGCCTACCGATATCATAGGCTGCCTATTCTATTAACTCTTCCAGACAATTGAGTAATGAGACACTGACAGATTTGTCCTTAATTAGCCGATAGTGTAAGTATGAAAAACAGCAGAAAATATTGCACTACTGGCCCCTAAAAAATTAAAGAATAAATGAAAAATACAATTTAAAACTTGTAATATCCTAAGCGTCGTTATCTATGTGCCATAAGAATATGAACCTTTAACATTTACCACTCAATAATTAATTAGTGTTATTTCAGGAAATAGTAAAAATGTAGCTCATTCATTACCATCTATCCATTCTTTTGGTGTTACTAAAAATATATCAGTGTGTAGTACATATATGGGGGGAGGCAAGAGAGAAAGTTTAGTGTTCCTTCTGATGTCAACTAGTAATTAAAGAAATCTGAGTGAACACTCAGCTACCCATAGGGATGCAAGGAAATGACTGAACACAGTTTAGACAGAGGTTTGAGTATGTAATTTATTTATGAACTAATGCATTAATTCATGAGAATCTGGAGGTGGTATGGGGATTAGAGCTTTCTACTCTATAATCTTTCCCTGGGAAATGTATAGTTTAGTATTCTTAGCCAGCTGGTTATTGAAACAGTCAGTCTGAAGCCAGATTGGTTTGCTTTTTTTGCTTACATGTACCTCTGAGCCAAATGTGAGGTACTGACATCAGTCTGTCATACTAGATCTGCAAAATGAGGATTCAGACAACCCTTTGAAAATGCTCTAGACTATAGTTTACCCCAAGTAAACCCTTTTTACTTTTTTTTTTCCAAACACAGATTAATCATTTATCTAAGACTCATTAGAATAAAAACTGAAAATATAAAAAAGTGATAAGTCTTGAAATGTGTGAAAATGTAACTAGCTGAAAATTGTTAAAGAATAAAGTCTATTCTTTGTTTTAAAGATACACCCAAAAATGCTACAGACTTTTTGAAAGTTTTTTTTTCTCCTGTGAGATCAATGCATAATAGCTTTATGTCTTTGGTTACTTGTCTTTGTCCTTTAACTAAACAACAAACCAAGGGACAAGAGACTGCAGTTCTGTAAACCTGGGGGAGAAAAAAAAAGGCTAAATCATTATTCATGCTTGCTACAAGGTTATACTAGCTCTTGATTTATGAGTACAGAATAATACCCAAGGTTATTATTTTTAGACTTTTCTAAATGATATTGGGTCCTCTTTTTTTCTTATATGTGTGGGATTGTCAAATCAAATCATTGACAACTCTTCATGGATTGACTCCAAAACTAGAACTATCTGAGAGAAAACAGTTTCTGAAGAGAATTCTTTAGTGAAGAAAAAGAGAAAAGAAAGCTCTTCTAAATACGAAATCCAAATTCTGTAACTGCTTTAGAAGAAAAGAATGAAGATAACCATGTCAGTACTCTATTCCTCCTTTTTATAACTATGAATTTTGGCTATGCTGAGAAAATACTGCTCAGGTTAGTGGACAATGAGGTGAATGGAAAATCAACTGTTTGGCAGCACCTCCACTGTGTGAACAGTTTCATAAAGTCCTTACTTGGAAACAAGTAAGTAGTGTTATATCCCAAGAGTGAGTACTGGGTCCAACACTGCTCAGCTCTTCAGTAGTGACCTGGACATTGTAGCAGCAGGTATTGTCATCAAGTTTGCAGAAATGCAAAACTGAGTGGCTGGAGGACAAATTTATCATCAGTGCACTTCAGGAACTTCCTGGCCTGCTTATATTTGGCTGAGTTTTGCCTCCAGAAGACAGCATGTGTGTAGTGGCTTTAAAGGAATAAAAACCTCAGTGGGGAAAAGGTTGTCTGATTGAATGTCCCCCTCCTTCCTCCATAATTGTGTAGGAAAAGAAAAAAGAAAAACAAACTACAAGAAGTAAAAAATATCAGAATCACAATTTACTAAAGAAGATAGCAATAAATGCAGCAATAAAGAGAAAATTGTAAAAAAGAGGGGATTGTTTAACCAAAAAAGGCACAATCAAAACAGGATGCCTGCTGTTCCCAAGTAACTGCACATGCTTACCTTGGAAAAAAGGCAAGACATTGTTTTGACCTCTTGAGAATATTTCTTTCTAACTCAGAGTATACCAAAAAATCTAATAGTCTCATCAATAAAGCTTTTTGGGGCCTTGCAGCCAGGAAGAGCAAGAAAAGCTCTCTGTGTTTCTGCTGCCTGTTTTTAAAGGACATACCACCACTCCCCTTCCACAGATGGAGCAAACAAAAAAAAGGCCCTGTCAAAACCTGGCCCCCAATACTGCCATGTTCACAATTCCATAAAAAATTGGTATTGAATATTCAACATTGAAGACCCACCTCCTTGGTTTGTAACCGTAGCAGTGTGGTTGAAGACCCTCCTGAGAGCCAGAACATGCAAAGTTGAAGTTATTCCCTGAGACTTAGGCTTAGGCACATTTCAAGGGATGAGAAACCCACAGCTTCTCTGGGTAACCTGTTTCAGTGCCTCACCATCTTCACAGTGAAGAATTTCTCCCTAATATCCTATCAAAACCTCCCCTCTTTCAGTTTAAAGCCATCACCCTTTTCTCAACTCTACATGCCCTTGTAAAAGGTCCCTCTTCGGCTTTCTTCTAGGCTCCTTTCAGGTGCTGGAAGGTTCTAGATAGTGTCCCCAGACCCTCTCTTTAGGCTGAACAAAACCTAGAGGTTTGATAGGAGAGGTATTCTCCTATCAGAGGTTTGATAGGAGATCAGTCCTCTACTGATCTAGTGGCTTTCTTCTGGACTTGTTCCACCCTGTTCATATCCTCCTTATGTTATAGACCAGAGCTGGATCAAGTATTCCAGGTGGCATCATAAGAAGGGATTAGAGAGGCAAAATCACCTTCCTTGTCCTACTGGCCGTGCTTCTTTTGAAGCAGCTTAGGGTACAGTTGGCCTTCTGAGCTGCAAGCACATATTGCCAGCCCATATACAACTTTTTAGCCACTAATATCCCCAAGTCCTCTGCAGGGCTGCTCTCAATGCACTCATTGCCCCACCTTTACTTGTGCTTGGGCATGTCCTAACCCAGGTGCAGGATCTTGCACTACTTGTCCTTGCAAACTTCTTGAGGTTCGCATGAACCCAGCTATCTAACCTACCAAGGTACCGCTGGATGGTATCACTTCCCCCCCTTCCCTCTAGAGGAGCAACCTCACCACACAGGTTGGCGTCATCCACAAACTTGCTGAGGAGTGCACTGAATCCCACTGTCCATGTCCCTGACAAAAATTTAAGTAATTCTTGTCCCAGTCAGACCTCTGAGGAACACGACGTGTCACTGACATCCTCCCAGATATCAAGGCACAGACTGCAACTCTTTTGAGCGCGACAATCCTGCCATTTCCTTATCCACCAAGTGATCCATATAGCAAATCCACAAATGTCAGAAGCTGAGTGAGAACCCTGACTTTAGACTTTGCAAAGGGATGGTAAGCTTGCATCTAAACATGCGGTGACAGACTCAACTGCTTATGAGACAAAGGAGACTGAACCCTTGTCCCTGCTCATAGGAGGAGGAATCCTCCCCTTCCTCTTGAAATACCTCTGCATAATAGATGAGATGCCTTGGGGTTGCAGAATGAGAGTTAGCATCAGACTAGAACCAGGAGAGACCAGCCATATAAAGCTGGTCTGACAGCCACCTGCTTTACAACTACTGTCACCAGAACAGTATGTCAGTAGCTCTCTAACTGAAGATTCCTTCCCAAGAGCCACCAAAGAGCCTGTTGTTGCCCAGACAATAACTTAGAGAAAATTAAAGCCTTCTGGGACCTTACATATGTGATGTAACAGAAGATGCCAAGCCTGGTAAAGATTGCAGACTACCTACCTTAGAACAGTTTATACTGATCTAAATAGAGTTGAATGATGCTGTAGTGAGGCAATTCAGAAATATGAAAAGAAACTTTACCTTCCTTGGAATGAAACGGTCCCCTTCCTTGATTATCTGAAGGCACACATAGTATTTGCAGTGTCAGTCACATGGTAATTAGGGGCCATCCAGAATTCAATAGTATGTGTTGAACTGTTGTAGATCAGTGACTCACAGATGTCACCCTTCAGAGTAGGCCTTTGACACATCTGCTAGCCTGCAGGAAGTTCTGCACAGACTTTTGTGAAAGAGCTGTCTACACCATTAGACAATTTGGCATGTCTTAGGTGCATTGAGTGATGTTGAATAGGCAGTTGATTCACATAGCTCTGCATATGGATTACAGCTGATATATGTAGTCTACTTACACATACATTTGTCTGATCTGCCAGATTTTGTGCTATTTCTTTGCTGTTTCACTAACTTTATTGGTGTCACTATCAAAACCACGGAAATCAGAGATCTTGTGACACAGCAACAGCTTAGTCCTCAGGGAGAAGTAAAATGATTTATAAAAATATCTCTAGGTTATTACTGAAGTTGGAAGAGAATCATATGCAGGACTTCAAATATTCATATTTAAAACATGGATGAAACTAAGATATTTCAGTCTTTTTTCTGAATAAAAATGAAAGGAGTTATATCATAGGATGGTGGAAAAGTAACAGTAAATGTGGCATCTCTGTAGGATTTAGAGTGGAATACCTATTCTATCTAAAATGGACTAGGGCTTTGAACTTTTGAGAGTACTAATCTAAAATGCAGAGAACATTTTAATTTAGAGAAATTTTCTCAATGATATGTCTATGTACCAATAAAGTCTGTAGGTGTCTCAGGCTGATACTCCAGCACTTTTCCCAATCACTGGTAATACAATACTGTGGTTGTTTTGAACATTTTTTTTTTCTTTGCAATTTCTTTTCTTAGATATAATCAATTGGAGACTACGTTTAAGAAACTTCCCAACAGCTTCAGTGTGGAATCATCATTAGACATATATCCTAGTGTTGATTTCTAGGAATAGGGATATTGTCACTGACACACGTATTGCAAGCATTTAATTATAATTAAATAAGCACCCGACCAAGCTGTGTTCAGCCACATTATAATGTGATTAAGGGTATGCTCTCAGAAACAGTCAGGATCTGCTTGGCTAGTTTTACTTTCTAATCTTCTAAGAAAGGATTAAAATTAAAAATTGGTTTCATTATTTCTCTGCTCCTTCATTTCAAGGCACAAATAATATATAAAGATTAGAAAGCTTTCTTTGTTATTGATGTTGCACAAACTAATGTAGTATTTTCACATAATAATTTTATGATTGTAGTGCATTTTATATATAGCTGCATTTACTGCTGCTGTTCCTATTTGTTGTAAATTCTTAGGAGTTTTTTGTCACTAGGTGCAGGTCTGTCTTGCTGTCTGATCCACACAATAAAATTGATTGGTGCTCCATTGCTCTCCCTTTCTTTAATCTAATCTGTTTTCCAAGCACATGCATATGTACTCAAAGTTTGATTGTTGTTAATAAAAAAGTAATGAATTTGCCTTCAATAAATAGAAATATACAATCAGAAACATTTATTTGCCATACAGGAAAAAATTACAGAGATTATTTTAATGTTATTACGTTTACATTATTACTGATTATTAATTTATTCAAATGAGATGTGATAGTTTTACATTTTAAATATCTTAAATAATTTGACAATTGGGCAATTTAGTTAATTAATTAACACTGCCAATGTTCCCCAAAGTTTAGGAAATAACTCATCCAAAGTTGGTTTTCAGTTAAAATGAGTAAAGTTTGTGAGCAAAAATTATTTAATTGAGCATCTGTATTGCCAAGGCAGAAGTTTAAAACCTTCATTTAACATTCACAGGACAGAATTATAGTTCCAAGAGACATTACTTTAAGTACTATCCCTTGCCTAATAGAAGCATGAAATAAAATGATGGGCTTATTTTTAAGGATTTGTGAAGAGGGAAATACATACACTACGCCTTCAGATAATTAAAGGGAGTTAAAAGTTTTCAAATTCATAGACTTTTTCATGAGCATTTAGCTTAAGTTAGAACAGCAAGATGAAAATTTATCTTGAAAAAGAACAATTTTTTCTGTTGTATTCATTGTAAACCTGCATTCAGTGTCCCAAAGAAAGTTCTTGATGCAAGTGCAAGGGGTGTTTTATCTAAAAGCTTTGTTGAGTCAAATTTTATATTCCTATCATCACCCTTTAACACATTTACTTTAAATGTTGGTCTTCTATTTGCAAAATCTTTGCACACACATTCTTTTCAAATAGCATTTAGTATACCCGTGAGTATAAAAATATTCATATTTAGTACAAATTCTAAGTACTTTAGGAGAATCCTTTTGGGAAACAGACTTAAAATGTACTTCATCTTGAAACTATGAATTCTGTACAGACTATTCTGGAAGCACCATGAAAAAGTAAAGCTTAAGAACAGGGCTAGCTTTCTGCATATGATTAGAGAAACCAAAATTATCTTTCCCTTGGCACATCTGCAAAAGACAGGACTTAAAAAACAAACTCTTTCTGCAGGCTATTGAAATTAAGCACAGTGATCTCATACAAAGCACAGTGCAGCTGGTATCATGGGATGCAGACAGTTGAGTCTTTTTTAATGGAAAAATGAAGTCAGACCAAGCTTGCCTCCCTTCTTTCACAGAATATAATTATGTAAACTACAAAGCTCTATTATAGACAATGTTTATGATTTACAACTGTTTTCCCCGAAATTTTAAATAAAGCTTGTTAACAGTTGATGTCAAGCCGACATATTTCCTACAGATGCCACAAACAATGAACAATCAAAAATCTGTTTCTGTTGTTTCTTTCATAATTATTTCAAATTGTGGGATCCTGTAATAAAAATCAACATAATGAACAAACACTATTGCATGTTGATAAACATCATAGTCTTTCAATTTCAAGAAAAAAATGATGGCATACTAAGTAGTTTAGAAATTAACGTATTTCTCTACAATGACACACAGAATTTAATCATAAAAATTTTCAAGTTTAGATCATTTTGTTGTATAGAATGTTTTTCTGCTCTGTTGGTTTATCTAAGATGTCTAGGGAGCTTGTGAATCTCTGCTTTACGATACAGGATTTAAGTCTTAAAAAAAAAAAGTGTGTATGTGTATATATACATACATACATACATATATATATATATATATATATATATATCCTCTGGTGGCTGGTCTCAGACACCCCAGTGGCTCATCTGCCCTGCAGCTGAGCTGAAAGCCAGGCTCCCCAGTCCACACCTCTTGTATATATAATCTGCCAAAGCTGCAGACCCACTCCATCTTCCAATATAAAGTCTTTTACTCACTCTCCTCCCTTCATCCCACACACAGAGGTGACTGGCAGTTGACCAAGTCTTCCCTGAACTCAGCAGGGAAGCTAATGGTGTATCTTCTGTAGCCAAGGTGCTGTTCTGTAAGGCATGAAAATAAGGGCACAAGAGGCTACAGCCTGACAGGTATCAGCAAAATGGGAGGTGCTACTGCGAAATTTATGATCTGTTTTCAACTTGTTACTCCTAAAGCAGGATTCTTTCACCTGGCTTGCAAGAGCTGATCGACTCGCCAAGAAAAAAAAATTTATTACAGAACAGGGTGCCAGGCATCTAATACAGCTGGCCCACCTCCTAGGAAACAAGCACATTCTTTTACACAAAAAAGTAACAAGGAAAGCATCATAATATCAGAGGTGATTGGTTACTCATACTTGACCATGCCTATGACAAAATTCCTAGTGTGCACATGCTGATCTTGGTCCAGTTCAATATATTAGCATACATATACATACAAATTCCCCTGGGTTTGTGGTTTTGTTGTGTAATCATCTGAGGTTACTCTGGGTTACATTTTCATATTCTTAGCTATCACCAAGTTATTATTTCACCTTATACCCTAATACAGCTTCTGCTTGAACCTCTTCAAACAATGCGTTGTCCACAAGGTTTCCTCACTTAACATTCCGATCCTGGAGACACTTCACTACTTCATTGCTCTGGCCATTTCTGTAGGGATTCAAGACTAGCCTACAGTTTCTAGAGAATTTTGGTGAAATTTTATAACTTTCTAACTTTATTTGACATCAAACTCTTTTGAAGTCGCAACGTGGAGATGGCAAAGTGACACGTGGCTTTGCCATTTCTGACATCTGGGGGTTTGTGACTGTTTATCTGCCTGGAATTTCTTTTCAAGGCTTTATCACCAGACTGTATACATAGGCACCGACTCTTCTAAAATCTTCCTATATGAATGGCTGTATGATCATTTTATTTTCAAGCACACCCAAGGGGAAGAACATATTTTACAAAGTAATTAATTGGGTAGGCAACTTCCACTGAAAATGAGATCAGCATGAAGCCAATACATTTTCATTACACATTTCCAAGAAATTCTTCTCCCTGCCAAAGGATATGGAAGTGATGCATACCCATCCTCCTTGATGTGAAACAAACTACAACTACAAGAACATAAAGAAAGATCTTAATGTTTATATATTTTCTGATGAGAAGTGTCCTGTGGGAACTCTTTCAGTACTTTATATAAAGAAATCAATGGTAGATGTTTGTCTGGCATGCTTTGTAAAATAGCTCACAGGGGAATTTCCCAGCCTCCATGGATCACTAAACATTCCTTACAGTTGGAATTTCTAACATGAATTTTATGTGTTTGAAAAGGAAACAATTTCCTTGTGTGCTACCCAGGCAGTGGGCATGACAAATAGTTGATTATTTTCTTTACATTAATTCTTTACATTTTCAAAATATTTCACCCTGCTCTTTCTTTCTCTAGGTCAACATTTTCTTTACTTTTTCATCATGTATCATTTTTTCTAACTTGTTTTCAGGAATTTTACTCTAATTTCCTCATCTTTTGAGAAAGTTTTATGTTGGAGAAAAACCTCAACCTATTTTTTTTAATCAACACTGGAGTATATAACGTATATTTACCTCCTGTATCTCATATATGATGCTACTATTGACCCATCATAAAATGTGACTAGACTTACAAAGGTGTCTCATTTAATGATCCAATATAGTTCATATAACTTCTTCTCCTTCTTTTTTTTTTTTAAATTGAAAGTTATTGGAAATTATTGAAAATGTGGAGTGATTTCATCTGGGACATATTTAAGGACAGTGTTAAAGCCTTTTTAAAATTAAAAATCACATAATTATTATTTTCTCCTCTCCCAGGAAAGTCTTTTGTTTTATCAGAAGTTTTTGGGTTTGTCATGGTTTACAGAATGCATTAATAAAAACTGTCTATTATTCTTAGGGCCACTGTTGCTGCTGTGAGTAAAACATGTCTTAGTATCTGTTCTGATATGTACATGAGGTTCTTGATTAATTAGTCTCAATATAGTAGAGTTGCCATTACGAAAGAAGATGGAGCATACTCACAAAAAAATTAGAGAAATAATTCTAAATTTCCCCTCAGTCATTGTACTTTTATCCATAAACTCTGAAATTAGACGGTTATTAGACATGTAGATTAAATGTAGCCATGTAATTCATTGAGAGAATATCAGTAAACAGAAGTGCATGTTCATATAGATGTGTATATATTCATATAGATGTGCTACGCATTGTCCATCTTTACTTACAGCCTTCTTTAATTGGTAGATAATTCAACAAAAATTCATTACAAAGTAGGTAAAAAACTCTCTCTTTTCTAGATCTCCTTCATTCCCTGAACAAGTACCATATCTATGACTCTGACCAAAGGTATATTTAGGCATTTTTCCCCAAAACCTCAAAGAATAGAATATTTAATGGTTTACTGCTTTGCTCTGAGCTGTAGCTAATCTCAGTTTCTCTGAAAACAATTCTAAATCTTCATAATTTATTTTAATCCAGACAAAAATGACATTTCTACTATGTAATTTTTTTTAAATGTTAAGTCTTGTTTTCTTTCCCCTCTCTAGTTTCCCCTGTAGGCATCAACTTCAGTTTTATGCTCTTGTTCAGAAAGTCTGTCTGACATCTCTGCAAATCAGAGCTGTTCTCCATGTTGCTGTCTTATATCTCATGTTACATTTTCAAAAATATGTACACTAGAAATCAGGTAGGCTAAATCCCATTAAACATTTCATTGCCCTGATATGACATTACAAAGAACTAAGAGTGACATTCTATTTTTCGATTTAATTATTTTATGATTTTACATATAAATATATTTAACTTTATTATTATTACTATTATTATTATTATTGTTATTATTATTCCTCCTTTCTTCCATTTTTCATGAGGCTTCTATATTACAGTAGTAACATTTATACTGTCATCTGTGACAATTACTAATATAAGTGCATGATGTGTAGGTAAAAGGCAGACCCACTCACTCAGTCTGACCTAGAATATATTTTGGCATGTCTTTCAGGGTGAAAATTCTTCTTAGCTTTGCAGACAGAGGTGGGTTGGTACTTAAATCTATTATAGGTCAATGAACAAAGAATCAAAATAAGTAGTATCAGCAGAGTACAACTCCAATACATTATAAGGCTCCTGGACCAAACAGTCTGTCCAGCCTGGAACTGCAAAATAGAGCAAGTTGTCCATTATCACTTGTGGAAATTAGCAATATTTAGGAAAAGTTTTAGGAAATATAATTAGCAAATTGTGAAATATTCTGACTATACTGTTTTATTGATATTTCATGAAATCTTAGATTGACTTTTCCCTTTAACTTTGTGCAGGTTTGAACATTTTATTATTGCATTACAGATATTCAGGGCTTCAAGCAGGTGTTTGTATACTGTTGCAGATAAGGAAACTGAAATGAAACAATAATGCTTCTCCTCAAACAGGGCATGAGCTTTGCTGAGTTTTATACTCATTTTCCAAAGAGAAGCAGTGACAATTTGACAAGTGAAATGCATTAGTGTGGTGTGGGATTTTTTAAAGCTTCCTTGGCAAGCATCATAAAGTTTATTATAGTTTATATTTTTGGAAATCTACCAGCTAGAGATAGAGAAGAAAATATCCATGCTAACTACAGGGGATCAAGGGTGTCATGTTTCATTTGCATTTTGCCTTTTCTAAATATATCAGTTATTGAACTTACACTGAATAACCTTGCCTGATTTTGACTGTTTTTACTCAAGACATGCCTTTCAAAGTTCAACTGATGGCAATTAATAATCATCCTTACCACTTATAAATATTTGTTCATTTTTGAGTTAAGGTTTTATTTGTGGGGGTTTTTTTACCAACTACAGATATAATTGATGTTAGTAATTTTGCTATGTGCAGATTAAAACTAAAATGCTTACCTGACAAGCAAGCTCATAAGATGAGCTGCTTGAAAACTAAGGGGTATCTGAGGTAAATTTTCATGTTTCTAATATAAAGAAAAATAAGGCTAAAAAAATATCTTCTGACTGGAAAATAGAAGCCAGTAAGAAAAATACCATTTTAAGTGCCTCAAGGTGACACTGAGATGGAGTTCTTCAGAAAATGAGTATGACGAGAAAACATGTTTTTGAGGATTGGAGATTTCCCCATAGCTGCTAAACCAAGAGCTGGGTTTTCTCTTCCACCCACCTTCAATTATTGAGAAAGTAAGAATGCTGATGATCACTGTGAATGTGCTTTAAATCACTTATCATAAGATTCATTAAAAGTGTAAACTCAATTTTAAGGCTATTTTTTTTTGTTATATCTTACTTGTACAGTAAAATGTACTAACCACATTTTCTCATTTGTTTTGGTTGCAGAAAAGTATGTTATGGGTGAATGAATTTTCAACGATTATTGTAATACATTATGGCTAGTGTCTGTTATGAGTAAAAATGACAGATTGTAGATTCCAAAAAATATTGATAACTTCTATGGCAGTCAACAATAGAATGAAAGGAGAAATAGCATAGATAATCTTATGTTGCTTCATGTTCCGGTAGCCCTGAAGTGGCCAGCATCAAGTGGCAAGGCACATCTGATCAGACTAAGGCTGTGCTGATCCTCTCCACAGAAAGGTTCACCAGCATTTTGGTACTTAGAAACCCTTCTAGGACTTTCTTAGTAGGAAACAATTTTATCAATAATTTTTACTGTCAAGTAAAAGTATCAACATGAGAAAATGCTGCTTTGATGTAAGATAGGTACACAGGTGACATAATCACTGGTACCCGATGGGAACAGCTATGGGCTGCTCCCCCAGGATTTGCTATCTGAGCTTATCTTGAAGTAAAGAGCTACATGTTTGATGGACCACACATACATGTACAAGGCACAGGCCTGTGCCTACCCAGATTCACCACCGTGTGGATCACTAACTCCTCATATACAATGATTTTGTTATTAGGGTCACTGCAAATGTATAGGGAAAGAGTAATTTTAAAAGATCTAATGAAACTTATGATTTCTCCACAGAATTTCCTGCCCCTGCCCCAATCCCTCCAAACCGAAACCCTTGAAATCACATTTGTTTTTCAAAAAGTCTATCATTTCTATACTGTAGGAAGCATCAGTCATATTAATTTCTTAATTTCCTTCATTATGCCTATGGATTTTATTTCATATAATTTATATTATAATAGCAAATGATAGTTTAACTTCTTAGCAATTGTAGTAAGATATGAAGGTAATTGAAAATTGTTATCTCCCTCTTTTTTTTTCTTCGTATCTGTAGTTTATTCCCATTATTGTTTAAATTCAAGTTTAACAGAATGTATTTTAATATTGGTCAGAGATGTACTTTAATATTTGCTATATGGAAGTAATCACACCATAAGGGACTCTTTGCTTACCTTACAGCTCAATTACTGTAAAGTAGCTAAAATGAAGTGTGTAATTAAGCTCAGGGTGTACTGAAAAATAAATAAAGTTTCATAAAAAATAAACACATGGAGTTTGCCTATAATTATCTCCAAATTTATCAAATATTGGGAAATACAAATTTCAGAGTTTTCATTTGGATAATAGCTTGAGTCAACTCTGAGATGGTTTTAGCAAAATTCATTTTAGAAATATGTGTTATTGTAGGGACAAACCAGATGTCAGGGTGTCCTGGGTAAAAATGTTATTGTATTCCAACAGTGCCCCAAAATTGTTACTGTCTCTTCAACTCATCAGTGGGATCAGAACTGGAATCGGGGGCAGTCGGGAGGTGCCTGTCCCTTTAGAAGGTCAGGGCACCTGAGCAGACTCCCCCTTTGGCCTGGCAGCATTTGCTGAAGGCAGAGGCTCCGCTTTGGAAAGGGCTGCTTTGGGCTGGCAACTACAGCAGCTGGGAAAAACTGCACTTCCCAATTAGAAACGGTTTTCAGAATGAACTTGGCAAACTCTATGGGCAGTGAAACTCAAAGTGAGTCCCGGGGGGCCAGGTTATCCTGTATCCACACCAATCTAGATTTTTCTACATGTTTACAATCTAACAATCATCACTACATTCCTCCACTAAACTACATCACTTCTACCTTCTTACATGCCTTGCAATGCTTTGCAGCCATAAATTCTCTTCTGTGGACAGAGTTACATGGGTGACTTGCCAGCCTACAGGTTTCACAGAGGGCTTCTGCTGTTTTCTTTGTTGCTGCTGTTGTAGAGCAGGCTGATATAGCTCTGGCAGCAGAACTTTGTAATATAAACCCAGCCTCAGGCTCTCAGTCTGCAGCTGACCCACTATAATGTTGTATTGCAGTCATTTTACACTTAGAAAACTTTCTTCGCAGTTCTCAGGTCTAGAAACTTTGTGGCTGCTCCAAAGGTGTGTCTGTGATATTACGAGCTCTAGGCATAGCCTAGGGCTAATTTTAACTTCCCTTCTAAATTCAACACTTTCAATATATCATAACTCTTCCCATCATATATGAAATAAAAGGTTCAAGTAACCACTGAGGTACTTCACTTATACAGTTTGCTGATATCTTCTAACCCTAGAGACACTAATTGCTTGAATATACTTACAAAATGTCTGGTGTCCTTCATGTTTCAATTCTTTATTTCTTCCTTTGTGTCACAAGGAACCTGTATATGTTATTTAGATTATAACTCATTACAGCTTTAGAAGTTTTTTTTGTCATTTTACATTTTTTATCCAGGATTGAAGAAATAAACCTTTTAAGTATTTAGGTGAAGTGTAGCCATGGTAAGACAGCTCTTCATATATATATTTCTTTCTTCATACACACACACACACTCATCAGAAGTGTTCAGAAAGTATTAGACATTCAAAAAATCCATAGATGAAATTGAACCCATGAAGAAGCATATCCCAATTCTGAAATAATCAAACATATTCACACTGGCTTTAGTGTGTGCACACTGTATCTAAAAAATGCAGTAATGGAATTTCTCTTATCTGTGTATCCTGATCTTCTCAAGATATAAAATAAGTGTCTTTACAATTCTGTGTTGAATGCTGTGTTGTTTGATATATACCTAGGATGGAAGTTACTATTCTGTAACTTTCACATTCATGTCCATGGTCACTGTCTCTGTAAGTCCTTAAAGAGCACAGCTGCCTGGCTCAGCTACCACCAGCTGCACAAAGATAGCACCTACACCAGTGACCTCTGAAGCACCCCGAGACTCATTTCTGGGGCCTTCCACCAGAAGACTGTGCATGATCCACAGTCCTGAAACTGCCCCCAGGGGAGGCACCTCAGCACTCCCACCTGAAGCAGTAACTGACAAAACTTTCTCTTAAAGAACATGCAATGTGTTATTATTAATTAAGTTTTCAGTGCTACCTTTAATGAAGAGCTCAGGAATTTTCCTGTGTAGGAAAGAATGATAGCACAATTTCTGCTCCATATTTTGCAACCTAGTTACCACAATATCTGGAATCTTATTCCAATCAAAAGTACGAGTAGTAGGTACCAAACTACTCCTATTTCTAGTGTGTTGTTTTGAGTTTTTTCAGGGTTTCTTGTTTTCCCTCTATCTTTATTTATCTTTTTTCTTTTGGTCTGACATCCCTGTAGAGAAAAAAAGATCTTTATAGCACAGCAAAATATTATGAGTACTCTTCATTTTCTTCCTCCCTCAGAAAATACCAAGGACACTTATTCTCAAACATTTCAGAAAATTCTTTCTTAATAGGGAGAAAAATTGATTCAAACATTGGAAAGAAGCACTTTTCTACAAAATGACTGATGTTCAGGATGATTTATTTGTGACCCAAGGGCTTGTTTTAGTTTTTCTATGGTAAAGTGGGCTGAGGGCATTATAAGAATTGAGTATATTTGAGATATGGTAGTTGAGATTAATAGTTTTGACCACATAGTGACAATAATTAAAAACATGTAAGACAACCACTAGCTTGAAAAGTGTTAATAATAAAATAATTTACTGAAGACAGTTTAAAAAATTTAAAACTGGCCATTATTTATTATTTATTATTCTTCTGAACACTTCCATTACAGATTTAGTATTCCCTAACTGATATATGCATATATATATATACACATATATGTATATATACACACATACACATATTTATTTACAAAGAGTAGAATGATGACTCTTTTTCCTTGGCCCTGAACATTATCTGCCGTTATTTTATACCAACATGGTAATGGAATCCCAAACTAAGTGACACAAGTTAAACTATTTGCTCACTCCGGAAAAAAATGCAGAAGACAGAACACTGATAACATCAGAAAATAATGGGTCTTAATGCATTTCCTAATGTGCCTTTATGCATTCACTATTTATTTGGTCATAAATAGCAAAGACAGTAATCAACATTTCTTTAGCTTCATTTTGACATTTCAAGGTATCAAAGCTATTTATTTTTTTTCCTTTAGACAATGAACTCAGGTTTTTAGACTAGGCTATTTCTTTCAACTCTTTGGTAGTTACTAACCATATCCTTACCCTATTTATAATGTATTTATTGCATGGTTTATCATGTTTAACAAATAAAATTAAAAATAAATTAAACAGAAAAGAATCAGGTTTTTTACCTTTTCATTTGTTTGCTAGCTAGAACTGCAAATTAATTTCATAAGTTTAGTAATTAAGAAACCTATGATATTTGTCTCTTCATTTTGCAAATGTTTTAACTTGCATAAATGTGGAGTACAGAATAATTTTATATTTGCTAAAATGTTATTTTCACTCTTAAGAACATATACTTAATATATGCCTATATTATCTGAAAAATGTGACCTCCTTTTGAGGAAAGTTTAACATTACCCTGCTTGGCTTCGGAGCAGAGCATTACATTTCTGAATGCAACCCAAAGTTTTTGCAATCTCCTAAAGTCTTCTAGTTATTCACAGCCACCTGAATCCTGATGGAGTTGAGAACCTGTGGACAAAGTTATACTGTGCATAAGCCTTTTGTCTAGGTTCACATGTTCACACGTGCTGAAGAGTGTCATCAGCATGGCAGTGTTTGTGCAATTGTTCCCACCTCATGGATACAGGTCTTCGTAAACAGCGCCTTGAGAGGGAAGAACCTGCAGTGTTTCTTTTCCAAAAGGTGAGCAGTTATATTTTTTGGCCTGTTGATTAAGGCAGATTGGTTATTAGATATCTGCAGAGGTGGACACCTCTGTAGAGTTGGTGAGCAGAAAGACAACAAGCAGATTTCAGTGGTTAAAGGGGCAGCTTGTATGGAGGGGCCAGAGAAACCCTGTGAGGCAGCACAGCAGTGGAGATGCTGGGGGTCTCCCTGCCTAGGTGAAGATTTACACTCCTAATCCATAATATTTCATAAGCAGGAGCTGGATAGGGGACTTTGGCTAGTTTTTATGGAATATGTCGTACTGCTTTTTACTGAGAAGTGAATATATTTCTAGAGCATAGAAAGTTAATAAAATGACAGTAATAAAAATAATAAAGTATCATTCAATGGAGACAATTTTATTCAAAGTAACAAAATATCCTATTTTTATTTTCTGGTTTATAGAGCAATAATTCTTATTTAAAAATTATCTGTTTCCTTCTGAATTAATTTATTCTGCAAAACTTGCAAGAATGACCCAATTATGTCAGGAAATGCACACACAAATTAGGTAACTATTCCATATGTTTTCATCCACTGTTATTTTACATCAGTATCCAGCATGTACCAAAACAACTGTTTGCTGTGAAGGCATTATTAGTTCCAAACAGATGAAGAGATGTCACATTCAATTTTTTTTTTCCTCACATCTTTGTTCTAACATGATGGTAGCAGAAGGTAAGAAATCTATGAGTAATTGTAAGGGGAAAAAAAAGTTACAAATTAAAAATGCTGCTTACAAGTCTGCATCTTTTACTGGCAGTAAGATGAAAGACCTGTTGTCTCATTAAAAGTTAGACACAGTATCCAACTACTTCATAACATTTTACTGGAAATATATAATATATTTTAACAAAATATTAACGACTTTAAGTGGTATTTCCTAGTAAATCTAATGTGTCATATCTAAATCAGAATAAGTATTTGGATACAGTAAATTTCTCTGTCTTGTTTCATTAACCTGAGTTCTTTACATTTAAAAAGCATTTCCTTTTAAAAAACACAGTTTATATTTATTCACACATTTGGGCAAGCATCCAATCTTGAATTACACATATACTTGAAATTCATGAAGTTCTTAATGGCTTTCTGAGTGGAACAATTTTTTTTGCTTTGGTGTGTATGTGTGTATGTAGTATGGAGAGTAGCAGTAAAATCACTGGAATTGTCCAAGGCCAGGTTGGACAGGGCTTTGAGCAACCTGGTCCAGTAGACGTTGTCCCTTGGCAGAGTGATTGGAACTGGATGATCTTTAAGCTCCATTCCAAGCCAAAGCATTCTATCATCACTAGCAAAATTAAAACCCATAATTTTGAGTCCTTTTTCTTTTTTTTTTTTTTTTGTTGGTTTGTGTTGTTAGCATGTGACTTTATGAACTGTGAACATCCTGCACTTTGAACTGATTTTGTTCCTACTAAGGATTACTATCATTACTTATGGAAATGGGCTTGAGCTTCTTGGATGAAAACAGCATCAGGCGTTCTCTAAAACTTTTTCTTCAGGCTAGGAAGTTTTGAAGTACAAAGATACTCCTGATACTATATGTACACTAACATTTATATGGAGACAGTTACAAATCTTTAAATAAGCAAAAGATTGCGTGCACACCCATATCCAGTCCATTCAATACTTGAATGTTTTATCTATTACATGACAGTAGAAGTATCCTCAACAGAATTAAAATTCTGGAAAATATTTTCTCTGCTTCTTCATCCATTTCTGTATGTTCTCTGTAAAAATGGCTTACCAGTAAAATTTGAAAACACCAGCTATTCTGTGAATTCAGTCTTTATTTGCATGAAGAATTTTAGCTAATCAGGAATCCCCAGCAAATGACCAAATACTTTAAAGTGAAGAACAAAATTGTATGAGACTTCAATCTTACTTCTGCCAGTCCTCCTAAGATTACTTTTAGACCTAGGAATCTTTGACAGGCATGGCCAGTAGTGATAAAAATGAATCAAAACAATGATGGGGGCTCTGAATAAAATAAAAGAGCTTTGCAATAACTGCAGTGTGAAGGGCATATAGGAACTGTCATTTCAAAGAGGCTAAGTGACATGTCAGTGGCAAAATGGGTCATGCTAGAAAGTATTTCTGTTCAAAAGGGAGTTCAAGTTTGAGGATAAGGAGCTGTTCAGCAGGCAAATGCATTTTGAGCTAATCTGAATTTGAAAATGGACATTCTTTGTTTGCAGTGTTTTCGTTTGCTTTTTACTGGAAAGAAACATCTATTCAAAACAATCTCTGTCATTACAGAGAACAAAGATAAATTGGAGATTGGCATAGGGGAGTTTATCCTCCATTATTACAGTTAGAAAAAAAAATGGAAGAGTAGAGATTTTTTTGGTTTCTTTGGTAAAAGCTGCAAGAAATCAATTCTAAAGCAGCTGTTTACCAGATAGGACCTGTGCCTAGTAGCCAATCCCAGCCAACAAAAATTTCTGGAATTTGTAAAGTTTAAATGAATTATTGAAATTTGGTTTCATGACAGTTCATTGATCCATAACACAGTCAGTTTAGAACTGTACTTCAGTCAAGCATTTTCTCTGACAATTAAGAGTATGCCATTATATTTTTGTCATTTAGATGGCAATTTTTCAAAGTCATATCATCTTTTCCTTTCAGTCTTTATTTTAATTCTATTCCATGCCTTCTCTGGACTGGTTTCACATTTATCTCTCGGCCATTTTTTTTCCCTTCTAAACAAGCATCCTTGAGCAGTAACAAGATCCATCAAACTTCTGATAGAATTGTATTTCCCAAGCCACTTAAGAACTTCAGAATCTGTTTCTGTAACTCAAAATGATAAAGAAAAAATAATGGGTTAAAAAAACATTAAAAACATACAAAAATGAAGTTAAAGGATTCTATCACTACATATAGAAAAATAATTTAAAATTGATAAATTCTATACCCTGACTGCTAAGAAGCCATGTTACGTAAAGTGATGTTTCCACAAGCATTATAGAACCAAAGGTACTTCGGATGACGTGTTATGTCTTACAGACATGACAAGATACGACACCTTATAATACATGACAAGATTTCTCTGAAGGCTCAGAAAGGGCCTGATAATAAATTCCAAAACTGTACTCCATCTTGGGATTCTGTGACTAAAAACTGAAATAAAATATTTGTTCCAATAATGTCTTACATTTCAGTCAGTTACAGGGCTGCTCTAAAGAATTTTATTGATATTTAAAAAAAACCACAAACAAATTAGATATTTGGTTTTAGATTCCCAAATAATTATGACGTGTTAGTAGTACAAATATGGATTAGATATCTTAGATATATTAGATATATTTAGAGACATTTATCTTAGAGATATAGATATATTAGATATAATTCTTCAAACAGCTCTATTATGAGCATTCCTGTTACTTTGTAAAATAGACCTAATCATGACCAAAACATATTTGGTCACTCAGGAACAAAGTCAAAATCTAAAGATTAGATAAAAATAAATGCAATTTTTTGGAAAGTATTCTGGGAAAAGTTCCTGGAAAGCAAAAGGGAAGGGGAAAGGGAAGGGAAGGGAAGGGAAGGGAAGGGAAGGGAAAGGCATAAGCTAGATCAAGTTGTGGTAATTTGTAAGTGGACTGGAATAAGTATCCTGGGATAAAGAATCATACTTTTATTTTATTTGACCTGTTAATATTAAGTATGTTAAGTTTATAAGTACCAAAAACAACCTTTTTCTGTAATATTTTTCTCTGATATGAAAATTACTTTGACCCCTTTTGACATGCTCTCTGTAAATTTATTGTCATTAAAATAATTTAAAGAAATAAAAGATTGTATTTTCTTTTCAAAATCCAAAACTTTCAATCTTACTTTGTATTTTAATTGCTTTGGGACAAAAATGCTCCATCCCAGTAAGACTATATAATATTAAGAAAGGGAAATGAAAAGCAATCTTTAGTATCTGTGAAAGACAAAATTGGAAAGTGACAAGAAAATCTAGATCTTAAATTATTCACATCAATTGTACAACAAGGAGTAAGGAAATTTAAATTTTGTGACTTCATTAGGCAGTGGCAAAACCAGTGTTCAGAGGCAGGTCATGTAATTGTATTTTTCTGTAACTACAACCAACTATTCCATAGGGATCTCATACATGGAAAACCTATTTGCTACAGGTTTTCCTGATCTGCTACACCATTTCATTCTCCATTGTGCTTTTTTCTCGTGCAACAAATAGCTTCATGTGCAGACTGTTGCACTAATTTGTGGAGGTTCAAAGATTTTGAGATAAGCCTGAGATGCAAAATAGAAAAATAATCATTTTGTAAAGGGAGAAGAAATGAAGTGTTTGTTCCAGTTTAATCTTTGGTTCTATACCAATATAAATAAGTAGTAGCGAGGGTTCTAATCAGTGCTATAATCCTTTTCTTGACACTTTTTTATGTTATTGACAATTTTCACATGAAATTCACTCAAGAGAAATAATTAACAATATTTTAAAGAGGAAATAATGTTTATGTTTTGATTTTTTGCCTGCATTAAAATGTGAGCATGAAAAATTTCTCTTCCTTTTCTTATTTTCCTTTCTTCCAGTATCTTACAGACTTATTTCAGATTTTATAGGGTATTTGCCATGCTTTTATTTTCTTTCTACTGCCTTAACCCCCATATCATGACCTTCCTTGTTAAGCTAAGGGCCATAGCTTGAAATTAGATTGTTTTGGTGAGCTGAGGCCTTAATCCAACAGATGAATGACATTTTTTCTTTAAGAAAATCAGTTCATCTGAAAGATGCAGCAAATAAAAAGTCTAAATGCAGTTTATTTATCAAAATTCTTCATTACTAAACTCTTCTTATTTTTTCTATTATGTTGTTGCCTGTTTTTTCTCCTGATACAAGTACAGAGCTAAAGATTTTAACAGCAGCTGCTACAGAGAAAACTAGCTGACTGTCATCTTTCTTGGTTGCTTCCTGGTCAAAACAAGTGGGAAAGCCACTTGCAAACACTCCAAAAGTTTTCCATCTACCAAAAGAAAGTATGAATTGGGATTTAAGTCCAAATCCAACACACAGCTGTAAAAGATGCTGTAACTAAGATACCAAATTAGTTTTTTTAAATTATTTAAATAGTTGTTTAGATAGCCACAGAATATTAGTATGAACTTTAGTTAATTATTTCAACATCTCTGTAATAGCTGCCTCATGGGTGCTAAATGTTTAACAATACCAGTGGTTTCTAACCACTTATTACAGCAGCATTTCATAGTTACAGATGTAAATGATGGCTTCAGCAATTGTCAGTTGAGTTATATAATTTGAGTAACAAACATGACAGCTATTTTGATGTTGGTTTATTTTTGTACTGACAGGATTGAGAACAAGTGTTCCAAGTCAGATAAACCTCAAAGTGATTCCTTCAGATCCCAGGAAAGCATGTCAGTTCTGTTAGACAACGTGTGCAAATTATAATCTAGTAAAAACAATGGGTTTGTTGTGTTGACAAGTTTTAAACACTATGTAATTTATTTACATAGCAAAAATAACTCCAAAAAACTAGGCTAAAATATGGGTAAAAGATGACATTAATTTCTTCTGAGAGGACTCTGTGAATATCTGTTGACAGCAAAAGAACAGATTCTGAGTGGGCCTAGCTGAATATTTCCTATGAAATTATTTTCTTTTTAGTCACAACTGATCTTTTCATGTTGGAAGGACTGAAGGTATCAATTTGTCTGTTGCTATTACGTGGAGGGATTTCAAACTGCACCCTTTACTTATCTTGACTTTGTGCCAGGATCAATGATAGGTATAAACCGTATTTGCAGAATCCTTGTTTCTATGGGTAGGTAACCCCCAAGAAGCCACCTCATGATTTAGGTAAGTGTCCTATTTATATTCCAGGATGAAGAGCTTTTGAAATGTTGCACAGCACACTTGCTGGCAAAATCTATTTATCTTTGTAGTGGTATTGGATTACTTTTTTTTTATCTCTAATTTTTCTCCATCATTTAAGTTATCCCTTGGCATTGTTTCTGCTGTCTTTTACCACCTGTCTTCCTTTCTCTTTTATACTAAGTCTGTTTCCATTTCAGAAACTATTTCAGAGGCTGATTCATTAACATCAGAACCACTTAAGACCTTCTTGTGCCCAACAAGACACACTGTTCTCCTAGGAGGAACAGTACCGTGAAAATATTTGTTACCACCTGGGCTCACTTAGGTTCAATGACATTTTAATTGTTGCTGTACACTTCAGAAGTTACCAAATACTTGGATGTTTGTGAACATCAATCAGGCTCAGGGATACAAATGCCAAGTACTTATCTGCTCTCATAACTGGTGCTAATATAGACTGCTATACAGACATCTGCCAATAGCTTGGCTTCATAGCTATTTTTAACATTGTCAAAATAACAGATTTTTATGGGAAGCAGGAGTTTTACTTCTCTGCAGAAAAAAATTCAAACTGTTTATCCTCAAGAGACATACAGTCTAAATGGTCATAACTATATCATGATTATAAACAAATGAAAATAAAAGTTTTTACTGAAATATTTTTGAAATTATTGTTGCAATAATTTCTCCCGCCTCAGCTTACAAGGCTAAACAAAAAGAATTTAAGAACTGAAATATTTTTGAAATTATTGTTGCAATAATTTCTCCCGCCTCCATTTGTTGGAGAGAAACATTACTATATGTCCAGCAAGTTCTTCAAAAGGAAATGTGTAGATGGTGTTTGATTCTTTATTCACTTTAAAATGTTGTTTGTGAAATACCAGGCATTAATGCAGTTGATAATGACTGAAAAACAATATGAGGTATTTTGTATCTTTCTTACAAAACTTATCATTTTTTAAAGTGTGGCAGAAGTTTTAACCTGTTTCAAACCAATAGATTACTCACAGAAATAGGAATATGTGTTACATCAATCATGTAATTCATTTACCTTTGCCAGTTTTATTTTCTCCTCCTTTTTGTGTGTGGGTTTAGTATGATTTTATTATATTTTTGTGAAGAAGCTTTCATGTAGTACATATATCAAGTTATTACCTGACCAGAAGAAAAAAAGAGAAAATAGAAAACCACATAGCTTTTCCTAATAAATACAGCAAGTAACTTTAATAGTAAGCATATACTACTGTTGTTTAATATTTTTGTTTGCTTTTTTTTTTACTTTGTTTTGGTTTTTTTATTTTTTTTTAGTACACAGGTGCATTGCTTCCCTTTCCAAGTTTTTTTCTATATTTTGCTCAAATGAGAACAATTACGTACTATGTTTCCATCAATACTAGTCTTTGTTATGCAAGTCTTCTGTAGTGTAAGGTGACATTCATATTTTTCCTCTTTATAATATTAATGAAAAACACAGGATAAACAGTTTTTAAGCATGAAAATATAAGACTGTTAATGAGTTTCAACTCCATGTAAAATTGGGAAATAAATTTTGATGAGCTATAATACATACTCTTATGAATCATCATTGGCAATGATCTATTCTTTCTCAAATTACAGGGTTATATGTTGGAATTTTAAAGATTTGTGGAGAAGAAGAGTACTCTGTTTTCTCTGGGGCATAAAGTAGTTTACATAAACTGTAAAATGCAAATATTTCCCTGACGATTTGTTTTCCTTGGGAAATTAAGACCTTTTAGTTGTGATCTTATTATGGAAGAAAATAGTGCCTGAATTTCAATTCACTAAAACTCATACCACACACTGCATACTGTGTTGCTTGCAGAAATATTTGTTACCAGGGATTTGAGGTGAATTATGCAAATTAAGCTGTAACAGAAACCAGATCCAATCTTAAGAGTCAGAAAGAAAACTGAAGAGAGCATGTGCTTACACAAGCATTAGGTATTTCACACAGGCCTAGAAAATATTTTTGTTATTGTTCAGATTGCAGAGAAAACATTTGCATAAAATCGGTATTATCATATAATATGCATGTCTATAAATCTCTGGAGTGAATGTTAGAAAATAAAATATTCTATTTTTATTACTTTTTAATTATTTTTAATAAATGTAAATATATATATATATATTTGTACTTTCAGCTGCTTTCAGTTCCTTAATTTTTTCCATCTGCTGTTCAAGATTAATTTTTGCATTCTGACTCTTCTTATTTCTATTTTTTTCAATCTGAAACATAATTTATTTACAAGTGAAAAGCACAACAAAGCCACACAGTATTTTAGTCTTCATGCTTCTAAGAGGATCTGCAATTAAGTGCTTTTGTTCTTTCTCAAATGTGGCAAAGAAATGCACAAAGATTTGGGTTTTTTTGTTGTGGGTAGGTGGAACTTAAGGAGAATTCTAGGGCAGGCATGAATATATCTGCTATCAACAAACTACTTTCTTTCCAAGGGTAACTTAACAATCAAATACCAAAAAGAGACAACAATTTGCAATTATGATACCAGCAAATCTGCCACCCTTCTTCCCAAACAGCAAACCCGTGACTGAAAATCACTGACTGAATCATAAAAACAAACCACCATCAAACCCACCATTTCCCCTGGAAAATAAAATTTTGTAGATTCACAAGGAGATAAAAAAACCAAGGTTCTCTGCCAAAAAGAATCACAATAATAGCCCTTTGGTTACAGGCCCACTGTGTGCTTTCCTTTTATCTATCCTTGTCACAACCTGCCCCTGAAGCGGGGGTAACTGAGGTAATTGATAATAGATCCCCTGTGGCAGCTTAAAGTGAAACAACACTGAATGACCAGGATATATATGGCAGGTTTATTTTAGAACAACTTGGTTGCAATTTGGAAAGGAGAGGCATGTAGCCATTTTGGTTATTATCTATAGAAATATAACAATATAAAAGTACAAAAATATCAATTAAGAACATATATAAGGAAAAGAAGGAAAGAGAAAGACAGGATAAGAGTAGGTAGTGAAGAGGAAAGATTTCACCACCCACAGATCCAGCAATGGGACTTGCTCAAATTTTGATGTCCATTGGTCAAAGTGATGGTTGCAGTCTTGATCCCTCAGGGGTGAGGGAAACTCCTGAAAAAAATTCAATGGTTGCAGGTGGGAACATCCAAGTACCTTTACCTGTGGGGGAGCTTTAAGTTGTCTGATGCAACACATGTGCGGTTCTCTGGAACCCAAGATAATGTGCATGGAGGAGCTTTAAGTTGTCTGATGCAACACATGTGCGGTTCTCTGGTGGAAGGCCCAAGATAATGTGCATGGGGGTACTTCAGGGGTCTTTGATGGTTTATAACACCTTCTACAACATTACAGCTGGTTTATAACACCTTCTAACACATGACAGCTGTTTCCCACACCAGAATAGTTGAGACAGTTGAGACAGGCTTATTCATCAGTCAGTCCCAGGTTATCAAGAACACAATTAGTTGCAGGGCTAAACTGCTTTGTCTAAACAGAAGTCAGTTTGGTGAGGTCATCGTCCAGTGGTGGATGCTCGCCCCCTGCACCTGGGCTGTTCTTACACAGAGCCAAGATCTCACCCCCACACACCCAAAAACTCTCCTGCTCCCTTTAGGTTGTGGGGTGAAAACCTGGCCTCAGCAAATCTCCCACTGCTTTTGCAAATGGCCTGTCTTTTGAGTCATTAACTTTTAACATTTCAGTCTCACAATCCTAAGTACCTAAAAGCGTGGGTCCCAGTTATGTTTGTTTTGTAATTGTCTCCAGTAATTTCTTTATGAGAGGTAAAAAGTTGATTTATAGATACATATAGCAATTGAATTTCAAAGAAAAGTCTGATCCCTGTTTGCAGATCAGCTTTGAGGTTTCTAGGGAAGTATTTGTGATAAATGTATTTATTATTTTATTATTTGCATGAAGCATAGTACATGTGCTAAGGACTTTGCAGGATTCTTGCTTGACAAAAGATTAACTTTAGCATTGAAGACTAGCTGGTGCAATTCTAACTCTGTTTAGTGATGGCATAATTATGATGGTTTTTTTACATAAATATCTTGTAACAATTTTGAGGAATTTTAGTAGAATTTTTTTACATATGCAAATGTCACTGAGAAGAAAAGCATTCTTTGGACAGAGAAGCAGAAGATGGCAAATTGTGGTGCCAGAAATGGCAGAATCTGGAAAGAGCCAAATGATAAAACCTCTATTCTCTTCATAGTGAGGAACTTGCAAATTATACATTAAGTTGATTGAAAGTTAGTTAAGGTATGTACTTCAGCACTCTCTTCAACTGCTGGAGAAAAGATACATCTGAGCTTTAAATCTACCAACTTCCCTTGTTTGCTGGCAGAAGAAAAATGCATCTTACTTAAATATTGTCACTGGCAAGGGACAATCCATTTCCTTTAGTTCCATGAAGAATACAATACTAACTAAAGTTAATTAGCAATTTTAGCTTGTAAAATACTTGGAGTGCATTTTTTTCTTTACTATTTGCCTTTCAAAATACACATCACTACCGGAAGCCAGCAGTGGCTTTTGGTTTGAAGAAGACAAAAAAACTAGTATGATTAAATCAAATAGAAGGCAATAGCGCAGGTATATGAACATCTTATGCACAGAGAGATGGACTACATGGTGAG
The DNA here is from genome assembly GCF_017590055.1 of Onychostruthus taczanowskii. Lineage (NCBI taxonomy): Eukaryota > Metazoa > Chordata > Aves > Passeriformes > Passeridae > Onychostruthus > Onychostruthus taczanowskii. The sequence continues at coordinate 9,657,135 of NW_024499239.1, read as the reverse complement.
AAATTAGTAGACAATCACTTCTCAAAAGGAAACTGTATTTTGAGCAAATCCACTGTCTCCATCTATTAACTTATGAAATATATTTGAAAGAAACATTTTCTTAATCAAGCAGTAAAGGATGAGAATTCAAAAGAGGTTAAAAGAGCAGTAGCTCCCTAATTATCACAGCTCAATGTGTAGTATGTATACTTCAAGCTATGCAATGTAACAGACCCCACTTAAGCATCTGCAAGCATTTAATTTCTTAGCAAGTAATAACTAAACTAAAGCCTAAAAATTAATTTAGAACCATATGACTAAGAGTCATGAAGTTAAATTAAATCATAGTATTCTCACAAGCAACTTGCTATGATTTCTTCTCCAGTGAACACTAATCACCTGGTACGTATCATTTAGAACTACCAAAGTGATTCGTCAATGCAGCATTAAGATTTCTAGATATTCACATAATCACAGAATCATGTAAGTTGGAAAACACTTCTAAGATCTTCAAGTCCAACCTTTGCCTCATCACCTCCTTGTCAAGTATTCCACAGCACTAAGTGTCACGGCCAGTCATTAACTGAACACCTTCAGGAATGGTCCTCTGCAGTTCATTCCAGTGTTTAACAAAACTTTCCATGAAGAAATTCTTCCTGATGTCCAACCTGAACCTCCTCTGGCACAGCTGCAGCTGTGTTCTCTGGTCCTGTTGCTGGTTGCCTTGAAGGAGAAGATGATCCTCACCTTGTTACAACCTCCTTTCAGGTAGTTGTAGCAAGTGATAAGATCTCTTCTGAGTCTCCTTTTCTCCAGGTGAGAGAAAGCCATATTGTATGAAGTACAATTCCTCTGTGAATTTTTAATTTATTTTTATTTCACTAATTATATTATAAACTATGATATTTATTATATTTACAGCAATATTTCTTTGTATTTAATAGATATGAAATGGAGAACGAGCATAGTAACTAAAGTTCATTAGATGACAGTGATCAAAAATAAAACAAGAGAAAAGTTATGATTGTTGCATCTAAATACCTACACATGTATGCATATGTCTCTGTGTGTATATATATGCCAAACTTCACCTTAAAAGATTTGGTAAACATCCCATTGCTGCCAGTCACAAGTCCAATGTAATACAAAGGAAATTAAGCCATGAGGGTTAAAAGATCTGAGGCGTTCTCTGTCAGGCTGGACAGAAGATCATGGTCCAGTGAGAATGTTGTCTTATTCCATATGCTGACATTATACTCTTGATGCTCTCAGCACCTACATACAAGCATCTAAATTTGAAGAAAACTAGTTTTCTGGGGAGACAGATATCCTGGCCTCTGCTGCTGTCGAAACCCAGGTCTAAAGGCCCTTGGTCTCCTCTCTAATTATTGTCACTCAGACCTCTGCACACATACCTACAGAGTAGGCAGAATGGATCAGAATTCATCCTGAGGAAAATTCTACATTTACATACATTTATAATGAAGAAAATATTTAAATCATTATTTTCCTGACACAAATACAGCATTAAAAAGGTAAAAAGTAATACAAATATTATAAGTAAAGGTCATTTCCACTGTGAATAGTCCAGTTGAGTGAGGTCAACTGTATTTATCAAACATAAAAATTATAATAGTAGGAAGCAGAACCATCTTTATCTATCAACATTTTTGTTAAAATGAATTGGTTTTGACTAGCAGAATATTCTAATGGACTAGTCACTGTCAAAATACTAAAAAAATCTCTTAAAAAAATACCACTTCTCCCCCAGCCTCTCTCCAGCCCTACACCTCTGACAGAAAATGTATTTCAGCTGTTCCTAGGCATGGCAGTCTTTTTTTTTCATACTAGAAATAGCTTAAGAATAGAATATATAAGCATTTTATACAGGTTCCTCTTCAGTCCTTACTTAGCAATTTAAATATGGAAAAGTTTATCAACTGCAACTTTAACTTCTTGGCATGTCTGCACATCAGTTTGGTAAGAATCCTACTTCACCTTAAATAAATAAAAATCCACAAAATCACAGAGTCACCAAATGGGTCGATTTATTAGAGCCCCACAGTCTCTAATAACTGGGTCCCTGGGACCCTGCTCAAGTCCCTGGGTCATCTGGCCCAGGCTCCCTGCTCAAGCAGGGTCATCCCAGAGCACACAGCACAGGATTCTGTCCAGATGTATCTTGAATACATCAAGTGGGGGAGACTCCACATCCTCTCTGGTCAACCTGTTCCAGTGCTTGGTCACCTGCACAGTAAAGAAGTTCTTTTTAATCATCAGGTGGTGCCTCAGCTTCTGCTTGCTGTCTCTTGTGTGCTTGCTTGGCACTACTGAGAAGAGCCTGGCTCCATCCCTCTGGACACCCTCCCTTACAAAGCAGTCTCTTTTAAATAAACATTTTAATGGTAATAATCATATTTATCTTGCATGTATGATTAAATGCAACATCAAGATGAGTAAGAAAGTGATGTGCACCATTGCATTTTGAAATGTGTACAACGAGGAAAGAGGAAAGCAAAGTCTTAGTCACTAGGTACTAAGAGATCTCATTTTCACACTATGTTCTGTTTGAGATTTTAATATTTGTAAGGGAGACTTAAGTGGTTCCATCTTTATATGTTCTTCTATTCTACTTTTGAAATGTGTAATATTTATTAAAAAACCCAAACAAACCAATTGATATAAGAATAATAGCAAGATACAATAGAGGTTAGTCCATTTATTCCTTTTAGTTTGAGAAAACCAAACCTACAAGAGGTAACATCATTTGTTAGTGATCATGAGAAAAAAAAGACTTTTTTTAGTAGAAAATTTATTAGTAGAGCAAGAACAGAGTTAAATATCTTGTTTCAGGTTGGCAAGTACAACCTACTTGGTTTCAGCTGTCTGTTCTAAAAAGAATCCACTTCAAATTTTTAAGATATTTAAAAGTTTGGGAAAGGAGTTTCAGATGTCTGGAAGTGTTTACAGCTCTTTGAACTTACGCTGCATGGTGCCAGTCAAACATTCAGATTTGCAGATAGATGAATTCTCCTTCTATGCAGTAAATTTTAAAGTATATTTCTTATGAATTCTTATTATTATGAATTATCTTTTACTTATCTGAAACATTTCTGAGTAATTTATATTATTTACCATTAAATATTTACTTTTATCTATGGAGTGTTTGGAAGCTCACTGCTGTGATCAGTAATCAGTATTTTAGCCTTGGAAAAAGAATTTTCCTTTTGGATCACAAGAAAAAATGAATGGTCAAAGTCTCTTCACAGACAAGAGTTAAAGCTCTCCATAAATCAGTATATAGTGTGTGTATATATACATATATATATATATTTATATATATACACACATATAGTTCATTGTTGTGAAATTAATATGGCATGTTGCACTCATCTGCTACTCATGACATCTCTACAGGGCATGAGATGAGTTAAACATCAGTGCTTAAAATGAAGTGCAAGTTTTCTCACATTTGGCTGCCTATATGAAGTACCAGTATGACTATTAAATTAAAAACAACAATAAAAAAAAGCCAAACAACACCAACAAATGCCCACGTCCTGTTTTAAGGCCAAACAGGTAATAAAACAGTTATTCTGTTGTTAATCTTTACAAGTGTTTCATTGCAGTGTTGGACCCATGTATTCCAATATATTCATCCCCCCCTTGTCGCTGTCAGTCATTTGCACAACTCCCAGAGAGAAAAGGAGTATGTATAGCATGTGCTAAGACAAATTAATGTCCAAATATCTGAAGTGAGCATCAAGTGACAAGGGATGACAGAGAAGTGTGATTTTTACATTTGGTCTTGTTTATTACTGTAATTATAAAAGGCAGATGAAAATTATTAATTTCAAAAGGGAAAGCATACAAGAATAACAATAAACTGAGACGAGGCATAGATATTTTCACTTTCATGTGAACTTCCCTGGTTCTTACTGGGGAGATAAATTGCATGGGGAGATAAAATGCATAATAGTCCATCCTGAGACAAGAAAATTAAGGAAATGTTTATAGGAAAGGTGGATAAGTGTTTTCAAAACATACTATGTATCCAGTTCAATTAAAAAATTGCAGCACTAAAGTATTAGGGTTTACTCCCTCCTCCAGCTCGGTTACACTTGTACCAGCATGGACCAGTGTTCTAATGGATCTATTTCTAGTTGATGAAGTCACTTTCAGTCTCCACACATACAATTCACAGCTGATGCAGAATACAAGGGAAGAGATCAGATCATTATATTACCATTCTGTAACATATCCAGTGCCTCAGAAGATTTAGAAAATGCTACAGGAATACTTTATGCCCAGCTAGTAAAAGTGCCTAATATTTTTCATCCTGACTGAACAGCAGCAGCAGCTTGATTTTTCATCTTCATTATATTCCTTTTTTTTTTTTTTTTTTTTTTTTTTTGGAGGGAGCTTTCTGGTATTTTTTTCATAATCTTAGGAGTTCTTAAAAAGACACTAGAAATATTGTAATTCTTGTGGTTTTTTGGATTGCACATCAGACTTAGCAGAATACTTTTGAGAGTCACAATTGTATTCTTGTATTTGGCCAACACTGTTCTCAATCTTCTCTCCTTCAAAATACTTCAGAATATAAGAGCTCTTCTATTCTCAGGGATTAATTTACCAATTTAAAGCAGTTGGAATATTTTTTTTTAATGTCTGTTTCCCATTTTCCCCTGATTTTCCCTTCCAGCATATGAAAAAAGACTGTCTTTGCACTGTGAAGTCTTCAATTAAGCAGATAAACAATAGTCTTATGAAAAACATTCATTATTATATTCATTTCCCCTTTGCAATTTAAACCATAAACTGAAAATTTAAATAAATAGAAACCATGTATAATTTGCAATTAATTTTCCCCCACTTTCTCTTCATCTAGTGAACTGTCAAAATATTTGCTCATGACATAATGAGTCAGATTTTTTCTGCTTTCCATGTTTTCTGCTGTACATGGAGGCAAAATTTTTGTAGCTATCAGGTTTTCTTCATTTTCAGAGGGAAAGCCCATACATTTCTATTTTCAAAACATGCTTTTGAACCTATATTATACCTCACATTTTTAAGAATTTCTGGCACTTAAAAAGTCAAAATCATAGACTACCAGAAGATAAAAAAGCAAATCAGAACAAAAAGTACATATCAGACCAAAAGGTACAGAGCAAATTTAAGTATGCTCTGCTTCAGGCTGTATTAATTTGAGGAAGAGTGTGATTCAAACACAAAAAAAGTACTACTCTGAAAAAAAAACCCAAAACCCCTGCTTATTTAAACTTCTTAAAGTAGAAGTTGTAAACTATCCGAGAAAGAAACTGGCCAAGTGAGGATATAAGTAGATATGATTGGCCAGAGTAGTTTGAAAAGTTTCATTGGCCAGGTCTCTGCATTCCTCCACAGTTATGGTGGAAATATCCTATTATTGTTATGACGCAGCTGAAAGAAAGCAAGCTTACCCTGCACAAATATACATGGTGATTGTCTTTGCCTTTCTTTCCTGTGATGAGGTCATACAGTTAAGAGCAAGTTATATCCAAATTATACTGAGTTTAATCAAGCATATAAAAAGGTCTCATTTGACCTTGTGCTGGGATCCATTCAACACAGAATCATTTGCCAGGATCTGTTTGACTTCTGTCTTGATATCTGAGGCCCATTTTGTGCAACCCAGTGGGGGAAATACTTTGTGTTTCTCATCTCAGTGATCAACTCTAGCTCCTGCTCACTGAATATTTCAACTTCACTGAACATTATAGAATTTGTGAACATGGTAAAAAGCAAGAACAGAAATATTTGCCATTGTCTTCAGTAAATTTCATTAGGGATTCTACCTGTGCAAAGCATTCTGGATTAATTTGTGACTGTGATAACCAATGATTGATCAAATCACCATTAGCGTATTCTAGCAAATTGTCATTCACAAATACTATATCATCAGTTAGATTTCTGTAAAAGTTCATCAAAAGAGCTGTGATTATAACCCTCAAGAGCTATTTTGAAATACTTTTGAAATTATTTCATTATCCTGCATTAAAAGTACTTCCAGAAGCAATTTTTAAATTGTTGAATATAATTATATTTGCAAATCTTAAACCTTGCTAACACAATCACTTCCACACTTCATAAGGTGAAAAATTTCCTACCTACAGGTAACACAACCTGCAGAGGGGACTCTATTAGAATACAATTCATTACATTAGTTTTACCATCTTAGTTCTACAACTTTTTTCATACCTTCATTACCATCAGGGACACAAACCCAGAGCAGACAAAAAAATTACAAAATAATCTTCATAGAAAATCCTTTTTAGTTTGTTAGCAAGTAAAACTATGAGAAGATGCAAAATGAAAAAAAAAAATAGATGTGCATTCAGAAAAAAAATCAATATGGCTCTATGCTTGTGCACAGGAACTCAGTCTTGACATTTCTTTATTATTCTTGGCATTTACTTTATATTAACATATATAATTTCTGAAATAGCTGAGAAATAATTTTAAATAATTTAAATTGAGAAACACTGTATTTCATAAACTAATATTACTCACAATTGTTTAGGGAAATTAAAATCTCTATTTTACACCTCAGATCTCAGCACTAACAAAATAACAATAAGAAAGCAAAGCAACTGTCAAAGGAGAAAAAAGTTAATTAAGTAATGGAAAAAATGTAATAATAATGAAGACAACAAAGGGGGTCAATGCAACATCTTACATGAAGGTAAAAGTCCAAAAGAAAAAAACATGTTTATGTGTCACTTTTGTCCATACAGGTATTCAGGCTGGACTGATGGGCGAGGACAACTGTATGAGGCTCACCAAGGCCTAGCGCTCCAGCCACAGCAGCCCCTGCAGTGCTGCAGGCCGGGGGATCTGTGCTTGGAAAGCAGAAAAGGAGGTGCTGGTCCACAGCTGCTGAACATGAGCCAGGGTGTGCCCTGGTGGCCAAGAAGGCCAGTGGCATCCTGGCCTGTGTCAGAAATAGTGTGGCCAGCAGGAGCAGGGCAATGATTGTTCCCCTGTGCCCAGCACTGGTGAGGCCACACCTCAAACCCTGTGTCCAATTCTGGCCCCCTCACTGCAAGAAAGGCATTGAGGGGCTGGGCTGAGACCAGACAAGGGCAAAGGAACTGGGGAAGGATCTACAGGGTAAGTCATGAGGAGCAGCTGGGGGAGCTGGGGTTGCTTAGCCTGGAGAAAAGGATGCTCAAGGAAACATTATCACTCTCTACAACTGCCTGAAAGGAAGTTGTAGACAGGTGGCTGTCAGCTTTTTCTCCCGGGTAACTAGCGACACGACAAGAGAGCCTTAAGCTCTAGCTTAAGGCTAGAGCTAGGGAAGAAAAGTTCAGGTTGGACAACAGGATGACCTTCTTTATGTAGAGTTGGAATTTATGCGGAGTTCCCATTGGAATGGGCTACCTAGGGAGGTGGTGGAGTGACCATCTTTGGAGGTGCTCAAGAAACAAGTGGACGCGGCATTTAGTGCTGTGGTCTAGTTGACAAGTTATTTATTGGTAAAATATTGGACTCGATCACAGAGGTCTTTTCCAACTTAAATCATTCTGTGATTGTGTGGAATAAAAAGAACCATGGATCTTAGATACATATTACAGTACTACTCAATGGAAAATACTCTTATTGTTAAAAAAAACCCAGTTTGATATCAACAGGTGGTTCACTCTATGAGTGCCTCAAATGTTATTGGTCATTAAGGTCAATGTAGAAGCAAGTTTTAGTCCAATGAATTATAATGCATTAATTAGTGTAATAACTCATCTAAGATGTTGATTCTAGAAAAAAAGTAAGTTGAATTATTTTGATTTGCATAGTCACATAAAATCTACAGTTATGAAGAACTTATTGTTGCCATCAATTCAGATGTTTAAACAGAATATAAACTTTTTCAACAGTTTGATTCTGTTATCTAATTTTTGTGACTATCTAATTTCTGAACTGCTAAATTCTTCCAGAAAAATAAAATGCCTAACTTAAAATCACAGCACTGTGTGTGGTTGTACAATAGCCCATGTAGTGCTGTGTTGAATGATATCACACCACAAAAATTATTATTCAGTATAATGCATTATTTATAGTTTGGGCTTGCAGATGTTGAAGTGCATCATACATCAATAACTACTTTGTTGGCTATCAGTAAAGGTTGTTTGAAGGGGAGCTTTTTACTTCTTTACTCAAGCAAATTGAGAAGAAACAGAAAAAGAAACATTTTGCTTACAAACATATCACAAACTATTTCAAAGAAGTCTCTTAAAGCAAAATAAAATAAATCAGATAAATAGAAATACAAATATATATAGAAAATACTAAGTTTTAGAAAGTCCTCATATGACCTTATTTTGAGTTCGGTTGCTTCATCTCAGTGAAGATGTACCAGAGATTAATGAGATTCATGCAAAGGCGACAAAAACGATTAATGATAAGGTAAGATTTACATAATATGAGAGGTTACAGTGACAAAGTAATAGGAAAAAAGAAGATTGTGGGAAGTTAAGTAACTTATGAAGGACAAATGGAAACGGATCACTTTCACTTTTTAATTTAGTTTTTGTCCTGGGTTTAAAAACTCAGTGGGGAAATTAAGGCCACGCAAGCCATCCCCTTTTCTATAACGGAGAAATAAATGCTAAGGGAGACTGAAGTCGGAGTCACAATTTTCAAAAGAGGCTTGTAATAAACACAACAATAATAATAAATGAGTCCACAAAAAGAGAATGGCTTAATCAACAAAGGCAAGGTACCACGGGCCCCCTCCCGGCCCAGGGCAAAACCAAAATTGTGGCTGCCCCCATGCTGTCTGCGACGTGGTGCTCATGGCAGCAAAGGATAGCACACCAGAGAGGTTCTTTTTGCGGCTCAACCTCCTCCTCCCAGCCCAGGAAAAAATGCAATAACAGGGACAGAACAAAACCCGGAGAGCTGTTTTGGACCGGGAACTACTCTGCCGGGCGATGGGGGCGGCACGGTCCGGACGGGCCCAGCCTCTGCGGGGTGGCGGGCTCTGTGTGCCCGGGGCCGAGCGGCAGCGGCCCTGCGGGTGCTGGGGCTCTCTCCCAGGGCAAGAAACTGCAGCCCCAAGCTGTGCTGGGTGTCTGTGTATCCGAGGGTGAGCGGCAGCGGCCGTGCGGGTGCTGGGGCTCTCTCCCAGGGCAAGAAGACGCGAGCCAGCAGGAGCGTGTGGCTGGGTCGGGAGCGGGCTCTGGCTCCGCGTGGCTCGGCGGCTCCGCGTGGCTCGGCTGCTCCGGGGGTCACCCTCGCCCTCCACTTCCAGCGGCAACTGCATAGCTCCTGCATAGGAGCTTTTCAAAGTCTGGACTCCATGGGGACGGAAAAATGATGAAAGGGAACCTGCGGTGCTGGTGATCGGTCCAGGCAGCCCCTTCCCTTCGCCAGCACCGGGCCAGATAAGAACGACCACCTTTCCGCTTCCCCCGCTGCCTTAAAAATGTACTCCACTAACGATGACCTAGAGATACACAATTGTGTAAGATACACAATTGTGGTCACCTCTACATAATGCTAAACTCTGCCTCCTATCCCTGTAACTAGGACAGTTTTACAATCAAAAACCGACAGAAAATCTAAAGCAATACAGAGCCCTTTCTTTCGGGCTTTCCACGCAGAGGCCTTCGGGCTTATGGAATTGAATTTAGGTTTTGTTCACATTTAGAGGTTCTGAAAGACCCCTCTTACCGAACTTCCCCCATACTTGTCTGCTTATATTCTTTACTTGAGTGGCTATGCAAGAAAGCTAGTCTTCAAACTATTTTCCCCTCAGTTTATTCAATCTAAAAAAGTCTAAAGGAGACTGTGAGATTATCCTTTATTCTTTTGAAAGATGTTTTCTTTCTCTTTTTTTTTTTTTAACTTTTGCAAGAGTTTTTATTTTTGACTCTTTTAAACACTAATTGAAAATCTAAACTGTATTATGTGATGACTATGAATGTTTAAAATTCAAACAGTGGCCTATGAGTGACACTGCATATAGATTTTGTATTCTAATAAGAGGTTAACAGCTCAGATTATCTCTTGTAATTCATATAAGTATTCCTGACACTGAAATTCATGATCTAAAAAGATGATAAAAACATACCCAAAAGAGAGAAAAGGGAATACTGAGGAAAAAATATACTGTCACTCGAAGTAATAGATTTGGACAGTACATTTTGCATTAAATAAGTAATTTTTTTTGTATAAACTGAAGGTAAGCTGAGAAAGGATTTAATCATCAGAACTACAAAAATGCATGTTAATTGTGAATGTGAATAAAATAACAGGTTTGTAAGTTTTTATGTCCTTCTATTTTATGATTTAATTGTGATTCTAGAAGACTTTTCCTGATCTGCTTCTTGCACTGGCTAGCCTGCTACAAGACTGTTGATTGCTTCTCCATAGCAGGAGGGATGAGCCTAAATCACTCTCTACATTTCCCTGCTATAAGAGTAAAGAAGATGTTTTCTTCAAATAGCAAGAACTTTTTGCTAAGAAACAATGACTACTAGCCAGATCTAGAAACAAGCGTTTAGAGCAAATGAAGCAATTCACTAACTCACTAAGGCAGCTCCTCTGTTAAAGACACTTTAACTAACCTGTGTATTTAATGTTGTGTTCCAGTTTGTTTCCAGATGTTTGGAGATTTTAAGTATTGAAATGCAGAAGGATCATCAACAAAGTTGTGTGTTAAGATGTTAATCTTTAAATTCAATTGCACATAGAAATGGGGTTCATCTGTAAATTTTGAAAAAAATTAACAGACCTCTGGTTTATTTGGTTTAATTTTCTGTTTATTTGGTTTAGTTATTAACCATCTCACATAACTCTAGCTAAGTGCCTAAAGTTAATTGCTTAGTTATGTCTGTCGGCATCAAGTAACAGATTAATGATGTTAACTAGTTTTCCTGTTAGCTGTGGTGAAAATATAGACAACTAGATTACACCAGACACAGAACACTGGATGTCAGATGACATGTATTTTATCTGACGTGCTTTACGTCAGTTACTAATACTTTTTTCTCTGGATGCCTGCACAGAACTGCATAACGAAAATAGACAATCATGTCTACTCAGGAGTGTATCTAAAACAGGTGATATGAATAATCTCAACAGAGACAGAAGAAAACCAGCTGCCATGGTTTACACCAGCTGGCAACTAAGGCCCATAGCTACTTGCTCATTCCCTCTCAGGGGGAGCGGGGAGAAAATCAGAAGGGTAAAAGTGAGAACACGTGGGTTGAGACAAAGACAGTTTATTAGGTAAAGCTGTGTACACGAGCAAACCAAAAACAAGGAATTTATTCAGCCCTTCCCAGGGTGGGAAGGTATTCAGCCATTCCCAGGAAAGCAGGGCTCCGTCACATGTAATGGTGACTTAAGCAGACAAAAACCACCACAATAAATGACTCTTGTCCTTCCGCCTTCTTCTTTCCCCAGCTCTATATGCTAAGCATGATGCCAAATGATAGGGAATATTCCTTGGATTGGTTGGGATCAGCTGTTCCTGCTGTGTTCCTCCCCAGCTTCTTGTTCACCCCCAGCCAACTTGCTAGTGAGGTGGGGTGAGGAGCAGAAAAGCCATTGATGTTTTATAAGAACTGATCAGCAGTAATGAAAACATCCCTGTGTTATCAACCCTGTTTTCAGCAGAAACCCAACACATAGCCCCATACTGGCTGCTGTGAAGAAAATCAACTCTGCTACAGCCAAAACCAGCACATCGGCATAAATATATTTAATTATCTTCCTAATTTTTAAACTAATAAAACTATTTGTGATGGATCACTACTCCATTCATAAAGAGATGGATGCCTTCAAAAGATACCTCGTGCCAATCAAGTGCGACCATGTGCATATGTGATGGAACTTTTTTGTATCATATGGCTTTATTAACATCACAAGTAGAGAACCAGTTTTTTTCTAGATATTCTTTATGCTTAATCCTTACAGGAAGAGGAATTCAGAGGCAGAAGACAGTAATTTTTTTTCAGGCTTCTGAAACATTGTCCACAGTTTTCCAAACCATTTTGTACTTATTAAAATATTACATTTTAATCTGTAAAATGTAAAACTTTTGTAATATTTTATGATTTTACAAATGAAGTAGTTATATATTGCCTTTGCTTCATACAGATAATTATCACAAAAATCTTGGTGAAGGTTAAGCTTGAGTAAGCTGAAGGTTATGGTAGGAAATAGCTCTAGAAAGCAGATGTGCTTCATTCTTTTTACATATTTCTTCTTTATTCGTTTTCATTCATTCACAATAAAATGTCCTTTGAGACAGTATAGCATCTTAATACATATGCAATACTGTGAATCTGAGCAGAAAGTAAATACTATCTTTTCATATGCATGAATGTTAAAAAAGAAGCATCAACCCTAGTTTCTTTTCGGTAGTGAGCACTTCTTGGCAGTACACATTCTAAAAATCTTAATAATGCATTCCAAGAAAAAAATAAGAGAAAAAACAAGCAAGCAAAATTTATTATTAGAAATATTTTATGGATTCTATTTTTCTTATTAAGAAATTTTATATCAACAACAATTTTAATTGCAGTGTTCTCATTTACATCCAAGACTACAGCCAGGAAAAAAGGTGATTGAAAACAAGGAGCTATGAAGTTGTGCATGTCTTTAAGCAAGTCAAGAGATTCAGCCACTATGTTCCTTATCATAGTTTCAAAAGGGAAGAACCAAAAGATAAATATCTTTTTCTTATGACAGTCCCATAATTGACTGTCCCACATTCCTTGTGGATGATCAGCTAGTTTCTAGCAATCTCAAAAAAGCATACTACTACTACTTCAAAACAAAAAGCATTCAGGTTTGTTTGTAAAACCTGTGCCTTTTTTTTTACCAATGCTAACATGTCATGTATTATCTCTGAAAACCAAATTAAACCATATTGCAGAGCTTCAAAAAACAGGCTCACAAGTAATGGATATTCATTTCAAAACAAGGTTTCCTACAATTGTTTCAGAAGTCAGGAATTTTTTTCTTCTTAGAGTTTTATTTAATAGTTAAACTCAAATTTTTTGGTGTTTTTTTTTTCTTTCACTATAATTTCTTAACAGGAGCAAAGACAGTATTCATTACATGCAGAGTTCTAGCAACAATGCCAGCCACAAAATGAACAAAATACAGATATTAATAAAATCAACCCTTTTGTAAAGTATTTTATGCATGCAAAAGTTGTACTTCTCATTAAATTTCTTTTATTGCTTTAAAGCACCTGTATTTTATGAGCTCTTCTCTATGAAATATAAAACAGAGGTTTACAATACTTGGAGTTAAAATTGTATCCATAATTCAAATAAATGTTTCTGGGTGAAGACATAATATCTAGTTTCTCTTCCAGTACTCATGGTATATTATGGGATAACTCTGATTTAGTTTACATTATTTTAGATCTCAGAAAAATTCACCAGTGTTGCATAAGTGGAGTTCAGTTCAATTCACCTGAGAATGTTTGATTAAGAGATGAAAGACATGAAAAGCCAAAAGAATATTGAGAAAAGTACAAATACGAAATAAGGGGAAGTAAAGGGTCTAATCTAAAACATTTTTTCTAACATATAGTCCTACCAAAAAAAAAAAAAAAAAAAAAAAACAGGCAAAATTATTTTAGTGTTATTGTTGTACTGTGTTACTGGCTTATGTTGCTCTGTTTACTTCTGCACTGGCTGCCTTTAGGATTAAATTTACTGTAAATCCAAGTTGCTGAAGTAGGCATTGACTGTATCTCTGAAAAGCTACCTTCAGGGATCTGTGCACACCCTCAGTGCTTACAAGATTGATTTGTAGCTTCAAGCATAAGACACTTAAGGGGATCTGAAACTAGGATGGCCGCACAGGTGACGTTATATCCTGCACAGGGTGAGATAAGAAGCTGGATGCTCTGTTAGTGCCCCCTGATGGGCAGCTCATGCAACCCTTTCAGATAACACATGAATCAATAAAATACATACTTAAGATGACAATAATATCTATATTTTTAAAAATAATAAAACAAAACCAAAGCAAATTTAACATGCTAAGTGTAAAAAGTAGAGGATGTTAAAAACCTGGAAAAAGGTAAGATATATGAAATTCTTATTTATTACATCTGACAGAGATGTAAACCTATTTATCAGAGGCAAACTGAAACAGAAAAAAACCCTCAAAATTAATTATTTGGATCAACCTTTTTATTAAATGTAATTTTTTTAAAGAAAATTGTTCCAGTATCAATATGAAAACTTGTAATAACATAAAAAACCCAAAGGGCCAATTAATCACATAGGGAGATGGAACAGGAAGGATATATCATCTTTCCTTAAACTGAGAGGTGTAAACTCAAGCTGTGGAAAAATCTGAATAGATTTTCTACATTTACAAGAAAGTCACATTTCTCATAACTCATCATGAGTTACATTTCTCATTGTCAAGCTGTCTTCTATCCATCCAGGTGTTGCGTTAGAAGTAGGCAAGTTGTCAATAATGTTTGAAATACCACCACTTCATATGTACAATTGAATAAACCTGGGAGAAGAAAGGACTGTTGGATGTTGATAATTTGAATATTCTGTGTAAAGAGGACAAATTTTCAAGAAATACACTTTATCTCAGAGTATCCTCTAGATTGAGAGAACTCGTGTTTACATTTTCTTAAAATATATCACATAAAGAAACACTATTATTTACAATATTGTCTCTTTAGTGTTTTATGCATTTCTAGCCTGAATAACATGTTCTCTAAGGGCCCAATTCGGCAAATATTACTGCAGTTGATTAATTTTACTTTCATGTTTCATCCCTTTGAAGTCAAATGCATCAGGAAGATGAATGCAAGTAACAGTTATATAGGCATTTGGAGAATCGGGTCTGGGATTTAAATATAGTAGAGTCTGTTGGTCTGATCAATCTAGCAAACATTTATTTCCACTAGAAAACACTAATTTAAAACATTTAAATTGTTTAGGACTGGGGCAAATGAATTAAATGACAAAATGGTGGGAAAAACCTTTTTGAACTGTAGGAAAAATTTCTGTGTGTTTAATACTCTGGTGTATGAGGAACAAGTCTGTAAGCTTTCTTTGACATAAAATAGAGTTAACCACATCATCTGGGAAAACAAAACCAAAGCAATTATCCAGAGGCTGATGTTCCTTTCAAATTGATAGATGAGGAAAGAAACTTGACTTTTTCACTTCCTGATAGCATTTGATAATTTCTGATTTAAGACATAAATGAAATTATTAGGATGTAATGAAATTCTGTGGTATGGTACATTGTCTTCTTTTCACATTACTTCATAAACTGTTTAGAAAATTTAGAGCCTTATTCTTCTATAATGTATCTTCTTTGAGGCAACATAAACATGGATTTTTCCATAGTATTTTGTTCATGGTACTTATATAATATCTTTGATTGAAAATTCCCATTTCCAGTATTAACTCCCATTTTTAGTATTACCTGAATTTTGCATTAATGAAGGCTAATATTTTCTTTAAAGACAAGAAATAAATTGCATTTGTTTAGTGGTTTATTTAAAATAATACTTGTGTAGAAAATTACTCATAAAACTTTCCCTGGAATAGCATTATATATTATATTTATATTTACACACCCCACTATAAATAGAGATAGATGTATATATACACCTACATACTCCTAATAAGGGACATGAATCAACTTTAAATGTAAATGTCTTGCTTATTTAAAATACATACATTGCATTTTATTTCTTCTAATAAAATAAATTACCACATTCTGAATTATTCTACTTCCATCATGTTGTCCTCCCCAGTAATTACTTTTTAGGAAGTGCATACCTTACAGTTCCTAGTAAACGTAACTTATTTCAAAAAACTGTCTGTGGGAGGCCATTTTCAGTGCTATAACAAGCAATCTGGTAGTGAAAGACCTTTGAAATAAATTCCAAATGACCTGATAAATACAGTTGGTAAAATGATGTAGTTGGAAAGACTGTATGTTTGAGCTCTCTGCAGAACTTGGCATCATTTGATGGAATAGTACATCAAGCTTGGAGTTTACTTGGTCCTAGCCTCTTAAGTATCTTTGCACTAATCACCAGTACACCAGATTTTTGTACTTTTGTCACCAAAGTCTGATCGCCTTTTATTTTCACTCGTTAAGTATAAAGTTAGGGTTCTGAATGTGCTGTGTCATGCTAAAGAACTGCATTTTTATTAACATCATCTCTTACTGACAGCTTTGTTTTAAGACTCAGCAAATCATCAGACAGGATCTTGTGCTTACTTTACATATCCCTTAAGGAAGGTCTCGCCAAACAGCTGCTTCTTATCTGCAGGCCTAAGCAGGTGTTCCTAATGACACCATCATTAGGAAGCTCAAAAGAAAAGCTAAACATACATTTATTGCTGACAAGCTTTTAATGTTTATTATCTGTTGACTTGTTTATCTTGGCATCGGAATTTAAATGTGGACTTCTTGGCGCTGGGAGTACTTGAAAAAGTTTAGATTAAATGTAAGGAAAAATTTATTCGCATAAATTGTTGTCAAGCGTTGGAATCGGCTTTCCAGGGAAGTGGTATTGTCTTCATGTCTGGAAGTGTCCAAAAAACTTTTGGATGTGTCAGTTAAGGACATGGTGGTAGTGCAAGGTTGACATTTGGACTTGGTGATCTGTTTTTTCTCCCACAAATCTTTCTGCCACAAATGTGTCTAAATAAGGACAGTTGGTACAATTATATTTCACAAATACAAATTAGTGAATTTGATAAGTACTTGTAGGTGCAATCATATAGTTTCATGTGTTCTGTCTCAGTGCAGGTTATACAATCATATATATACCATTTTTAATTTTAAATTATACAAGCTTGTCCTTAATTGTGCACAACTGCAATAGAATTTTCATTATCATGTATTGTGTCTTTTAAAGTGAGATACAAAACCTCAGGGAAAGAAAGAGTGAATAAAGTAATATAAAGAAAACTGGAAAAATAAAACCTAAGGGATAGTATTTCTTCTTTAGATACAATCTTTATAAGGAAGAAGAGATTAATTATTTGATTTTTTTTTTCTTTGAACCACTTGAAATACATTTTCTTTACTGATCTGCCTGTTTCATGTCTCCTACAGAAAACATCTTTTATAATTTATTTCCAAATATCACTGAGTTTTTCTCCTTAAAAACTTAAAGCAGGATCATTCCTGCTTGCTGTTGAACAGTTTGACCCAAGTCCAAACAAGCACTAAAGCTTAAATTCAAGCCACCAAAACATTAGACTAAAATGAATAGAAAATTATGTGATTAAGTGCTTTGTTGGATGAAGGCCAGAGTGTTCAGTATCTTGAAGACTCTTGGGGGAATGAATAATCCAATGTAAGAAATAGTCCTGTATTAAGAGTATGTATAAAGATCAATCTTACCAAAACCAGAATTTTGGATTTATAAATTCATCTTAACTTTAATGTTGTGGAAGTCCGTGCAACATTGTTAAGAAGACTATGATTTTAGTGCAGTATTAACTGTACAGACTTTGTAATTGGATGATATCAATTTACCAGTTTTGTATTCTTCCTTCTTCTCTAACCAAACAAAAATCTGAGAGAACCTCATTTGGAGTTGTATTGAGCCTGGCTGAGCTGGCATTCATTTTCTCACAACAGCCCTCACAGAGCTGTGCATTGGTAGCTGGAAAGGTGCTGCTAGCACAGCAGTGCTTTGGGTGCTGCTGGGCAGGGCTGGCACAGCAGCAGAGCTGTCTCTCAGCATTTCCCCTCCATCACAGGGCTGGGAGTGGGCAAGAGCCTGGGAGGGGACACAGCCAGGCCAGCTGACCCGAACTGACCAAAGGGATATTCCATACCATGTGATGTCAGCTCAGATATAAAAGCTAAGAGGAGGTGGAAATGGCAGGGAGGAGACCAGGCATTTTTCATTTGCACTGTCTACCTTCTGGACCAACCACTATGTGTGCTGATAGCCCTGCTTTTTGGGAAATGGCTGAACATTGCTTGATGAAGGGAAGTAGAGATTAAACTTTTTTTTTCCTTTGCTTATGAATGCACAAACTTTATCTTTTTTCTCAGTAAACTGCCTTATCTTAGCCCATGAGTTGTTTTCCATTTTATATCCTTTCCCCTGTCCAGCTTGGAGGAGGAGTGGGAGAGCAATTTGGTGGGTACCTGGTATTGAGCTAAGGCCCATCCACCACAGAAGTCACTGATTCAAAACATTTCATTCCAGCTTGTTCATGTAACAGTCTCAATAGTCCCCTTGGTTCCTCTTGTATAAAAATTAGACTTATATGATCTAGATTGGAGGATGACTAAATGGTGTTCAGAACAGGTTGGAAGATCACTACAAAATGTAGTGATTAAAATGTCATGCTCTGTCTTGGGGGCAGTAGGAAGGCAAGTACTCCAGGAGTCTATAGTTGGACCTGCATATTTTTTAATGATCTGAAGGAGGTGATGAAGTGCTTGATTGTCAAGTTTGTAGATAACTCCAAATAGACTAATGAGTCAATATGTTTAGGATAATGACTGTTATCAGATGGACCTCGACAGGCTGGAGGAATGGGCTGCCAGGGACCTTATGAAATTGAATCAGAATAAATGTCTGTAGGGATAAATCTATGAAGTTCACAAGAAGACCAGGTAAAAATTATGCAAGAATTAGTTTTTTGCATAGTGAAAAAACCCCAAAACCTCCCAAACTTCAATGTCACTGCAAAACACAGTCTGCATGTAATAGACAAAACAAAATTGAAAGACAAAACAAGAGTTCATTATTTCCTTTAAAACTTCTTTCTGTCTAATAATCAAGATAAACTTCTGTAGAGGCATGAGACAGGTGGAAGTATATGAGAAAAGGTTATAAATAATTGACTGAACTACCTTGTGGTGAGCAAAACCCAGTTTTTATCAATGAAGTCTCATGATAAGAAATCTCATCTATCCCAATATTCTTAAAAGGATTATGGCAGCAATAAGAACAAAGTGAGTTCTTTAACATTTCACCAGGATTAATTTTTCATTATAAAAAAGAACTGAGTGGTTGATAGAAAATGGAACAGACTCTACACATTATCTTAGAGCTGTAGGAAAAAGCAAAGATATCATCTCATATATTTAATTTCCTATTTGTATTAGTATCTGGTTTTAAAATATGCATAAATATGTAATAAAAGCAGATTAAAAACCAACAGATAAAAAAACCAACAACCCGTGAAGAGATTTGTGAGCCATGCAGTTAAATCCCAAGGCATTTTCTTATGGATTTCTTAACAAAAATATTTATCTAGCATTGCCATTCATAATGTATTGAGGTCAACATAAATTAGACCACAGATGGTTGGTGAATTTCTAAGAATAGCGAGCAATATATATTCTGGCTTGAGGAAACATTATTTATTTATTTTCTCAAATCACATTTCTAAGTTCTGCTGATTTAGAAAGCTATATGGCTTATTCCTATATGTGCATGGATACAGAAACAACCTGTTGTTAATGGGAAATGCAAACTCTTATGTACTTCTAATTCCTTAGCTCTTATTTTAATCTTTAAATTTCTCTTTCATAGGATTTTTTATTGAAGAAAATTAATGAAAACTGAGGAATGAAACCAAACTTTTCTTTAGCTAAGCAGTGCAGGTAAAAAAAAAGTTTATGCATTACTCTGCTCTTTCCAGGTTGCCTGGCCCTGCTTCCACTGGCACTGCATTTCCTTCCTGGTCTTTAATTTGACCAGCAGCTCTTGACTCGGTCATGCTGGTCTCTTGCCTTCCTTCTCTTATTTCTTACATCTGGGGTTTTAAAACTCTTGTTCTCTATGAAACGTTTCCTTAAAGATTTGCTATCTCTGTTCTGCACTCTTGTTCCTGAGGGCACTTTCCTATTAACAAATTCTTTGAATAGATTAGAATTCGCTTTCTCAAAATTCTGAGTCCTGACTTTGTCCTTTGCCTGACCCATATCCCTCAGGATGCTTTCCAACTAGTGCCAAGTCTAGTCACTTATGCTATCTCAACATTAGTGGCAAAGTACAGTTTTCTGATTGCAGAGTGCAAGAAGGCATTAAGGCAACAATATCAAGTTCTGTAGAGGTGGTATGATATAGCAAAGTCAAAAGGGTTATTCATTTGCTTAAAATTAAGGGAGTATTTAAATGTTTTCATAACCTGAGACCCGAGAATCTCTCTGGTGTCTATTAGAGTTAATTCCAGTGAAGACAGTGCAATCAACTTTATAACATCAGACAAGACTCAGATGAGAGTTTTCCCCAGAAACAGCAAAACTGATAATTACTTGAAGCTTCTCATGGTAATTTAGTGTCTAATTAGATGGACTCTCCTTAAGACATTTTGTACATGCAAATATTATTTTAACTTGGTTTTTGTATGTGTTAATGTAGGACATCAAACTTGTTAGTATTACCATGTGATAGAAGGAACTGTGTTGATATTAATAAAGATTACTTTGCAATCTGAAAATTATGTTCTGCTCCTAGCTTTGATAATGACCTTTGGAAAATTACGTCTTTTGTTGTTGTTGTGGGTTTTTTTACCTCCCAGTTATTAATTTAGAAAACACAAGAGACCTTTGGAGGACTGTGTACACTAACATCTAACCTAAATTATAAGCTGTAGTTCTGTGACTTCTACCATATTTTTGTGAGTATGCTTCAGGAAAAGTTCAAAAATCATGGAAGAGTTTTGTATACAAAAGTACTTGGACCAGTATTTTGAGATGCTGAAGAAAACAGATGAACATATGAAAACATGAGTGAAGATTTAGCAACAGATGCTCAGAATATCTTTCCAATCTCCAACAACTTGGTGTTCAGGGAATTAATATCTTTCTGTTTATCAGTTCTGGAAATATGGACACAGTATATATTCTCCCCATTTTTTCTCAAGAGGAATAGCAATGTATGACAAAGAAACATAAACATAATTATTGCTATTATATTTCTTTCACCAGTATACATATTGTCATTTCTCTGTTTTTCAGTAAAAAAGAAATACTTCACCATTCCTTATAGTTTTGTGCTTTACCAGATAAAATATCTTCTTAAATTTATTAGAAGCTACACATAACATTGCTTGAATAATGCAAGCTTATATGATCTCATTCCTGTATCATATAATGTAATTGTAAATGACCTGTGCTTTGACTTGTCCAGGAAATTTATATGGTGACATTCCAGGACAAAACTTAAACCAGCCTGTGAGGATTTTAATGTAGGAAAGATAAGAATATTTTATACAACTGACTTATCTCAGACCACCAAAACATTTAAGATCTGAGACTAGTGATCTTTATATACATGTTGTACAAAGAAATCTACATCGTACTCCTTGCAAATCTTTTGTCCCAGCAATTTCCGAAATTAGGGTTAACCTTTCATTTTGCCTTTATGTGACAGGATTACATATTAAATGTCCCTGCATAATAAAGGAAAAATCAATTCAAATTGTGTGGCTTAAAAGTGCTTCTCTTCCTTTAAGTTTAATGTAACACTGTATTTTAAACATTTTGAACTACTTTCCACTAATATGCCAGATGATAATGGTTATATATCAAACCCTGTAATTCCCTGAAACTACTTAGATTTATGTCCACTAAATTAGCTGGTTGTAAAATGTTTAGTGAAAACAATAAACATTCATTCAGTCAGACATAATTCTATACTGATATAATTACTATGGCTTGAAGCCAGCACTGACTGGGATTCTGGAAGTTTAGTGTAGGCGAAGGCGGGGCCAATACACTCAGAGGTGTAATTGTGATTAAGATTTCTTTAGAGACTGTTCAAGATATGGGCCTCATCTTCTAGTACATCTGCAGATTCTCACTTATCCAAAAAGCATAGCACAAATTTCTAGATGTCTGTCCCTATGGATATGTCATATTTTGTGGTTTGCTTACTGAATTTGGAGAAAGAGTGTTCCCTTTCTGTTTTCTATTGCCTGTTGGAATGAACCAGAGACTTTTTCAACTTCATTCACAGTATCTTCCTTCCTGCCTTGAGTACTGTAGTTTCATATACTTCAGTAAGATCCTGCCTTAGCATCTTCTTTGAGAGAGAGCAATTTCCTGAGAATGTGCAGCTGGGGACTTCAAGGTTTTCCTATGCTCTTTTTTTTTCACACTCTCTACTACTTTTGTTTTTCTTCCTTTCATTATAAAATAGCCAGGTGATAAACATTTTTTTAACTCATGAAGAATTTATTTCCCTTGCTACTTCTGAAAACTGTGTCTTTGCTATGTTCCTTTTTTCCTCAGGAAATTGACATATTTTTTGCCTGTAATAAGTCTGTAAAGTCTGAAGGTTTTTTATGCTTATCTTCTTTTTATGTGTCTCTCTTTTCTGCACTAAGCATTCATTCTTTGAACACTTTAGCTAGTGCTCTAATGATCACTGAAAATTTAGAAAAGTGGTATTTATTTATTTTAGTTATGCTGACACTCAGTTTTGTTTAGAATTTACCACTGTCTCTACAAAAGTCTTGCCTGAATTACTGATATCAATGGCACTCTTATTATCCACATTATTTAAAATATTCACACAATGATCCAACCATTGCAGTTTTTGTATCGTTCATTTGGCAAACAGTAGGCTTTGCACTGACTTGATCAACTGCTGTTTTTAACCCTTTTGGGTTTGGGAACTGTGTGTGAAGAGAAAGGACTCCATTGTTAGATTGTAAATCTCTGATTCAGTCCTCATTTCAGACATATTTTTCAATTCATGTATTGACTGTAAAGATTTCTTTTCATGTTACACAAGTATCAGTGTCAATCTTCTTTTGCTTATTGTGTAGAATGTGTGATTTCTCTGGGCTGAACCTAGCTAACAGCCAATCATCCACACAACTCCTTGTTCACCCTCCTTTCCCATGGGATGGGAAGAAAGTAGAATGAAGGAGAGTAGATGTGGATCAAGATAAAAGAAGTTTAATAGGTGAAGCATAAGTTCTGTGCATAAGCAAAGCAAAATAAGGAATTTATTCACTGTTTTCCATTTGCAGGCAGATGTTTTGTTGCTTTCTGGGAAGCAGGGCTTCACCACACACAATGATTCCTCAGGAAGACAAATGCCATAACCGTGAATATCCTTCCTTCCTCTTTCTTTTAGACAGTTTGGGTCAGGTGTCCCGGTTTTGTTGCTTCCAAATTTCTTGTCCCTCTCCAGCACTCGTGTTGTGGGGGAAGAGTGCAAAAAAGAGAAACCCTTTACACTGTGCAAGAGCTGTCAGTCATAGCCAAAATACTGGTGTGTTATTAAAACACTGAAGTGTTTTATTCATATATCTGAAGTACAGCACCATACAGGCTGCTAAGAAGAAAGTTAATTCCATCCCACCATCCCATAAATTCCATCCCATACAGTGATACAAATGCAATATGCCCTTTTGGATTAGAAGAGATCTGTGGATTTTCACCTAAAGCATAATTTTCCCTTGTGTGTGGTTTGGCCTCATTTATTGCACAGTATCAATCAAAACCTGAAAGGAGAATCAATCTCTTCATGGCAGAGGAGTCTTTGCCATGGTTATCACTGCATCATTTAAATGTTAATGACAACTCTTGATGAACATACTTCCATAATAAATATGCTAAATATGCTGTACTATATGCATATATATTAAATATATACTATACATTTATTATATAATTTTTTTTCTTAATAATTTTATTATTTATTTAATATGGCATGTAGTATAATATAAAATAATTTAGCAGGGAGCAATGATAAACTAGTTTAAAAGTTTGATTTCTCATCTTGGAAACTAATTCAAGGCATCAAGAATCTGAAGCTGCAGATTTAGTGGTAAGTGTCCTTTAAAATTATGCAATTAACACAATATACTTTCAACTTTGAACTCATATCTGAACTGGATTAAAACATATAGCTTTGAATGCATTTATGTATGACATCAGTTTAATTTTCATATTTATCACTATGTTGAAACATTTAGAAGACAGTTTCCCAGGATGGTAGTCAGCTTCTAACATGGATTCGTACTTTCTCTTTGTGTTGTTCTTTGTTTTCTTAAGTGTATATACACCTGCTTCTCAACCAAGGGGAAGTACTCTACCAAACAAACTGTATTTGTCAGGAGAACACTGGCTTTTTTCTAGAAAGCAGGCTTGTAACTAGATATGCCAGGTAATTCTAAAAAATGGCACTATTAAATTTTTTGTAAAATGAGTTTTTATTTCAAATGAAAATAACAGTGATTTCTCTTAGAACAGAGCATACTTGAATTATTTGTAAAACCAAACAAAAAAAAAAGTCATTGAAAGCACACATTGTAAAGAACAATGGAAACTCAATAGTTCAATGTTTTTTTCTTATCTTTTCACTCAGACTCCAATTGTCTCTTTCATGTGGAAAACTGCTGCTGCGAAGGGAAAGGATATTTATCCAAACACAACTAAAATCATTGTATTCATCACAGTGAACACCCTTCCCTGAATAAACTGGTCAGCATGTCTTCAGTCAGTTCTAATAGACTGTGACTTCCTTCAGTGTCCTGTTAAGTGGTTTTTCGATCAAAGAAGGTATTTCCTTTATTGGAAGGCTTTCTTATCACAATTTGGCTTTTCATTCAGTCTGTGCTACTTTCAGAGGCTGTGTTAATGTTTTCAATCTTTTTGCAGGCTTACTTCGTCTTCCACCTGGGCTAATAGAATTCAGCCCACAATTGTAAACAGAGATGTGTTTGTAACCATAGCTTGTCTTCTAGATAAACACCTCACTAAAATATCCTTATGTTCTGTAAAATCAGTAGACACTCCATCCTCCCTTCACACTGTGGACAGTCCAGTATCACAGTGCAATCCAATCCACGTCTTGTGCACTCCCGCTGTTCAGAAGCTTTTGTTCACTATTTCTTCATCGTTCTCCTTTAAACAGGAATTGCATCCTTTCAACAACCATCGAATTCTACATGGGGAACCCTTTATCCCACCTGCACTATATGTGAAGTATATACATCTCCTTCTATTACTTTGTTTTTGCTAAAAATGATATCTCTATATTTTCTTATCCAATATAACAAAGTAAAATTAATGGAACCTATAGTATTACTGGTGTTATTACTGACTGACATCACTAGATCAGTAATTTATTATTCCTCTAGTGAAGCTGTATAAAATAACCCCCTTTTTCCCTCAAATTTTTATCCTTTTTTTATTATTTTTATCTCATGTCTTGTTCCTACTACCTCCCTATGGTTACCAGGATTTTGTCTGGAAATCCCACATCCTCTAAGTTGCACTTCTGTATTTTGATTTCGTTGCTTCTGTATTCTGTTTGCAGTTTCCACCTTCTTTTTTTCTTTTTTCCCCCGCTAAGAATCACATTATTTTGTTTGGTTTTGGTTTTATATGCTGCCCTCATAGTTCTTGTTCAATGTGTTTGTGCACCCTAGGAACAGCCCTTGCATGTAAATTAACCAATCCTTCATGAAAATACCTCTTTACAGATGGGTTGCAGCTCTACCTATTGTTCAAGCCACGTGCATGCAAACTTGTATTCTGTTGTTTAACTGAGAGACTTGAAAAAAATTTCAGCTCCTGCTTCCTCTGTCTTTCCCTGCTGTGGCTATGATGATCTGCTGAAGAAAGTTTTGGTTTTTCCCAGTTTTCTATGCCATTAGGGTAAGTGAATTAACTGTCTGAATATCTGCACTCTTTACTACCACAAAATCTGCAAAAATAGCATAACCCTCTTCAGTGATTCAAAGATCAAAAATGTGCCTGTTTTGTTCTGCGGAAAGCCAAGCTACTACTGAACTTGCATCCCTTTTGTAGATATCCATGTATCCATTTAAGTTAGCAGAATATTATTTTTAAAGTTATTAAAGTGTGCTTGATCTGTCCAAAGAGTCCTCAAATAAGAGAGGAACTCTGACCAGACCAGTCAAGTCCTGCTCTCTTGTACTTGCTTTTAGTTTTTAGGATCAGTGGCCCTCGCCCTGGGTTTCCTGATTTTAAACACTCTTCCTACTTGGAAACTGCTATCACCTGTTCAGCTCCAGATGTCACTTGAGTTCAGTAGTTTTTCCTTTAACTTGGAGTGATGTATTTTCCTCCCACGTCTTACCTGACTTTATCAGGAAGTGTTCTGAATGCAGAAGATCTCATCTCTTCACTAGTGATAATATTACCTGTAGCTGTCAGGAGCAGAAACTGAAAGAAATACTGTCCTCTATCCTGAAAAATCTTTACTGAAGATGAATTCTCCAGGGACTCAGCTGAAATTGTAGAAAGAGCTTTTTAAGAAGACAAGCATGAAATTCTTATAGCTTCAAAATTAATAAGAAATTATTGTCTGAAGAAAAGGAAAAAGAAGTCAATCTCTGCCAATTACTTTTCCCTTTTGTTGTTGATCTAAGAATATAGACTTCCCTTTCTTTGACCTCTGTAATAGTCTTTGCAGATCCCAGATCAAATAATATCAAAATACTAATACATTTTAATTCTGTTTCCTTATTCACAGAGAGGGGAAAGAAATACAACTATGTCAGAATTCAAGCAAACAGGGATAAAGAATTTTTCTGGAAAGTTATGGCAACATCAAATCTAAAAAAACCCTTAAATATCTATATATCTAGAGGTATAGGTCAGAGAAGCTTTAGGTCAACACAAAATTCATTTCTGCAATCATACACTCTGTTACCTGAGATATTAAAATTACTTATTTAATGGAGACCACTTAAGAGTGGTATTAAGAGGATTCTAAACATTGCTATTCAAAAATTGCACTGATTGCAAGTCTAAAAATTAGAGTAATAAAAAACTTATTTTAATTTTTTACCTATTAACTGGGAGCCCAACTAATAATACTGTAAGATCATGCTAATCAATATTTGGATTTTGAGTTAAACTGAATGAAAAAATACAAGTAATTCTCATTAAGTTACACAAAGTAAGTTCATTAATTTCGTGAGCAGTAAGTGTTCTGCGTTGCTTGTTTGCTTAATCATTCACTGAAGAACATGCCTACATTCTGCTTCTTGAACATTTAAAAAGTTTCAGCAGTATTAACAAGATAGGTGAATGAGCAAAATTATTTTAGGTAGCATTGATTAGTGTCAGATGATACCCCAACATACAACATCTGTGGGAAGGGAGCTGGGAAGGAGCTACCCAGCTTCAACAGAGCCAGTGCCACTCTGCAGTGACTTAGGGAAGCAGAACAATCATAGTTCCTCTGTTTATTTCTCTGTGTCCTGTATGGAAGGGACAATATCCACTCTTAAGAGTTTTCCTTACCTTAATATTGCCCCAAAAAACTTTATATTGTTCCCATTTTGATTAGGGAGATAGGCAAAAATGTGAAGCAGGGCAGCTGGATGTATGACAAAAAAAGCCAGGAATTTATATCTATGAGCAGTTTTAAAATGTTTCATATTTCATTATGATTTTGGTATTCCTATGCACCTAACACATAATCTTTGGAAATAAAATTTCTATAGATGATAAACATCTCTTATGATACTTCTTTGTTATCCCATTAAAGAGGACCAATAAAACAGGCTTATGGTATTCTAAAAATCTGCTGAATACAGACCTGGGTTTGTTTGCTTATTTTCGTATTATGTGGCTTAAATTAGTTAAATTGTCTTGTCTCATTTTTTTTTTCCTTTACGAAGAAATATTTCGCAAATAAAAATAAAAGAAACGGAAAAACTCATCAAGGCTTGAAAATTTCAGGTGTGGATCACAACTATGGAAAAACTAAATCATTAAAATTGGTTTTTTTTGAAACTATGAGGCTTGAAGAGTTTTTAAAAATATATTTTTTATTGAATCTAAATTTCTCACAGAGGTATTGCAATAATTCTTAAAAGCTAATAATGTAGTTAAGCTCACTCCTGTTAAAAAAATTACCTAAATTTTAAAATCCATTAAAGGTCTTTGAAAACTGATGTGTGCATAAGCTTTTAATGTCAAACAATACATCAAAGCAAACATAAAATAACAAGCAAGAAAACTGACTCTTTGGTGTTAAAGACAAGGCCCTTTTATAAACACATTAATGACAGAGATAGTGTTTTTCACTCAGTGTGCACGGAGACATAATGAATTTAGGGCCCCAAACTGAAATATATTTTCCTCCAGAAAGCACAGTCATTTAAAGAACCATTGATTTGTTACCTGGTGCATTGGCACTTTATGATGACTTTCTTCAGAGCCAACTTATCTTACTTTTCAGATAATAAATAATGTACAAAGGAAATAAAACAATGCATGCACAAATAAAAAAACCCCACACATTCATATGGGTATTTTTTCAATGGAATAATGTCCTTATTGAATTTTAAGGTCACTTAGGTGATGCACAAGACTTATGAAATCAGAAACATATATTAATCTTACTTTCATTTACTAATGTAATCTATTTATTCATGATAAATTGTTTCTTAATTTTAAAAAATCTTCAGTATTTCATGTATATGTATATCTTTTATTATATTATGTTTATTCATCCCTGGTGCAAAAATTAAATGAATGGATTTTAAACCATGTATCATTAATATAAATTAATTTGCTCAGGTTTGATATATTGTCTTATTTCAAGTGATATAATCTTTAACTGGGCTTTCTATAATTATACATTATTTTATTATACAGTTACAACTGATAAATATTATGAAAGAGTCAGTCATCTGACTGTAATCTTAAAAGCAATTTTTTTATTCTAAATGAGTCATTAAGGATTGCTAGCACATCAATGAAGAATAAGAATCCTCCGACGAGGAGGGAAAAAAATCTAGAGTAAAGAATGCCACAATTCTAAAATTGGTGTTGCCAAATCTGTCTCTGGAGAAAACTTTCCTTCTCAATTGAATATCTAGAGAAATCTGAACAAATTCAGATTAAAGTACTAGGATAAGCTTTCAAATGGATGAAATTATTTTACCAAAACAGAGCCAGATACTGTTTTCTTTTTCACTTGTGTTTCCTGTTGTTTCATAGTGCAATTCATGCTGCAAGACATGTATGTAAGGCTTGGAAACAGGGCCGAATGACTGAAAGAAGAGTAGTACACAGACCTGTCATAAAGCCTCCAGCCTGGGAGCACTGGTGAAATTGCCCAAGGTCTCTCAAAATTTCTACAAGTCCTCTTTGTGTTAAATATGGTTGCAGCCTTACCTCAGCATACAGACAGTCTTTGTTTCTCTGGAACTTAAATCTAATGAAATCATGAGTAAATACACAAATATTCCTATAGTTCATATATATATGCATGTGTGCGTGTGTACACATAAACTCACTTGTTCAATTTGCTTTAGGAACTGTCTGTTCACTCTCACTTCTAGATATATAAAGATGGGATATAAAAAACTAATTTTCTGAGATCAAAATTTCTCCCTATTTTCTAACCTGTTTAATTTTTGCATTTTTCAAAATAATTTTTCTCACTCCCTAAATTTTTTTGCTTTGTTCCTTACTGTCCTCCTCATTCTAGATACTCCTCTGAACGTTCTCTCCTTGGTTGTGTATTTTATGCTGCTTCTTTTGAAGTCAGTGGCAAATCTCTTATTGATTTCGGCATGAGAAAGATCAGCTTTCACTCCTTTGCTTCTCTCCATTTTGCTTTCTCTAATAGCTGGTAGTAAAATCCCACTGACAGTGGCTCTGATCTCTGAAGTGCTGGTACACCATGCTTTTGAGTTTTGATCCCAGTCAGATCACTTTTTGACAGCCAGAACTGTATCAAAATAGAAGCAACTACTGTGCTGGAGGAAAACAAAACAAAACAGGCATTATGAGCTATGCTTTATTACTTTCAGCTAGTGCTGAGTGTTAAGATTTCTTGTGTCATGTGATTTCTACTTTTCAACGACTTAACTTCCTTCAGTGATCATGTTCATGCTATCATTAATTCTACCCACTCAGTAAGGGAAGCTGAAAAGAAAGCAGAACAAGACAGAAAGTAGTACTTCTTTTTAACTCCTGGAATTCCTTCACTATCTAGCTCAGTAAAAGACAGATGAAGATTTTGGGGATATTTTTATTGATATGACTTGTCAATAAAAGGTCTGTTAAAGCCAACACTGTTACTTGCAGTGATTTGTTTTCATGTCTCACAATAGCAAGGGCAAATGGCATGGTACCCTTTTCTCATGTTGTCCTTGACACTTGTCTGAATTTGCTCTGTAATCTATCACTAAGAGAAACTTCATCAGGATTAAACATTTTACCTTAGTTGAAATATTGATGGGTAAGTTTGGTCTGCAGCATGGGTCCTGAATGTCTTATGTTTAATCTGAAATTTGATTTTGTTTGCTTGCATTTCTATATCTATGTATGTGTGTACAGGTTCACAAAAATCTACACATACACATGCATACACAAATGTGAGAGAGAAATGTAAGAGAGAAAGAGACCATGAACAAGTGCTACTGTGTGTTAGAACACCTTCAGTTAAAAAGGAATGTCATGTGACATATTGTGGCAATCCTGAGACTTACAAGATAAAAACTTAATCTTGAAGGCACTATTTAATGCTTTTAAAGCAGGCAAGTTTTCTTTTATGGTATTAGTTTATGTTGTCTGCAATAAAAATTTATATCTAGGCTGAGCTTGCATGACTCCTAAAATCTTGCTGTCAAGAGGAACCACTTATGATAACACTTGAAATCTTAAAACTGCATTTCTATAATCACACTGGATGAAGCTTACCATACCAATTCATCCCAGATACAACTGATCTATTACTGTGTTTCTTTTCTGCATAGAAAAATTGTGAAGGAAAGTCAAAGATGAGATAATATAAACAGAGAAATGAACAAAAAGAGAAGAGATTAATATTCCAATTGAGAATACAGACATAGCTTTACAAAAGTAACAGCTGAGGGGTTTTGTGTTTTTCAACCTAGCATGCAAGACATCTGTATTGTTAAGAATGCTTAACATCTGTTCATTAAAAATCAAATTTTAGTATTACTTAAAATACAATATCAAAAATTCTATTGAATGTAGTTAGTCTCCCAAAATAAAATTTGTAAAATGCTTCCAATTTCCTCTAAAGATACAATTTTTTGATGGCAGAAAAAACCCAACAATTTTGAATGGAAATTAATAATTAATTTGGATTCTTTTCCTCTTAAGATATCATATAATTAAAACTTTTTTAAAATCTAAGAGAAAAAAATACAGACTGGATTTAAAATACTTGACTTGGTTCTTCAACATATTTGAAACAAAACTTTTTGTAAGAATATCACTTGGAATTTCTTGATAATTCATAAGAAAAGCTTTTCATTGTATTGAAAGCCATTTTAAAACTAACCCAACTGTCAGGCCTAATTACATACATATGATAAATTTTGAACAATCTGACCAGTTTTGCAGACTCTGGAAAAAAGGATAAAAAAACATGTCAAACACACATTTAAAGTATATACTGGCATTAAAATATATTTGTTGAGAAATCTATGACTAAGAATAAATTTTTTTGTTTATTTTTTTTTCAGTTTAAGTGACACTGCCACTGGAGCTGTATCTGATGTCCTCAATTTAGTGTAAATATAAGAACCATAGTAACAATATGGAAGTGGGGGCTCAATGAATAATTTTTTTTAATGAATTAGTAGGTGAAGGTTTTATTAAGCAGCAGGGAGAGTTATAATAAATCTTAATTTTCTTTTATTAGTGTCAAAAGTGCAAAAATATCTAGTGTCTAGGCAATCAGTAAGTTCAGCTGAAAGATGTGTTTACTCTAAGATCAAACTCGGACCACTTTACCACCTTAAAAATGGTTCATCTTTAGCAAAGGAACCTTTTATCTGTGATTGCACATTTTTAAAAGGGACTTTAATTCAAAAAGAAATTGGAATTTGTCTAGTGAAGCAGAAAGATATTCAGAACAGCATATTAAATAAGCATCTCTTCTAGCTCTTTAATTGAGTATAAAGCCAAGGCTGATAAATACTAACAATTTATTGACAGCTAGTTGCATCTTTGGTGCTAATTGAATTCACTTACTTGTCAAACGATACATGAAAGAGTGGCTTTATCTTCCGATGACTTCATTATACATGGATTTTATGAGCTCTGATAATTCTGTCTTTTTCAAGACCCAGAAAGGAGGAAAAGGATTTCAGTTCTTCTTCCTTAAGATCAACAAAATACAATTGCTCATTTATTGATTCTTCACCACATTCTGTCTTTAGGGGATATTGTCTTTACTGACAAAATATTGGCTAAAAAGGTCTAGTAATTTCAAGAAAGCTTTGTTTTGAAATCCACTGTAAGCTAACCCAAGACAGTTCCTTCATATGCTTATACTGTGTGCCAGTATTAGGAAATAACTCTTAGGAAGAAAAGGTTCAGCTTCTGGGTTCCTGTAACATCAGTATCTGTTGTTAGCCAAAAATGTGTCTACAAGGAGTGCTGCTCCTTGTATAATTTCTGCTGCAGGTGGTTCCAGATTCTCTGAATATTTTATCAAGGTCCTTGTTATAGTTCATTATCTTAAATTTCACATTATGAGGTGTGTGTAACATCACTGCAGCTGTATATAATTTTTGATAAAAAGATTTTTATTACTGATTTATCTTTTTACTTTTTTAAAAAAATCACTGTTAAATGGATTATTAATACTGTATTAGCAACATATAAGATTTGTGTTTAAGAATCAAGCATATAGCTGATAGCTGAATCCTCTGGTGCTTTTATAATTAAAATTTGACCTGGTCCATTATGAAATTATTTACAGCATATTGCTTTTGTTGCTTTTGTTCCTTCCACTACTTGTCATGCAATTCTATTTGATTTGCTTATAGACAAGTCCTATATTCAATGTACGGCAATCTGTGTGTTTAAATAATCTTCTATTTCAAGTAAAATATTTTTAATTTTAGGTAGTAACTTACTCCTTTTCTCTAAAAACACTTTTAACATCTGATTTTTTAGCATTCAGTTGGGATAAGTGAAGTAAAAACTTTTATGCTAAAACACACTGGAAAATATTTTTAATAAGAATGTAAATAAAGAATCATTGCTTTGCATTTGTGCCTGTGAAATAGAGTTTACATGCCACATTTTTGCAGTTTATCAGACTTTTTATAAATTCAGGGAGAGGTATCTGAACTAGTCCCTAATGCACTATGTATATTATTTAAAAAATCAATGCCTCAGGATTGTTTCTGTGCTACAGAAAAAAATAGTTTTTAATAGTGTTTTATGTCTGCTTTTGCTTTTAGATATGATATTCTCAGATATTCTCTTCAATAATAAGGAGAAAACTTAGAGTAAGGATGTCTAGGGTTTAAAAGGGAATGTTTTACTGGGGGGGCTGTGGGGCAGCCTCTGCTATGTCCCCATGCTAGATCATTCTTGGAGAGCTACAGCCTATGGGAGAGACCCATGCTGGAGTGTCTGCTGAAGGACTGCATCCCACTGAAGGGGCTCCACGTGGAACAAGGCAGCAGAAGGGATGAACTGTTACAAACCAACCACAGCTCCCCACTCCCCGTTTTCCTCGGGAGCTCGTTGGTAAATGGTCACCATGCACCCGCATATAAATCAAGTGTGTGGATCACGAACTCCTCCTGTATCAGTTTCCAGAGGCACCACTGCAGACAGGCACTACAGGAAAAGCCATCAGCTACAGATGTTGCCATTTTGGAAAGGTGAGGAAAAACAAAAAAAAGGTAAAACAACACAGAGTTCTAGGATAGTTAAGACTGTTCGGTACAGTCTATGTTTTTGAGAATAATGGATAGCTAAAAGTTTTGTTCTGTGGTTTGTTACAGTCTAGGACAGTGGTGGACCGTTAGCAAAACCCAATATAATTGGTTCTCTGTTCTGGAAGTGTTTAGAATTTTCCTGCCATAATTAAGTAACCAAATGGAGTAAATGAGGTTTTTAGACTTCAGCTGCTTGAATGATTAATCTATACATCAAGTGACAGATATTTGGGGTTTTAAGAGAATTTCTTTGGCCTCTTATTGATTATGTTGTCAGAACTAAAAATTAAAATAAGGCAACAGAAGTCAATTGATCAGTTCTTTACAATTAAGAGTAGCTGCTATATACAATATGCATAATCTTTTTAGATAGGTTTTAGGGAATAATGCTATTTGAATCTAAATGATGTGACATATATTAGACTAATACACACAGTTGTAAATACCCTGAGATAATTAAACTTTTACTTATATCCCTGAAGCTCTATGAAAACCACCATTATTCACTTACTGTCTCTGAAGAGACCAGGTTTCAGCTCAAAAATATTCATAGCATGAAAACAATGGCTGAAAACCAATAGAATATATTGAGTGGGATTCTAATATATTGAGTGAGATTCTTCTCAAAAGAACATGCAGTGAAACTTGTCAAGGCTAGGCTGGATGGAGCCCTGAGTAGCCTGGTTTAGTGGAAGGTATCCCTGTTCATGACAAGGAGTAGAACTCAATGACCATTAATGTCCCTTATTTAGTGTATTTATTTAGTTTTTAGTAATTTTTCCATATCAGGATAAGCTCAGCCATGACTTATAACTTCTGTAAAAGATCACCTCTACATGACTGTATTGTGCTACTGATTATAGAGCATGTCTCTTGGATCTTTTAAATTATGATATAAAACCGTTCTGCAGACTGATAAACTGAGTGGATACCACCCACATTCAATGTCTAATTATCCTTTGTTTGGCTGAAATAAGTGTAAGTATATTAATTACTTATTTTTAGAGGTATAACTAAAACTGATTCATAGTGGATTCAAAATTTAAATGGAAAGTATATTTGATATATCATTACATGAACTTTTGCTTCTTAAATAAAGGTGATATAAAATTATGGCAGGTACAATTCCATATTTTCTACTCCTCTCTCAATTGTCTTTGAATCAGCAGAAGGTTTTGTCCTCTGATCAATTTGGAGAATATGAAATTTTTAGTATTCAAATAGAAACAAGAAAGCTTTTGTTCTTTTTTTCTGTTCTGGCCTAGAATCCAAGGTCATCAAAACACATTACACTGTAGACCTAAAGACATCTGATCTGAAGATAATAAGATACTCCTGTTGAAAGCACATTTGACTGTAGCCCCAGAGATGAAAGGCAAGTGACTAATCATCTCAGTTCTTTGCCTGAGTTTATTTCTTTTTTTTTTTTAATATTAGAAGAGAATCTGCAGAGCACAAAAGCAATAGCAAGGATGAAGGTCAGTTAGAATATTGTTGTACCACAACTTATAAAGGAAACAGCTCCAATGTATTTTAAAAAATCAAAGAGGCTTTTATACACTCACTAATAAAAGATGCCAAAGTGCTGTTAGTAGCAGATTTAAAGTGATTTTTGCTTGTGGTGATTAAACCCAGCAGGCATGTTTGTTTTACAAACAGAATCTAACTCCTTTTGTGTATAATTCCTGAAGACACATAATGCATTTTCTATCACTGACAAAGAAATTCAAGAGCTTTAGTATCTTTCACATAACAGATCAAATTTAGGAGATGGTTATAATGGAAGGGTTTTCATCTGACTGACCGGACCTATTAAAGTGAGGCCTCAGTCTGCTATTAGCTGATGTTCCTCTTCAGCTCTAAGACATTCCAATGGTAATCCTGAACTAAATTAGTACACACTGTAAAGTCTAAAACAATAACAACAACAGCAACAAAGATGAAAAAAAGAATGGATTTTGAGGAAATAGTACTTAACTCACCTTTCCTTTTTACCATGTCTCTGCTGAACAGAGATATGTTAAGTAATGTTGACTTTCATATATTCACCTCAGAGATACAAGACTACAGTCACTTCTTTGCTGCTTAGTGTCTGGAAGGACATTAAAATACTATTACTGAAGAGCAATGCTCATAGCATGACAGTTATAAAGAATAGTCTCAATAAATTAAACAAACAGATACAATGGCTTTCAAAAAATAGTTCTCAAAAGTAGTTCTGTGCTATTCTGATTCGTAATTTGCTGTACTGGCTTTCACCTTATATGATGCTTTT
Source organism: Onychostruthus taczanowskii (assembly GCF_017590055.1). Lineage (NCBI taxonomy): Eukaryota > Metazoa > Chordata > Aves > Passeriformes > Passeridae > Onychostruthus > Onychostruthus taczanowskii. Next base: position 9,621,177 of record NW_024499239.1, on the reverse strand, counting down.
TGTGCTTGACTGCAGACCATATGTTTCATGTAAAATGTACAAATTACAGAGCGCTGTGTTTGCCTGTCAGATTTTGCTTCTTCATGGACTTCTAACCAGAAGCATGTGTGGTAAAACAGAGCATATGTCTTATGTGAATAATTGCATTTCAAAACTATTTGAACGCTGTGTATAAAATCATGTAATTTAATTATTTAAAACATATGTTAAATAATCTAGCTCAAATTTTAGTGACAGATGTTGTATAACCTGCTTCTTGCAATTCACACATGTGCAGATTTCAGTGTCCAGGGCAGGCACTCGCGTCCACTGCAGTTCATTAATGTTTTAGCTGCCGCAGTTCTGCTAATCTGTTTCAATGGCACATGTGTTCACTCAGTTGTTGTTTGGTGAAAGTAAATTAGATTGTTAATTCTGTTTTTGGATTCTACTCTTTTTTACTGCTGTGCATTAATTCTATTAACACACCCGTTGAGAAACTTCGTGCCAAGATGAATAACAAGCACAAATGAAAGATAGTTCTGCAGTTCATTAAATAGGTGATAAAAAGGCAGACTGTGTGGTAGGCAATAACAGTCAGACAGAAAGTAAACAAATAATGTTTGTCTTGGCAGAGTACTAGCTGATATGGCAATCTTTATGCAGTCTTTCCAATTTATCATGATAAAATCTGTCATACAGATCTCAGAAAAATCAAGGCTACATTTACAGAACTTGTTAGACAGAGAAAGGATACACTTATGATGTGTAAAATCTGTTGCTAGTCTCCATGCTTAGATACTCTCTTACTGCTCCCAACATTCCCAGTAACTGTAAATGACAAGATACAAGCCGACCACCAGACCAACCCCCAGATCACATCAACCCAGCGTTTAGGATGGGGTAGAACACATGGTCTATGAACCAGCCTTGTAGGTGCAAATGACAGATGGCACACCGTGCATGGCTAAGAAATTCACAAGTTCCCTTACTCAGCCTTGAGAACATAGCAAAGCCATGATTCCTGACCTAGTCAGGCAACTCCTGAGATGCAGGAAATGGTAGAGTCTCTGTGAGCTGTGTTGGAAGGCTGACCATGTTGCATTTCATGCTTTCTAGTGGGGCAAAAAGGGACGCACATATTTTACAAGAATTCAAGAACTTTAGTGTAAATTCAATCTTAAAAATCTAAATAAACCACAGCATTTAAAACAGCTAGTCTTACACAGTGATGCTGACATTAACAGTCCAAAATATCCAACAAAAGCAAAATAAATATTAATATTAATATTAATGTAATTAATAAAAGTTGCACAAAATTTAATTACTGTATTGTTTTTCTTTCACATTACACATACAGGTCAGATACACAATACTAGTATTTCTCAAGAAGAAAAAATGAGGGTATTACATCAAAGTGACAGCATCCCAAATTCTTCACCATATATATGTGGTGTTAATGGTGACATTTTATTTTCCTTAGTCTGGGATTCACTTGAGACTATTCATGTGTATTTTCTAAGACAACATTACACCGTGCTTTTTCTGTATAAGTCTAGAAGTCTACATTGCAGTTTAAGTTTCTATTTATTTAATTTGAACACATATATTTTCCGTGTTAGATACTTGCTCTTTGTTCATTTTGTTGCCCTTAAAACAATTTTATCCACATCTCTTATCTTTAACTGACTGCTGTTTATATTCCCAGTGCCATCCAATGCCATCCTTTGTCTCTTCTATTATCATGCTATGGCTGCACTCCCCTGCACTGCCTCATTCATCTCCCCTTTCAAAGGGCAGCACTGTGCACCCTGGCTTATCAACCTATTTGTTTTAAAGACTAAATATGCATAAAATAAAGAACAGACATATTTTTAAAGATCCTTTGAAAGTTTGGACTCTTTAAATGTTAAAGTCATGAGCCCACCAAAAGCTCTGTTCTTAATGTTCACACTGAATATTAAAGCTAATACCAGAAATGCCAGAAGTACTATATATAACATAAATACTAAAGTATCAGTGCTATCCTACATCAATTATTGATAGGTTAGTATGTGAAACATTTTGTGATCTTCATAGCTGTACAAGTTGAGATAGACAATCAATCATGTTAACTGAACAATATCTTATGTGCATCCTCTGTACAGAAAAAAACAAATCATGATGAATAACAGGTTTGCAATGTTCAGACAGTGAAGTGTTAGACACAAAAACAGGGTAAGTAAAATAATTGTATCCAAGTATTAGTCTTTTTTTCCCTCAAATTAAAGAAATACCTCTTTTGCATCCTTGCTTCAAAACAGATTGACAAAGGAAGGATGAAAGGGAAGTCCCCACTCCAGTCATGGGTGATGTTAGTGTTCCTCCTGAAGCAGTGGAGATACCACTCCATGAGACACTGTGCTGTGCTGTTGAGAGAAGCATATTGTCCTGCTGTAAGCAAGACAAATCAAAAAGTTACAGCCTAACCCAGTCCAGAAATTTTCTGGTCCATATATGCTTGTGAATGTAGTAAAAAATGAAATCACACCGGAAAAAAAATAAGAAATGGTACTTTAAAAGTGGATGGCGAAGCAAGAAAACAGCAACAAAACCTATAAGAACACAAAGAAAGAACCTGAAATTGAAAGAAAAAAATAGTTTTGCTTTTGGAATACACTTTGAAATGTAATCATGCAGACAGTAACAGCTGGTTCTGTGCAAAAGCAGATTAACCTGTGTCCCTTGATATCTTCAAAACGTGTAACAAAATTGAAGAGAAACTTGAAGGCCACCTTCTTTCTGGTTGGTATTCAGCTGTGCCTGAAATTAGGTCTGCTTGATAGGTAATAAATTCCTGCTGATGTCTGAAAACATTAAATAAAATATTAGTTTTAGTGTAATTATTTCACATTTCTGTTTCTCAATAGTATTGCAGAAATGCTTACTTGTACACCACCTGCTACTTCCATTTTGACATGCCACCCATTAAACTTTGGTGCAAAAGGGCAAGGAGCTAGCATTTACTTCTGGGGAAGTAAGGAGGACAGGGGAAGTGCTAGAGAAACACACATTAACATTACCAAGTTAATTTATCTCAAATGTTAGCAAAGAACAAGATTTTTTTTTTCCCAGAGGAAAAAAAGTCTCAATACAGTCATAACTGCAATAGTTTGGAAAGATCTGTCTTAAGCACATGCACATCACTGATGGCTGTCTTCTGGCAGCTGCAGGCATAATGATGTATCTTGCAGACAACTGCCCTATGGAGAACATGACTACTTAGCAAACACACAGGAACATATCTTTTCAATACTCTTGGTAAACTTGTCTTAGGAAATTTTGTTCTTTTCAAGAGAAAAAGAAAGAAAAAAGTCACTTTTCACAAGCTTACAATCCCCTGTATAAAAGCTGAGAAGTACATTGCAGTGTTCCTTTTATCTTTTTAGGAATGAGCATTCATACCAATAACATAACAAGAAGTATTGCAAGAAACTATAAAGAAAAGTCAATATTATAATTGAAAGGGTAGAGGCTTAGCAGGGAACCAATATCAAATATGTAAGGTTTTAAATTATTAGTGCTAGAAGCATAGAAGTGATGCTGATCTGCAGTTGAACAGTACATTCCTCAGGATGTAATGGAAACAAGAATGGACTGAAGGAAAATGAACAATCTGACTAGTGTTTTGCCTGCATGTCACCTAACCCTCAAAACACTAAAAGTAATTATTTTATTTTTACCTCCTCCTCTGTCACATAAGCTCAAAACCCAACACAGGCTTGTTCCTACAGAAGGCTGACAGAATTTATACTTTTAATCACCACTGGTTACTAAAGCTGATCCCAATCCAAGAGCTGCTCTGAAATGACACCAAATCACACATTACATCACTTTTGTATCTACAAAATTACGTGGTAAATGTTGCATATTAAAATAAATTGAAATAGCCATTTGAAAACTAATGCAAATAAACAACTAATTGTATTATTTTTGTGACTATATCTTGTGTAACTACTGTGTCTTTAGGTCACAAAGTAAAACCACATGGAAGAAGAGAATAGACATCAAATTGCTAAAGATTCTGAATTAGACTCATATTGCTCACAGAAAGGTATTATAACAAACAGAAGATAGAGCCAAATAAATATCTTCAGATAATTTCTTTCATTTTCTCAGTAATTTTCCAGCCAAAAATAATTAAAAATAAACAAAATAAAATAGAAAATATTTAAAATAATTTAAAAAAACAAAACACATGAGGTTTAAAATCTCCAAGTAAATTTGAACTTATCCTTGTATTTACTGGACTTAATAATTTTTCCAGTTGATCAGAATTCATGACTGTGCCCAGAAAATTATAGATAAAATACCTTGTGCATCTGTTCAAAAACCTCATTTATCTCTTAAACATGGGACTTGCTCTTTTTCAGAGTTACAAGTACTTTAACAAATAACATAATTGTGAAGTGCATTGTTACTTGTGAAACATTTTCTATTCAGCTTTTAATCTCTTTTAATAGATGACAGAAGTGTAAGGAACAAATGCAGAACTGGCATTACAAGATGACATGGGCATCAGTTCCCAACCTGCAATTCATATCAATAAGCACTGAGGTTTCTTTAATATTATCAAGATTACAGAATTACAGTTGGATTGAACATTGTCACATCAGCAAGCCATTGTCATTGGGATTTTTATCATGACTGTAAAGAATATTCTCCATATATATACATGTAAGTATATATACATATGTGTACAGAACAGTACATTCCTTTTTAAGAATATCTAATCATATAAATTTTCACTACATAATGTTTAATCTATTGTGGTAAAAATCCTGTTTGTCGAATGCCACTGCACACATTTATAGAACTGGCCTGATCAGATGAAAAACAGAGTTGAAGGAAATCAGACAGTAAGTAACTACAAGTCTAACATCATATCAGAAGTAGTTAAGTATTAACTAGGTATTAATGAGCCCAAGACTAGTTAAATATTACCAGGGAACAGGATATAGGCAAGTAAATAAGTCACACCTCATTAAAAAAAGACATTTCTATGCATAGAAGTATGAGGCATATGATTCAAAGAAACTTTATTCAGTCCACTAAGTAATAGCTTGTGGGTGATATAGACAGCCAGTCAGCCAGATCAATCAATCAATCAATCAATCAAATTATTGATCAGTTCTATACAGTTGCACTAATGACCAAAATAGTTAACATTTGTCAGAAATTAAAAGGCTATATTATGCTGGATATTCACTTTTAACACACAAAGACACACAAATCCTAAAGAGACAGGACATTGGAATGTCCCCTCATAAATACACTGATTTCCAGTTAAGGCAGAAACATATACTGTGAAACACTGCATTTTGAAGGAGATGTTTCTAAAAGGAGATATTTCAGAAATATCTTATATAAGTTCTGATATAATGTGTGCTTGCAAAGTCTGCAGGGAAAGAAGTAGGGTGCAGCCTGATATCTTAAGGCAAATTCCTTTTGCTGTGGTGTAGAAAACCACAATTTCTGCTAAGCATCTGCAAACAACATCCAGGAATATAATTCACTTGCAGTCTGTCTTGTTGCTACCTGCAACCACATGACAGAAATCTGTTTCTTACATAAAGAATACATGCTGATGAAAAATACTTCCTTCCTGAGCTCCACTGACAGAACAGAATAGAAAAGATGACACTACAAATGCTATCACTCAAAATATCCTTCCCTTGCTCCTACTTCTTCCCTGCCTTATATGCAGACCATGATCTCACAGGGTCTGGAATGGTCAGTTTGGGTCACCTGTCCTGGCTGTGTCTGCTCCCAGCTTCCCATGCACCCCAGCCCCCCACCAGCATGGCAGTACAGAGAGCAGAAACAGCCTTGGCTCTGTGTAATCTCTGCTCAGCAAGAACAAAAACATCTCTGTATTATCAACACTGTGTTCAGCACAAATCCAAAACATAGTCCTATACCAGGCACTGTGAGGAAAATTAATGCTACCTCAGCCAAAACAGCACAGTTTTACTTCTGAAAACTAAGCTGAAATTATTTTTGTCATCCTCTTTATCTGTATGCTGTCTTTTATATGAGAGTCACTAGGAACAGCACAGAAATTTCCTCTTAGAGCTATGTTTATGAAAATTACTAAACCATGCAAAATCCTTTTTATTCATGGAAAGGTTATAGAAAAAAACAAACAAACAACAACCAACAACAAAACAAACAAAATAACAACAAACCACCTAGACAAAATACATTAAATTTCTAGAGATTGAAGCTAAATTTTGAAAGGAGCATTACTACTGCAGTCATCACTGAAAAAGAGAGATGCCCACTTATTATTGTAATTTCCCCATTCATGCTCTAGGTACTTGTTCTGCACTTAACTTAATATACCTGAACACTATTAACTACACATTGCTTATCATAAAAGATTGTAGCTATATTGCAGACCAGCTATAAAATAGTTTAGCTAAACTATGGCTGCTATACAAAGTATCTTTCAAAGTACTTTTTTGAATTTCAATGGCTAATTCATTATATAATATCTCTTAATGATATCTGAAATATGTAATAACATATCATAATATATTACACCATTATATATTCTATATTTCCTATATTATGTGTTTATTATATATGTAAGATTAAATATTTTGGAAAAAAAACCCAACTCAAAACCTAATTGATCAATAAAGAAATAGTATTCTGAGTTTTTAAATATGCTATAAAATATAAGTAACTGCTGTTTGTGATTACACATTCATCTCAAAAAACATATTTTTGGTGAAATGAAACATTTGTAAATATAGATATCTGTGTCTCTCAGCAATGCCTGTTCAGTACTGAATGCTCACAACTCTTCTATCAGTTATTCTCAAAACTTTACACCAGTCTAAGTTTTCTTTTTGCTGCTCTCACAAGAGGGTTTGGAAAATTGTGGCATGCATACTTGTCCTAGTGCGTAGAGCTATATATTGTATACATGGCTATTGTACCTCTGAAGTAGAGAATATTCACTTTCATACATGAACAATATTTTCAGTACACTGTGAGTGGACCATTGTATTGTGTTTGAGTGACAAGGTTTAGTAATGTGGGGGCTACAAGAGGTGGCTTCCCTGGGAAACTTCCTACATGTCTGACAGAGCCAGTGCCAGCTGGATCCAAGACTGACCTGCCACTGGCCATGGCCAAGGCTGTGTCTATCAGCAGTAGTGGTAGTGCTTCTGGGATAACAGATTTAACAAGGAGAACAAAAAGCTCCTGCAACAACAGAGGAGTGAGATTAAGTGAGAGGAACTCTGCAGACACCCCGGTCAGTGGAGAAAGAGGGGCAGGAGCTGCTCCGGGCATGGGAGCTGAGATTCCCCTGCAGCCCCTGGTGCAGCTCATGGTGAGGCAGCTGTGCCCCTGCAGCCTATGGAGGACCATGGGAATGCTGAGATTCACCTGCAGCCCATGGAGGAGCCCACACCAGAGAAAGTGGATGCCCAAAGGAGTCTGTCACTCCAAGGGAAGGCCATGCTGGAGCAGGCTCCTGACAGGAGCTGTGACCCCATGGAGGGAAAAGCCCATGGTGGAGCAGTTTGTAAAGAACTGCAACCCATGTGAAGGAATTTCATGGGGGACTCTCAGAAAAACTGTCTTCCATGAGAGCAACCCCACACTGGAGCAAGGGAAGAGTGTGAGTAGTCCTACCCGTAAGGAGGAAGTGGTAGAAACAATGGGTGAAGAACAGAATGCAAGCCCTGTTCCTAGGCCCCTTCACTGTTCTGGAGAAGGAGTACAAGAAATTAGAAGTAGCACTGAACCTTTAGAAATGAGGGATAGAAGGAATTTAAGATTTGGTTTTATTTTTTCAATACACTTCTGTGATTTGATTGGTAATAAATTCTATTACTCTCCTGAAGTCAAGTCTGTTTTGCCTGGGACAGTAATTGACAAATGATCTCTCCCTGCCCTATCTCTGCTTATATTTTCTCTCCCCTATTCAGCTGAGGAGGGGAGCAGCTTTGGTGGCCACCTGGTATCCAGCCAGGGTCAATCCTCTACAGCCATTATAGTGAACCACTTTTTCTTGTATTCTTTTATTTACCCTGGTTTCAAAGGCCAATAGTGAATTTGCAGTCATTATATATTTTAAAAGTCAATAGTTCAAACATAAAATACCAATCAGGTCCCTTTTGTAAGCAATTCAATAACTCCTCATTAGAAAATCACAGAAGGAAAGAAATTTTTCATTCCTTTTGCTAAATCAGGATGAATTCTACAGTGAAATTATCTATTGACAGGTAATACTGTTCTGCAATTGTTTGACTGATTCACAGCTGTCGTTGTGACCTGCTTCAAATTCTTGTATTCAGAAGAAACACATAGGAGAAAGTACATTCCTTGCAACAGACAGGGAGTAATTTAATTTAGCAACTGAAGAAAATAATAGATCCATTAAAGGAAAAATGTTTGGCAATTAGCATTACATTATACATGATAGAAATGTATTTTTATTTAATGTAATTGTCTGCATTCTGTTAGGGTCTCAAATTATCTTATTTGTCTCTGTTGAATGATCTCTCACTGGTGGCAGGAAAAACATCTTGGCTCTCTCCTGGTCACAAAATAAAGTTAGCCACATCAATGGTCAGGTCAGCCACACATTTATCTTCCTGCTCAAAGCTGTTATGATAGAAGCAGAACTGCTTGAGAGGAAGCATTGAGCAGTTTCAATTACATGGTTTGCTTTACTTTACAAGTTCCCTTCCCCTAGTCCTGAATAAACAGCTGCTTCTCTCTGTCCACTGACCTTTGTTTTACTGATTTTACATTGCATTAATCATAAATTCCTAGTAATGCAGCATTCCACCGTGCCCTATCTTTCACATCCTTCTCCCAAGTATTCCACTTCACTGTCTATAAAGTCTGATAGTTTCTTCTGGTTCTGTCTTACTAGTTTAGTCCCAGATCAGTTTTGGCCAATCAATTTTCCCCTAATATGATCTATGAGTTTGTCATGTTATCATCTTTGAAGTTTCATTTATTGTTAGAAACAATATATCTTACTATATTAAATAAATCTTACTATATTAAATAAATCCTACTATATTAAAGTCTAAAGATAAGTGTTTGCTTGCATGTCAAGTGAATGGAAGAAAGCGAGAAGAAACCTGAGACATTATACCAGAGATTTAGGTAAAATCTCCCTCAACTTCCCTGCTTCCCTTCTGCCTTACTAATTAGGTTCCCATCACGGTCACATTCCAGCTCCCCTCGCAGAGCTTCAGTCTGTGTGCCTATGTATGGAAAGCTACTTGTTTTTCTGAAATTAAGAAAAGCAGGCTTGTATTCTAAATATGCATTATCTCTGTGCTTTAAAACACTGGCCAATAAACTTATTTGGCATTTATTCAGGAAATACTGTACAAATCATATAAAGAAAACATGGTACCAAAATACACAATCTTTTAAAATTCTTATCACTATGCCCACAGGAAAACCCTTGCACCTTCTTCCTTTTTTAAAATTTTCTTTCTTAAAAATGTAGTTTTTGAAGAAAGAAAGGAAGAAAAGAAAGCTTTTCTATTATTTTTTTAAATATAGAAAAAATTTGTATTTTTATAACTAAGTTTAAAGGGCTTTAAAGAATTAATTCAGAAAAAAAAATTCTAGTGATAAAATGTGTATGCAATATATTCTGTCCTGAAAAATAATTTTTCCTGCTTAAAAAAATAACTTAGCTTTCCAGATTTTTTTTTTTTTTAAGATAACGATGTGAATACAGAAGTTATTCACCTAGCAGAGTACAGCTGGTTGAAGATTAATGAGATGTTTCATTGGGTTCAAGCATTCAACTTGTTTCAGCTATACATTAGTGGTACAATTAATTTCACAACACTGGGGTTTTGTCACCCAGCACTTCCTGTGGAATTCTACTATGATAAGTATTCTTTAATTAAATCTTTAAAATGTCACCAGTGTTGCATTCCACAGGTAAAATATAAAAATACCTTCAAGTTTTACAAAGTCCTTAGTATTCAGTGGGTGAAGTAATATGACACAGAGAAAGCCTCAAGGCTGATGATTTGTTAGCCTGTTTAGCTTGAAAATGCTGCAAATATTTAATGAAGAGATATTTATAATTTGACTATTAAAGATTTGTCACTTTAAGGTTATCAAGGTGAAACACTTTAAGGTTAACAAGATGAAACAAGGTGAAATAGTTCATTCACTCCAGAATATAATCTTTCATATTCTTAGTGCAGGAGACTATCAGATACTTCAGATTTCAGCTGGAAGTTTAAACACGGGACTATTTCCATTTACACTGAGGCATTCTTTGGAGGTGGGAACAGAAATTAAATCTCTATATGACTATGCTGTGAAGTCCAGGCTGCACACCATTCTTAAATTCTTAAACATACAAACATTATATATATACATATATATATATATATATGTATATATATATTTTCATTTCTAAAAATATAACAAGGTAAATGTTTATGACCTTAACATGGAAGGCAAAATCATTTTCTCTTTCTTCAGGACATGGGGAAAAAACTGCCCTTCCATGGCTGGCAGGTTGATGGAGGTTATTCTCCCCTCTACTCTGCCCTTGTGAGACCCCACAAAGAATACTGCATTCAGCTCTGGGCCCCCCAACATAAAAAGGACATCGACCTATTGGAGTGAGTCCAGAAGTGGGCCACAAAAATTAGTTCTCCTCTGAAAAATGCTGAAACATTTGGTGTTTTTCAGCCTGGAGAGGAGAAGGCTCTCAGGAGATCTTGCAGCAGCTTTTCAATATAAAAACAGGGTTTATAAGAAAAATGAGAGACTTTTTACCAAGGCCTCTAGTGAGAGTATAAGGAATAACAGCTTTAAAATGAAAGAGGGTAGGTTTAGAGTGAATGTTAGAAAGAAATTTTTTATGAATGTGGGGAGGCACTGGAACAAGTTTCCCAGAGATGTGGATTCCACATTCCTGGAAGTGATCAAGGTTCAAGATCAGGTTAGGTGGGGCTTTCAGGAGCCTAATACAGTGGATGACAGCAATGTCAAAGGCAGGGGGTTGGGACTAGATGGTCCTTGAATGTCCCTTCCAATCCAAATGGTGCCATGATTCTATGACTTTTTTCTACATCAGTATTTGATTACAATATTTAAAATACTGAGCACCACATTATTACTTTATTTTAATATTTTATACTTTAAATAATTTACTGTTCTTTAGATAGAATAGCATCAACATTCTATCCTGTGACTTTCAGCATAGACTCTCTCAGACTCATTTTCTGAAGTATCTGGGTAAGAAACTCATAACTTGAAATTCAATGGTTTCAAAGAGTGGGGATATAAATATTACTAGATCCCTGAAATATAGGTACAAATATGATAAAAATAGAGAAAAAGGAGACCTAGTCCATGAAACATTATTCTGGACCAGAGTTGTCTTATTATGATCTACGAGTTTTTTGGAATGAGGCTGCTATTTCTATTATGTCTGTGGTGGGTGGATGCACTTCTCAAACAGAACATTTGCTAAACACTTAGGTTTCTGAATCCATTTCATACCTGAAAAAGAAAAGATTGTGAAATAAGAAACCAGGTAAGATCTATTGCATCTTTTGATGGAAAACTTCTATCCAGACAACTATTTTCTGATCTTTGCTCATCCTGACTGTAGTCTCCACATACCTATTCTGTTCTCAGTCACAAAATTCTCAAGCTTCAAAAAGACTTCTTTGAAGCAAGCCTTTGACATAGCTAGAATAACTAACTTTGAGGTGGCTATTTGGTCACCGAAGAGAGAAAAGTGGTCACATTCTCTTTCTTATGCCTTCTTTCCCTTTAGTGTGTTAGTATTTCAAAGCTTGAAGTGCTGTTCTTTTTTTGTAACTTACTGAGTGAAAGATCCATGGCTTTCATTTGAATGATATCATTAGTCATATAAGAGAAAAGTGGCTAAGACAAAAAGAGAGAGAGTTTCACAGGGAATACAAAGTCATTATATCCTAGTCACAAAGTTTTCTAATCTGAAAGAGTACCTACAGTACCCTACAGAAATGCTTGTGAAGTGCTCAGCCCAATCAAATCTCCCCATGGTTGTCCTTTGAATTCTTTATTTCTAGCTTCTGTTGCATACATATTTAATCAGACTTCTCAATTCTGTATATGCAAAGGAAATTTTAAATACAATATGTTCTATAGAAAGGAAAAGGACCCATTAACTCACTTCCAAAGAAGATGATTAAATTTAAAAAAAATACCTTCTCTGAAATGGAGTTGATCGTAATTGTCTCCTTTTAAAAAGACTCATGATCACCATCTTGTGCCACAAAACAAGGTATTGCAGCCAGTATCTAGGTATTTAATTAATATTGCTAGTTTTATCTAAATATTTACTAAATATTTTACTCAGTTTTAATGAATACTAATTATCCTATGCAGTTTACTCATCATCATTTTAAGCTGGCCTAAAAAGGGAAAGGAATGAAAATACAGGAGGTATAAACTAGACTTTTGATGTCAAGGTGATTTTAAAAGAACTATCCACTTTCATCATCAGATTGGTTTGCAGATCAGAGTCCTCATGAGAGCTTCACGTATGTATCCTTGGGAAGTCTTTCTCTAAGGTATTTGAAACAAATTAAAAGGGAAGCTGAATAACACTTCTTATCATTCACAGAAACTTGAATATTTCTGAGATTCATGGACCATTATCTGTTGGTTTCCTCTCTTCAGACTTGCACTAAAAACTACCTCTCTAGGTTCTGAGAAATCCTTGTACTACATATCATCTCCTGTGAAATCCCTTTTTTTCCTAAGTGGAATTTGAGAGTGATAGGCCAGTGCTATTTGTCCAGTTTTTCACAGGTATTTTGCCTTTTAGCTACACACCTATTAAAGAAGAGAAACTTCCACTGTCTTCAGCAGTTTAGAAATTTAACTTGGAGGGGATAGACCCATATCTAAAATTTCTCTGACCAAGCTGTCACAAATGTAAGGGCAAATTTCCGTGAACATAAATTTCTATGCAATCAGTGAATAACACATTTTAAACGAAGAAGGTGGTAAGACCCAGGCTGTAGAGATGAGTGGATAGAAATGTCTCAGTTTTATGGACAGAGTGATCTACTTTTTATGACCTTCACATATCCAGATTTGAAAACAACATTTAAGTTTTTTGCAGATGACAAATCCTATGGCTACAGAAAAGGGAAAGGGACAAAGGCATGATTTACCTTAGATAAAACAGCTTTTTTAGTAAAGATCTACAAATATTATAGCAATTTTCAGTAATAGTGACTATTTTTTATGAATTCATTCACTAACATTCTAAATTATGACAATTGTCTGCGTTTCAGTTCATTGGCATGCTTCAGCTCTCTACTAAAGAACTTTTCTGCTAAGCTCAGGTTGTTGTGACCCAAGAATTTATTTCATAAGATTACAAGTGTTCATTAACTAGAATGGTTCTTAAATATAAGAAGGAAGTCTTATAAATGGTACACTGAACCTTGGTAGATGTTAAGTATAATTATTATTGTATTTATTTTATTTTATTTTTTTTAACTAGACTCCACTGCTATTTAAGGAATGAGCTAGACATTTGATAAATACATTGCTTTACATCAGACAGTCCATGTATTTCATGGACCTTTTATATTTTACAGAAGAAGACACTACTAACCAGTCTATCAAGTCAGCAGACCAGATGTCTAGGATTGTTTCCAAACAAGAATATAATAATAGGCTATCCCTAGCTTGTGTAATGTTTTTTAGTAAATCATTTCAATTCCTCTCAGGTTTTTGTACTAGTGGAGTAATGATGCTGAAATTTTTGCAAAGAGCTTAGATATCCACATGTGCATACACACAAACACACAGAAGAAACAGAGGAAATAAATGAAGTATCAAAATGTATTTATGTACAGGAAACAATTTTTTGTCTTAGTACAAAGAAAAATTATTTTTATTTTAGTAAATCAAATACACTTACTAAAAACATAGCTTCAGTCATTCATTACTAGCTAGCTACATTATATGGGCACACTGCTCTCTCCTATATGAACCAGCAAGGGATTACTCTTTAAAATACTGATTATGTTGCCCTTCTCTATTTCCCTTTAAAAAGTACAAAATTTGAAAGATAACATGCAGTGTGTATTTATGTACATTTTGTCAAGAAAAGTTAAAGGAATATATTTGTTTCCCCCATATATTTTCTCTTCTTTTGATTTGACAGCAGTGAAAAACAAGTGTTTCCTTTTTTTGGTATGACATAGGAAGCAGAAAATGTATAAAGATATTTCAGTAAATTTTTTTGTAAGTATATATTATAATTACCAAAAATACTGTTTCCACTAGTTTACGCCTAACTTATGTAACACTGTAATGAATTGAAATTTTTCTACGCAGCATCACACAACCACATTGAGAAACTTTTTCTGTTTTTAGAATTGATCAACTGAAGAACCTTGTACTCCTGAAGATGAAGCCAATGAAAAGCAGAGCCTCAGCAGTAATGATAATACAACTACCTTAGACCAGCAGAGTCAATATTAGTGGGAACAATATTTGTCAAACTACCATCACAAGACCAAGACAGCAATTTCCATATGAAATTATTTGCTGTGTTATGCATATTGTACCTCCTCTTTCAGTTAAGCAGTCTGCCCTTTTTGAGAAATCCAACGTAATGGGAAAAATAGTATTTTTTTTTAATATAGACCCTCTGTTTAATATTTATCATAGAATGCTTTATTCATCATCCATGTAAGTCATTCACTGTCTGTCACTGTTCAAGTCAGTGACAGATGCAATTAAGACTTGTGATCCATAGATGTCTACATTCAGAGTTGAAAAAGGGAAGTAAAAAAGTAATTTCAGTAATATTAATGAATATATAAATAGGGCTGAAAGATTGTTTATTATCTGATCTCATTCCCATCTGTCCTAGTTATGCGTTTCAGCATCTGTACCATCCATACACCTACTGCTTATTCTTAACTAGGAAAATTTAACTGATTATAACTGACATATCTGAAGGTGTGTCATTAAATCTATGCAATTTTCTTTTCAAACTGTGGCAAAACTTTTAGTTCTCTATCTATAAGAGCTGTAAGATCTTTATGTTATAAAATTTCCTTACTAATACTTTATTAAGTCCTCATCTTTGAGTACATTTATTTTTCATTTTAATGCTATTCTTCTCTCTTTCTCTAATTTTTATTCTACCCAAATACTACAAATTTACAAGAGTATAAGTTAGTCACAGGTTATAGGACTATGCTACAGACACAATATTAGTAACTTTCATGTACAATTTTTAATTTGTTTCAAATTTAAAACTTATTTATGCCTTAAAAATATCAGTAAGCTTGCATCACAGCCACCTTCCACAGCTTCCAGAATCTTTCTGTGCCTTTTTTTACCCGATAATAACTGTTTGATCATGAAGTTACTGATAGCAGAACTTCGCATGTCATAAACATTACAATATTTATAGTGTAGGCAAACAATTGTCATCATGGCAAAAGTGTAGCTGATTTCGTGTTGTGGAAGAGGGAATGAATGCTTCTTATTCAGTCTGTCTGATATAATGGCACCTTTTTTCTAGACTTACAGAGCCATCTGATATTTACATAATGGAGTACTGAAATAAACCTAAAAGAAAAACTGTATTACTGAAAACTGTAATCATTTGTTGGTACAGAGTTAATATTACTAGTCTCTGGTGATTGTATTGGTTTTTCAGACTTGGCCACAGTTATTCAGAGAGCTTCACCTCAAATAAGTGCTCCATGGTCATTTTCTGCCAGCCTGTTGCTCAAACAAGCTAAAACCATTTCAGGCCAGGGCAAGCCAGCCACTGCACTGTCAGGTGTGGTCAAAGCCAGTGGGTATTTGCTTTTGATGGCAACCATCACTCGCTGGTATATTTCCATCTGTTTTACAATCATTCTTTTTTCACTGTAAATTATTAAAATAACAGTCAGCAGTGAGACTTTTACAAAGGAAAATATATGTTTTTAATCTGTCAGCTTTCTTGCCCTTATCAGTGTTTAAGAATCTCATTGTTAAATTGTTGGAGTTAAGTGGTCAGACTTGAGAACATTCCAAAAATTGGTGATTGAATATGCAATTGTGATAAAAAACAGGCTTATTTTGACACTTTTTTGTTTTAATGGTGTTATGTGGTACATGAAATTGTTTCTTTTTGATGTGTTGCATATGCAGAAGTATATTGACAACAGGATTAACAGACAGCTCAGGATCCTGCAAATACTTTTGCACTAAGATATCTCAGTTGGCTTATATGAGACTAATCAGCTGTACAAAATAATTCACACATAGAATTCTTTATTTGAAGGAATACACTCTTTGTTTAAATGTAAGAACAAATACTTTTGTTGTATGACCCCTAATGTTTGAATGTCTCAGGAATTCTTGTCTAGATTACCTTTTTAAGAACTTATTGAAGAATGCAGTCCAGAAGCATATATCTTCTAAAAATTAACTGACTTTTTTATCAAAAACAAATGACCTGTATGACTCTTGTGACAGAAAAATGTTCAACTTCATGAATTATGAGTTTCATTCACTTTTTTTCACTATTATAAATGGGTGATTTTGCCAGTTTCTATCATAAAGACTGTGTATACCTTTACTATGTCACTTCAAAGCTGAAGGTATAATACTCCTCTCAATGCATTGTGGTAATGCAATCAATAATGCCCCCAAAATATCTTCTCAAATTTTTATGGAAATAATTCATATTTTGTTCAGGTTATTTTATTTTACTTCCATTAAGAGATCTGAAATTTAAAAATGTAGAAAACATCTCAGCCAAAATTTTAAGCATGGCTATAACAAAATTTAGAAATAATTCCCACAAGCATTTCAGCAATTCCATGGATTTCAAGCATATAACTCAATAACAGAACATTGCAATTCCTTCCCTTAGCCTTCTCTCCTTCCAGACAAATAGCAATGTATTCTTATTGTGTACGCTGCAGCAATTGTGATTCATACCATTGTTAACTCTGTTAGAGATCTGCATGATAGATTAGAGAATTGTGATGCTTAAATTTTGCAGTATCCTTGAGTGGTACCCTAAACAATTATTGTAATTTGTAAAGGGTTTCAAAATAAATTTACAATTGCATTGGACTATGTCTTGAACTTTAAAATTAACTGTTTATATAACAAAAAAATCATAAATAGCCAGAAAGCTTTGACCAACTAAACCTTTGTTGGTAATGATCTGTAAAGCATCTATGCAGCTTTGATAGTAAAACAAGTCTTATTCCATTACACACTGGGTCAGCAGCTACATTCTCTCCCTTTTATTTCTCCCAATATTTCTGAAGTTTGAAGAATGTACGTAGTGTTCCTGCCTACATTCCTAGTGCTTCCGAAGACAAAAAATGTATATCTTGAAAGTCATTTGCATCTGTTGACCTATCTACATAAAATCAATATTTAGGAAACTTTTTTTTAAAGCAAATTACTTCTGAAGATTTTTAATATCCACATTCCATATACATTTCATTTCTCTTCAAATTTCTGGGGAAGGTGGAGGGATGAAGGGAGAAACCATCGAGAGTTATTGACTAAAATATTAGGATGAATTTAAAACATTGATTGATTCATAAAGAATTGATAACTTTTTATAAAAATCAGTCATCTTGAATATATGTTTCTCAAATATTTTGCAGTAAATTCTTTTCTGTAGCAAAGATTTTAAAACAGATCTCTGAAGACAGACTTCTAAGTGAGTGTGCAGGTTACAACCAATCTAAAATGTATTTTGATCTTGAATAAAGAATGGGTTATCTCACTGCGATGTGTTCAGCACTTCTGAGACTTGTACTATTCAGTTACTGTTTATAAGAGTACCTCTGAGAAATGAAGCTCTAAAGTTTAAGCATTCATCATTATAGTGTATCAGCTTTTTAGGATGGTAATATTTCATTAATACCATTTTTGTAGGTGTTTGGCCAGATGTTACTCTTTCTTTCATGTGACTCTGCTGATTTAAATACAAAAGTCATCTATTCCACCACTTGATGCAGCTGGGGAAAAAATTAAATTGTTGCTAAGTTCTCTTAGTCTGGAGTTCAGCATCCTCTGCTCTGAAGGGAGTTTGAATTTCAACCCAGCAAAAAAATAATTAGAAAAAAATATTGTTGCCATTTGAACAATAGAATGTCAAAATCTGCTATATTAACATTATTCTAAAATGTTCAACCGTGCAGCAGTTCTAGCAAACTTTGAATATGCTGAATAGGAGATGTAACAGGGACCAGGTGGGCTTCCAGCAGCAGGAGGCAATATAGGAGAAAAACAATCAGAAACTTAAAATGTATAGTTTAGGATATTTTCTACAGAGATTTTTTACAACTCTCTGAAGTCAGCACCTGCAATTTTCTCGTCTTCAGCATTTACTGAAACTTCTGCATAGCTAGTAAAGGTAATTATTTTATTTGAAATTCTTCCACAGTCTCTCGTGCTCTTGCTGTTATCAGTTCTGCCACTCAGCTCTCCTGCTAAGGAGTCTTGTTTATTAGGCAGAAAGAAAGATAGCACTTCTAAAGTTACACTTAAGAACACCCTAACTATAGTATAGTATTTGTATATTTATTTATTTGGGGGTTTTAAGTGAGTTCTCTTCAGTATTATTAATTTCTATATATTGAGAGCTGTGAATATTGTTGATTGTGTTTTTCATAACATAGATGTTATGAAAAATTAAGAAGGGCCTGTCAGTGAGGTGTTATAGACTTTTATAAGGTATATGTATATAGTGACTTGATAGCATTTTAATTTTCTTCCCTTGTATCACTGAAGGAAACTGAAGCTGCGATAAATGTTAAAGATCTTTTCTTGGTGGTGAAAATATAATCAACTTCTTCCATGGAGAAATATAGCAGATGAAAGAAAGGAAAATTCTTAATTATGGCTTTAAAATTCTTAAAACATAATAATCCAGAGATGTAAGGATAGAGTCACACAAAACAAAATTAATTCCTGAGAAAATAATCCATATTTTTCAGAAAAAAAAAATGCTCCTTTTTCAAAGTAATGAAGTACATTCTGCTTGAATCTTTTCAAGTCTATCTGGGCAATATACTGGGAAGCATCCAATACTGAAGGACAATAAAAAGAACTTTTCTAATTCCACTGTGTTCCTTTCTGAATAAAGATTCAGGTTAAGCACCTCCAAATGTTTGCAATTAAAAGTGACAGAAATTCGACACTCCTTAAAAAAATGTAGCATTCTCATTCTTTCAAAAATAATTGGTATCTAATTTCCAATGCATTTCACTGACTGCTCATCCAGCCCTTACTTCAGCTGCTTTTCTATGAGGATGTTATGGAAGTCACTGTCAACGACCTTCCTTAAATCTGGGTAGTCAGAATCCACTGCTCTCCACAAATTGTGGCATTTCCTCATAGAATCATTTAGGTGGGAAAAGACCATCAAGATAATCCAGTCCAACCTGCAATGGTCAAGTCCACTAACAGGCTATGTCCCTAAGTGGAACACCCCTGCGTATTTTGAAGACCTCCAGGGATAGTGTTTCAAATGCTGCACAAGGTTGCCTGTTTCAATGACTAACCACCTTTTCAGTGACAAAGATTTTCCTAATCTGTAAGCTAAACCTCTCCTTGGTGCAACTTGAGGTCATTTCATCCTCTCACTTTTCTCATGGAAGAAGATATAAATGCTTACCTCACTACCACATCCTCTCAGCTGTAGAGATTGATAAGGTCTCCCTTGAGCCTTCTTTTCTCCATGCTAAACAACCTCAGCTCCCTCAGCCACTCCTCACAGGATCTGTGCTCCAGAGCCTTCCTCAGCTCCATTGCCCTTCTCTGGACTTGCTTCATTCCCTCAATGTCTTTTGTGGTGAGAGACCCAGACTGGACATAGGATTCGAGGTGCAGCCTCACCAGGGCTGAGTTCAGGGGGACGATCACTGCCCTGGTCCTGCTGGCCACACTGTTGTTGACGCAGGCCAGGATGCCACTGGCCTTGGTCTCCTGGGCTCATGTTTGCCTCATGTTCAGCCAGTTGTCCACTAGCAGCCCCAGCTCCTTTTCCTCTGGGCAGCTTTCCAGCCACTCTTCCCCAAGTCTGTAGAACTGCAGGGGGTTCTTGTGACTCAAGGGGAGGATACAGCACCTTGCTTTTCTGGACCTCATACAATTAGCCTCAGGCCACTGATCCAGCCCATGCTAATCCCTCTGCACATCATTCCTACTGTCAAGCAGATCAACACTCCTGCCCAGCTTGATATGATCAAGGTACCAAGTTGGTCAAGCATAGCTTGATGATAGCTTGATTTGCTTTATGAACTCATGTTAATTACTCCTGTCCTAACTACTATGCCCATCATGTGCCTGGAAATTAGGATTCAATCCATGACCTTCTGAGGGATCAAGTGAGGCTCACCAGTCTGCATTTCCCTGGATCCTTGTATTGCTGAAATGTGAGCTTTGCTCTTCGTACTGTAAAATGGTGCATTCATATCAAAACCAGAAAAGGGATTATTTTTATTACCTTTCAGAAAACTAAACTTACAATAAAAACTTTCTTTGATAGGGCACCTTCACATTTTCTTCTATTATGAAGAATGAATTATGGATATAAACTAAGAGCTCTGTCACACCCCAATTACCTCATTTCCAGTCGACTACTCATGACTGCATCTGTGACTGAATTAGAAAATATCTTGCAGATTAATGAGATCTCAGTTAAGCTCACTGAAGCTGGACAAGGGAAACCATAATTTTTTCCATATTTAATAAAAATACATTTTACCCATAAAAAAGCAGTAATGGGCATTTCTTTTCGAGATGCTCAATGAATTTTAAAACAACTAATGTATTTCCTGTTTCAAACTCATGGTATCACTAATTCAAATTCTGTCTTCAGAAGGAAAAATGTAGTTTTCCCTTCCTTTCAGAAGAGTTGTAATGACAGAATGGTACAACAACTGAAAAGTTAAAAAAAAAATCCCTGTAAGTACCATTTATAAATGCTTGGCATGCAGTGACATATAAAAAATGCTTTCTTTCTAAATAGAACATTGTAATTTTACCTGGAAACACTAATATTAAAAAGGCATAGGAAGAAAACAGAATTAACTTTTTATAAGTAATCTAGGAAAAGTTCTTCTCTTGGTTCCTTTTCCAGAGGGGGGGGGAAAAAAAAATATATATATATATATATATATATATATAGAACACTGAGATATGCCTGTGAAAATTTCAAGAAATTTCATTTCCAAGTACTGAACAAATTAAAAGCATAGCATTCCCAAAATAAAAAGAAAAAAAATCAGAAGAATGAAAATATACATATTAAGGAATTGTTTTTTCCTTTTTCAACTCACATGACATCTTTCTACTCTGATATCAGATTGACAAATAGAACAAGCATAGAATCATGGGTTGTCTGGGTTGAACAGAAACTTTGAAGATCATATAGTCTAATTCTCCTGCAATGATCACAGACATCTCCAACTGCATCAGTGTGCTCTGTGCCCAGGCCAGTCTGACCTTGAATGTTTCCAGGGATAGGACATCTACAACCTCTCTGAGCAGCCCGTTCCTGTGTCTTACCACCCTCATCATAAAACTTTTTTCCTCATACTTAGTGCAAATTGGCTCTTCAGTTTAAAACTACAACTCCTTGCTCTATTTCTACAAGCCCCATTAAAAAGTTTGTTCCCATTTTCCTTTTAAGCCATGTCTAAGTACTGAGAGGGTCTCCCTGTAGGTTTCTCTTCTCCAGGCAGAACAATCCCAGATTGCTGAGCCTTTCCTGGAAGAAGTGCTTCATAACTCATAATTTTTGTGGCACTCTGGCCTCTCCAACAGTTTGTGTTGTTTTTGTGCTGAGGACACCACATCTGGACACAGCACTGCACATGGGGTCTGAGCAAAGAAGCAGAATGACCTCTCTCATCCTTTTTCTGCAGCCCATGGTGTGGTTGGCTTTCCATAATGCAAGTGCACATTGCCAATCCATGTCCAGCTTTTCGTCCACCAGTATCTCCAAATCCTTCTTGGCGGGGCTGCTCTCAGTCTGTTCAACTCCCCAGCCAGGAGTTGCCCCACGCCAGATGCAGCGCCTTGCACTTCACCTTGTTGAACTACATGAGATTCCCAAGTGTCCACTTCTTGAGCTTGTCCAGGTCCCTCTGGATGGCATCCATCCTTCAGGTGTGTCAGCTGCACAACTCAGCTTGGTGTCATAAGCATAGGTAAGAATGAATAAATTATTGTTATTACTTAACCAAATACCTGGTGACTAAGGAGCTCAAAATGTGGCATTTTATAATGCCTGATTTATGTACAAGTTTTACCACAAGTGAGTTTGGCTATGTCAGAATAGATGTTGTTGCCATTACAGATACAAAGAAAAATAAATTTTCATAAATTCTAAAACACAATTACAGTGACTCAGTCCTATTCCATCTAAAGCTACACAAGCACTCATATTCTTATGTTACTGTGGTATCTGGTTTGAATACAAAACATCTCTTTGTGTTGTCATGGTTCCTAAGCACAATAAAATACACATTATCTCAAGGATTAAAGAGAAGAGTACATATTTTCATTTGAATATGTCAGTGCAAAATGACAAATAAAGGCATTTTATCTAGCAAAATTTAAATTGCTTCTTCCACATGGAGAATTTCATATCAAAATGCTTTTTCTAAAGACTAATATTTCTTATAATATTTCCAGAACTATATGCTTCTTAGAATGAAACAAGTTAGTGAATGAAAAAAAGAGAAAATATAAGAAAAAAAAACTCGGATCCATTTGGAAAATTCAAATACTGTTTTGTTTTGTTTTTTAAAAGTAATTTTTGACATTATGGAGTTGCCTGGAAAAAACAGTGGAAATTTCATTGAAACTCCACAATTTGCAAAAGCATTGTTCACAATGAGCTTTCAAGCTTTATTACAATGAGGAAATATTGTTTCACTGTGGTCCTGAAAACTAGCCAACAGATAACCTGACTTTCAGCAGCAAAGATTAAGTCATGGCTCCTCATATGCTGAGCCTTGTGCATCACCGTTCACTCAAATTAACCCTTTGCTTTCTCCTAGTATTATTTCATTATCAACATCAAATACAATTTGCATCAAGGACATATCTGTGTTCTCATTAATTACATTTATCAGTAGTCAATGATCTGATTACAAATCTTGCAGACGTGAGTGCAGGTTCCAGAACCTGCACAACACATGCAATCAAGCCCTCATGCAAATTTACAACAAAACTACTCCACTATCTATACTTGAGACACTTCCACTACATCCACATAAAGTAATGATATCCTTAAGTAAATATTATGTCTTCTAATTCATATATTGATTTCCCAACAAATGTATACATAAATGTATACAAAAATTGTTTATGGGCATTAACTGTACACATGAGGATCAGTCATGATCAGTTTCTAGTATAATGTAAAAGAATTTAGCTGATGTAGTTTGGTAAAGCAAAAGACTATGTTTGAGCCACAAATAACCTAACAAGGTTATGTTTTTAGGAACTTAGAGACAATATTTTAATTTTAAATGAAAAATCATTACACCAAAATCTCTCTTATGAAGAAATATTGACCACTGGTATTCCTGGATGTTGAGAACATTTTCACATGTTTGAATACTTGACTCACATTGAAATTAAAATTTCTCATTTCAACAACATTGCTTCTTAAAGAGACATTTTTTTGTTTTTTAAAATATATATCTGAGCAGTCAAAATACTATTGTTAATTAAACAAACATCACAATTGCATGCAGAACAGAAGTTAACCTTTACACTTCATTAACCCTGTTATTCTTTTGGTAATATTTTAAAAAGCTTCAGAGGAGATAGCCATCACGATGTACAACACTAATTTTGAGGTTAAACATTAGATCTCTTAATACTGTTTTTGTGCCATTTTAGACATCTGTGAAAATGAAACCACATCAAACAATAAAAAAGTGAGCAATATTTTCTTTTCCTTTGTAGAGTAAGGTTCAAAGAATAATGTCAGTTATTAATGATTAATAATCTCAAGGTTTGTGTTTATCATCTAAGGATAAGGTAAGCACTTTCATAAGTATATCAGCAATGTTTCCCAGATCTAAATTTTTATTTTATATTCTCACAAGACATAATACACAATAAGAAAGAAAAAAAAACCCCAACCCTTAAATAACTGTAACTATAACTTTTCCTATAAGATAACTTGACAACATTTATATTGTTTCCTATTCCTTCAGCAGGAGACAATGGAAAGGGGAAAATGTTGGCTTTGTTTAAACTATGAGCATAAACTATACCAGCTGGTGCACTCCGTTGGGAACAGATATGTGGGTCAGCACATTGCATCTTCAGCACTTCTTCAGCAAATCCACCTGCTTGAGTAAACAGACAATATGGGGTCCCAGAGTGGCAAAGTACATTATTAAACAGAAAAACTTTTGTGGCCTTCGTAGCATTTTGTTTCAGGTTATATTAGTCTTTTTTCAATAAAATTATTTCATTTGTAACTAGCTTCAGTGAGTTGATAGGTTCTTTAATGATAGTATAAAGGCAAAAAGTAACTTGCTAATATGCCTATGTAGCAGGAAAAAAGCTACCAACAGAATATGAAGGTTATTTATCTAGATGTTACTTATATAAAATAATTTACAATTATTTTATTGTCCTAAACCAAGTCTTAAACAGATGTTGGAAGTTTAGTTAGTTATATTGCGCAGTAAGCTTTCTAGTAATCTTTGCTACATCTAGAGTTTAGCTTACTGCATAGACACAAACACCTTAGATATGACCCATTTTACATGCTGTAAATAATTATGCATTTAGTTTTCCTGCTCTGCCTTGGAAGATATTTAATTCCAGGGGAATCAATTTTTCTTCATCTGAAAGGACAGGCCTATTAAAAATAGAGAACCACACCAAAATAAAACAAAAACCCTCAAACCAAAACCCATGCAGTCACAATAATTGAAAGCAGCTGGGATAAACTAAATGCAACATAAGCATAAATAAAGACTGAAAGGCCTCATGAAAATCTGAAAGTCAAAGCTTGTCTCTTTGGAATAAGCTGCTGCGGGTTGGCCTTCAGTGAAAGCTCTTGATGTTTAGAAGGGCAGTTCAAGATCTACGTCTTGTGAATTAATCAGCATATTCACATTTTGGAAAGGTTATAAAAGACATAATGTTGGCTGAACATTAATTTCTGAAAAAAAGTCACTCTTTCTTCATGGGAAATGAACTGTTTCATATTGAAACAAAATGTATTTTAAATGAACAATTTAGAAGCTATTTAAAATATTCCAGCAGTATTTCTGTTCCATTATTCTTGTAATTTCTCTTTTGCATTTGAATTTGCATGTCTAAAATCCATGTTGGTTGATGTTGTAAATATTCAACAGAAAAATATAGTAAAGAATGTTCTTCTTTTACAGTAAAATATATAATTTTTGCTAAATGACAAATATTAACTGTCAGTGTTCCAAAGGTAATTCAAAAGTGTAGCCTCATAGATTCTCTTGATTAACACATACACACACACACACACACATATATATATATATATGTAAAATAAATAGACTTAATGCTATTTTTTCTGAAGAACTACTCTCCTAGATTATGCTTGCATACACTGAAATTCATCATATGCTAAGATTGTTGGACTTTTTGAATCCAAAACGTCAACAAGGAAATTTTTATTAGAACTGACAGAAAAATTCAAAGTGTTGAATTTAAGTGGGTTTTCATTACTGAGAATGACCATCCATGTATTAGAAGTGAGAAATAGAAAACTGAGCTACATGTCCTTTAGAAGCTGTGAGGATAAAGCAAAAATTTATTTAAAGACAGCATGAATTGAGAGGAGCCAATCTTGATATTATCATGTTTAGTTGGTACGTCTACATCTTCTGAGAAATAGGATAGCAGGAATGGGGGAGGTATTTATAAACACAAACTCTGCAGTCAACTGGATTTTAAGTATTGGAAGACTGTGATTAGATTCCCATAGGGTTCTACTGTCTAAGTTTAACAAGCAAAATGCCTTCAACTTTTCTTCATACGTTATGCTCTCCAGCACTACAGCTATCTGTGACCATTTCAAAAATACACTCAAGCTTTTCAACTTTTTGCTTAAAATGGGAGAACCAAAGCCTGATACAATATACAAGATAAAAAAGCCCAATACATAATTTAATCACTGTAGAGTAGAGTAGAGTAGGAACTGTAACATCCTCTGATCTACTTGCTACACTCTTGCTAGTGCAGCTCAGAAAAGGGTTATATTTTGTTGCTGCAATGGTACACTGCCAAGTGATGTTTTTATATGATCCATATGTAACAAAAGTAAGTGAAATATCCCCTGCCAGTGGATGAGTGAGCTTCTGGCAAATAAAGTGATGGTTTTAAAATGGTGTTACTTAATTTCATCACTGATTAGAATATTATTGAAACATCTATAATCCTACTTTGGAGACTAGAAATCACATGTTTAATTGTTTAAACAATCTCCCTTCTCATCTCTGGCAAAGCAGGTATTACATGTAAAAAACACTTGCTCTAACCAATGTCCATGTGCAGAAAAAATCTCTTATTTTTTCTGCCACTAGTATACATCTGCAAATATTGCTTAAGGCATCAAGAAATTGAAAAGCTTTTTTAGGAACTGAGATCAGTAGAACAAAACCTGTGGGAAAAAACCCACATTTTCTTCTGAAATATTTTGTAACAGCTAGGTAAGGAATTTCTTAATAAAAAAAACTGTTATCAGCATTACCCATTTTTTGTTAGCAGGTAATAATTTAAGTATTCATATTTTCATTTTTATTTATACAAAATTATTCGTCTATAGGTATATTTTAGAAAGTTATAGCTCAGCCCTAAACTTTTTACTGGAAGGTTTGCTTATCTGTCAATTATTTGTCACTTGTTCAGTCTAACAGATAAATTGAGTCACAATGCATTTCATTTGTCCTCCTGATAGAAGAAGTTAAGCATTTGAAATAATCTGTATTATTTACTGCTGCATATTTCCATCATCTGATATGTGTGAGATTTCCCCACATATCTCATTAAATATATGACATTTTTGGTTTAATCAATCTTTCATGTACAAAAGTGTCTATACATGACCTGAAGTGGTTTAAAATCTTCAGCTGCAGACATGCACAAAGTTAATTTGAGATGATGCTCCTTGCTAGATTCTGCTTGAGCTACATTTCAGTCCTGTCTTGTTGTGCCATTTACCTTTCTGATCTGGAGCCTCATGTCTTGATCTCAGACCTGCCTCATCACTGTGGACTTGTCTGGTGGCATGAACTCTTTCTTGGGTTCTGTGGCTACACTGCTCACCAGTCTGAGGCTGCCTTTGCCAGTCTTGTTACTGCCCTCAGCTCCTAACTCACCCTCTCAGGAGGGCTCAGTTTTGGGGGTTTTGGGGATTTTTTTTGGTTTTTTGGTGGGTTTTTTGGTGGGTTTTTTTTTGGTTTTTTTTTGGGTTTTTTTTGTTTTCTGTTTTTTTTTCTGCGTGAGGGTTTTGTTTTGCTTTGGGGTTTTGTACTGGGTTTTAGTTGATTGATTTTGTGAGTTGTTGGAGTTTTTTAGCATAACTTTTCAAATACCAATATTTCAAAGACAAAACACATACTTCTGAAAAAAAAGTTCAGGCTATGATCTTGCTTATTCTATGATTCTTCCACTTCTTAAGGCTATCTGTACTTTTTCAGCTAGAAAATGGTCTCCCCCTTGTCAAAGCATCATAGAGGATTTATGCTTTGATGAATCTTATGTTTTTAGGGCATTGTTGATGATTACGTAACAAATGACTATTATAGAGATAAAAGAGTATTCTGATTCAGTCATTTTAAGAGCATAAAACCAATATTATTCAATTTTAATTTTTGACAATAATTTTTAATCTGAAATGCTACTGTTCCATATTGTTTTCCTGTCCTTCACCACCTCCATAAGAAACATAAGAGCTGAATTGACTGGAAAATGTACAAAACAAGAAAAATATTCTATGTCAAAGGAGTCTATTGTGACAGGGAGTAAAATTCAGTATTAGTTTTACTTTCTTCATCTAAAGTCTGTAGCAGTAAATGATGTTTTGATGTATTTTGGCTGACACATTACCAAAATCCATTCATTTTCTGTATTCTGTCAGCCTCCTATTCTCCAATTCAGCACAACATAAGTGTGACAGGCGTGAAGAAGAAGAAAAAGAAAAAAAAAATATATACATATATATATATATATATGTATATACACATACACGTTGAAAAAAACATTTCACCTTCAAGTTCATGCATTCTGCCTGTTTATTTGTCTCTTCCCATGTGTGTCTTTTCCTGATTTTTATGAAATCTTGTTGTGGGTTGAAGGAAGGAAGCTCTGTCATGGCTGAATTTTCTTTTGAAATGTAGACCTGGTAACACTGTCAGTAGAATTTCTGATGTTTAGCTATCCTGCATATAATACTGCAGCAGTTCTGTTCTCAAGAAAGCATGGCAAATGGGATATTCTTCTATTTCTCCTGAAGTATCTTGGTGTAGCAGAGTAGAAATCTGCCACTGCCTCCAGATGCCAAGCAACACTTGGCTGTTCTTTGTTAACTCAATGCTTTTCCCAGAATAACAAGCACAAACAATTCAGCCACCTTATGCAGGTGTTTTGTGTCAAAATGTTGCAATAAAGGCCTGTCAGATTTCAAAGACTACTCTCAAAGTCTGTAAAATTCTAGTTGTCCATATGCTTTTACAATTAGGAAATATGGATAGGACACCAGCTCTGCATTTCCTTTCATCCCTCTCCCTAAGAAAAGGGAACAAAACAAAGAGCATAACAATATCTATCAGCCCTGGAGTGATTTGCAACTTAAATCAGTAATACGAACCTTGTGATTATTCACTTCATCGTGGTGTCTCCTCATGCTGTCTACATGAATACACATGGAATTCAATGGAGAGCTCCCTTACTGTTTTGATTTCAATTTTGGTTACAATGAACATCATAACATATTCAGGTTTGCAGCACTTTCTTGACCTTGATTATTATCTCAAGGTGAAACACTTTTTGTTTGTTGGTTGGTTTTGGTTTTGCGTTTCAATGTACTAGGTTCCATACAGAATTTCTATTGAGAATACTATGCAATGAGCATATCTTTTGAATAATTTATTCTGTTTCTACTGTTTCATTATATTTCAGTACCCTATGACAAACTTTTATTTTTCCTATAAAAATAAACAAAGAAACCAAAGCAAAGTAAGCAAACAAAACCACAGATAGTTGTACTTTTTTTTTTTTTTTTTTTAAGCAAAAGTCCACCCCTCAGAACTGGTATGATTTATAAATCAGAGTTCTAAAAATTCTAAATTTGAAAAATTCTGTCATCTTGATGTCTAGTAAGATTATTTTCTTTGTATATCTCTACAGTACATAAAAAATGAACAAGAGTCAGGTTGATCATGGGAAAGTACTTAAAATATGAAAATAAAAACTCTGAAAAGCGGCAAAACACTAAGGAACCATTATACATGTTTTTCCCAGTTCTTTTAACTTATTTAAATTTATTAGAATCACACAAGACATTCTGGTTTTTCAGTACTTATGAAATCTGTAATGTTCATTCCTTCCTTAATGTCAGAATTATGTATGTCAGAAAGAATATTTTCCTGGTGCAAAAAGACTACAATATATAAATCTGTATAAATCTGATAAAGTATTGATCTTATTAAGAATATGCTTCTTGTTAAACTTCAGTTCCATATATATAAAAATTAAACTTTGCTTTTTAATAATAAGTTGTTGTTTATGTTTAAAAAGTACAGAGCTGAGGGAAATTAAGTTGTATTCTTAAAAATAAGTATAGGAAACAATTTTCGTAAAACTTTTTAATAAGATGACTTTTTTTTTCATTTTTTAATGTGATCTTTAATTCTTTTATAACTAAGCCTGCTTTTATTTTTTCCTGCCAAACAAAAGCAATCATCCTAACCATGATCACTATAATGGCAAGATTCAATACACTCAGAACATATCTGTCCAGTGGTTTAAGTATTGCCTATATGGCATGCCTATATTTCCAACCAAAGGAAAGAAATCACACTTATGGCATTACTAAAAGTAAACCAGCAACTCTCCCTGAAAATACACTTCTGTGCTTTTGTCTCTGAATCTTAAAAGGAAAAAAAAAACCCAAAGCCTCACAGATCCAAATTATGCATAGATCCACCTGATAATATATAAATATTGAACCAAAACTGCTATTGTGGAAAATGACGGCTTGTCAAAAAGAATCATGTTCCCTGATTAGAAGACACAGCTGAGATCCTCTGAGGTAAAAATGATCAAAGAAATAATACTGCCTAATAGAGTTGCAGTAACATCAAATACTGAAGACATTAAAATCCTTGCCAAAATATGCACTTGCAAAAAACTTTTAGAAAAGTCAACCTTGTAGATGGCAGTATATTAATGCAATGTTGCATGTTCCTTTTCAATAGTGGTTCATTTTTAAATATTGTATTATAAAGATAGGAGTTACATTAGTAATTTTTGAATACCTTTTTCTTTCTGGATTGTCTAATATTTGCTATAATTTTCCTAGAGGTTTTTGAGGCATATCTAGATCAAACTGTGGATAACATGGTCTGTCCTCAAACCTGACCCTTCTTAGAGCAGCAGGTTGGACTAGAGACCTGCTTAGGTCCCTTCCAACCCAAATTACCCTATGATCATTTTGGTACTAGCAGGTTAAACTTTTCGCTATTTTATCTCAGGGACCTAGAAGATTCCCAGACTCATTTTGTCTTTTCTATCATCACCATAACCTGTAAACAATTAGTTGGATCCCTATGAATGGCAGACTTGATGTCTTTCCCCATGCCCTCCACTTCTCTTGCCCTCTGTTTTTCTTCTAGAGTAAGTGATTTAATGCTCAAAGAACAGATACTGAAGAATTGTCTTTATAAATAACACAGCAAAACCCAACAACAGACAATAAACAAAATCCCCACATATGATGCTAATGTAAAGGAAAATCCTTGCTGTACAGACCAACACCTCAGTTCTGTGACAATGTTATACTGGTAGTGTTGTCCTTGTCCTCTTGGGCAAACTGCCAAATTCTGCTGTGGTGATACACAATAAAAGTGGCAAAAAAACTGAAGCTGTTCAACATAATTCTTCTTGCAGCATTCTGTCACTTTGGATGTAAGCACAAGCCTCTACAAATGCAGAGTAGAGGGGCAGGTTGGTTTGCTCTTTTTTTCTTTCATCCTACACAAAGTGATGGGAAAAAATGAACACAGGCATTACCACATTCTTCTTAAAAAGGATGTGTACAAAATATGGCCTCAGGCTTTTGATCTTCCACACGTGGACAGATTGTACTCATATAGATTAAATAAATAATAATCGAATTCCAAATGCTGTATAAAGGAAAGGTCTTCTTACCTCTTGAAAACACTTTTTATCTCTCTCTGCATGCTACATTTAAAGATATTAACTACAAACAAGTTAATTTAATTAATTTAGGACTCTTGCATTCAGAGTATAAAAAATAAATTACCTGGTATTTATATGTTTAATGGGTTTTTTCCCTAGACTTCATAATATGTTCAAAAGTAATTTGACTTCAATGTATTCTATATCAGAATATAATTGCATTTTTAATATATTTGTAACTTGGATTCCCTTCAATAGTATCTAGTTGCCTAACCTTCTAATTAAATGTAAATGTGGTTTTAGGGATTTTTTCTCCTACCAAGCTAGAATGTAATAAGATCTAGCAAGATCATAGTGTTCCGTAAAAAAAAAATTACTTCTTGTCCTAATAATATTATGATAAAAAAATACCAAGTTTTAAGGTACATTCCTTTTCATGTTATTCTTATCACTAAAATTAACCAAAAAACTGTGATCTCAGTCTAATAAATATGTTATTAGTTTATTATATGTTAACAGTATAAATTTTTACTGTCTGAAATGTTTATTAAAATTGGATTAATCTAGATAAGAAAAAGCATATAGAATACTGAACTCTATCATTAGTCCAACAAATTTTCCTAAAGATTAATATTTGTTCTGCTTAAATATTTGAAATTTAAATAATCTCAAAGTACATAACTCCAAGCAGAAGGGTCTGTAAATGATGCAGTAAGTTGACTACAATTTTAGGCAGTGATCCATACAATCTACTTCAAATATCTACTCTATGATAAGTGGGTTCATGCCTCATGATATTTTTCTTTCCCTTACTGTAGCACTAGGTTACCTGATTAGATGAAATAAAACAAGAGATATATAGTTATTAAAATTAGTAATTTAATTTATGCAAAATAAATTTCAAAGAATGAACATGGGATTAGGCAGTTAGGAGCATGACTATACAGGTTTATTATTTTGAGGCTCCAGAATGGTTGTGACAAAATGTTGAAAAATGCAAGTACTATATTGTTGTAAAAGCTTTCAAATCTTTCTGCTTTCAAACCTAATGGAAAAGAAGAACAGAAAGAAAAAACAGACAAATTTCTTTTATTTCCCCCCAGATTATTAGTTTCCTCTATAATCAAAACCCAATTTTTTTAACTAGCTGTTCAGAGTGTATGGTTTTCCATACTGCTTTACTACCCTAGCCAACTCAGAGGATCTTTTGTAACTGTGCATTTTAAGTTCATGAAAAACAGATGCCAAAAATGCTTCCAAGACAAATTCAACCTCAACTCACATAGTTAAGCCTGCATGATATCTGCTGCTTGTTTGCTCTCCCTGGTTGTTAGTTTTATGAGAATACCAGTGTGAGAAAGTCCACTTACATCTTTCTAGTTTTGATTACAGTGAGACTTCCTGGCTTTGAAACCTGCTTGATTTTCTCTTGAGCAGAAGCTGTTGGGCTTTGATAATACATTCTCCTCCTAGGAAAGGAAATAAGGGGTAGTATCTTTAAAGGAAATTAGTTCTGCTGCTTAATTGATAGTTATTACAATTACATAACTTAATGGGAAAAAATGTACTGTACCAAGTCGTATATGTTCCAGCTTGGCAGCTTCCTGTGAATGCCACCCGCATATTAATTATGGCACAGTGCTCACCTTGGTTTAATATTCTGCTTCTTTTGCAGAAAATGAAAGAGAGGAACTGAATTTGAGAACAGTTGTAAGTTATTCAGAGCAAAAGTACAGAAACTTGCTCTAGACCTGGCAGGGCTATATTAACTAATGACAAGAGTGAGAAAACTGTAAAAGAACAGATTAGCAAATCCCTTGTTGCAGAGTATTTCATCAAAATCAAGGTAAGTTCTCAGGCAGTTTTTTCAAGGAGAATTCAAGGAGGGAGAGAAAGAAAGAGAATCAAGATATAGGTAGTAGGTGCATTCAAGCGAGACAGTTTCTGGGGTTTGGGGGATTTTTAGCTTTCTCCTTGTGGAAGCATTGTGGCAGCTGATTTGCCTCTGCAGATGTTTAGCAGTCACAAGAAATCACATTACTTTCAAGAAGAGAGAAGAGAGCTTTCACAGAAGAAAGAATTGAGAGGTGGAAGAAATATGTTTGTGAACAAAAAGGGTTCAGGAGTCCAAAGGGAAATTAGTTTGAAATCACAAGTAACACTGATGAGATTTCAGACCCTGAAGAAAGTATTCTGAAAGTTGCCAAATGCATTAGAAATAGGTACAGCATCTACACTGGGATTTTTTACCTTTGTAATTACAAGCTACTGAAAAAAACCAGGGGTACTGTGGCATAGACATTAGAAGTAAAGTGGCATACTGACAGCCTGATATCCTGTTAAGAAAGGAGATGTAGCTTTTTAGAAAAGTGTTTCTCTGTGACCTTTCCAACTTTCAACTCTGCAAACACCAGTCTGTGAAAAAATGCAGTGCTATTTTTGCATGTATAAGAACTGGGGCTATAACACTTTTGCTCTCTGACAACCTCATTGCTTCTTTCTTTGACTGAAAATTATCACTCTTGCTCTCATTCATTTTTCAATTCAAAATGTATTTGCTTTGGAGAAGTAACCTTTGGATCCTGATCTTGAAAATATTTCTGCATATTTTGTTACTTAGGATCTGAGAAAGACTCTCAGGTACTCACAGGTATGTCAAAAAATTAAGTATTTCTAATTATGCAAGATTTGAATGTAAATTCCCTTTCTGACAGATGTTTATTTACTAGTGCGTTGTCTTTGTTTCTACAGGAAATGTACTTCCTACAATAATCATGTAGAAAAAAAATGACACATTGCAAATACCACACTTCCAAAGGCTGGAAGGGGAAGGGAAGGGAAGGGAAGGGAAGGGAAGGGAAGGGAAATGCAGGGCACACTTCTGTTTTCCCACTGGATTTAATAATGTTTGTATAACAATGATAATCACTAAACACGTGATTCTAAAATGTCCTCCTCTTAAATTTATCTGTACTTTTTATATCAGTTTTTATTTCAGCTAGATCCTTTATTTAGCTTCATAAGTTCTGCTGAATGGCATATGGAAAGCTACATAATTTGAAGTTGAACCTTTTCCTTCTTTCACTTCTATTATTTGTTTAAGAAAAAAGAAATCTCTTATATAGTCATGGTGGCAAAAAACTTTGATACATTCTTCTACAGCATTCATGTAGAAAAAATGATCCACTTCACACACCAGTCTTCCAAAGTCTGAAATAGAGCAGATGTGTCCAATAAAACTTGCAAAGTCTTTTTGAGAAAGAGAAGAATATTATACTTATTCTGGCATTGAACATCTGAAACAAACAACAAACAAATACAAAATAGTATGAGGGAAGAGTTTTACACTGTAAGTTGTAGGTATAAAGGAAACTGATTAAAAATAGTTCTTTGCCATTGTATTGTTTTGCTGTTTATATTCATTACTCTATGTAACTTCTAAATGACAGACTGCACCTGAACTAAATTATGTTTCTCATGTTTAAAACTATACTTTAATATTTTTCCCTTTCTTTTTCCTACAAAGTATTATTAATGTCATAGTGTTTTTGTTTCATGACAATAGATAATATTTTGTATAAGTTTTAAGAATGTCTGGGGTCTAACAAAGTTTAAAATGCTCTAGTTTTCAAATAATTATCTTAAGGTGGAAATTCTTATAAAGATGTAAATTATATCAAATAGATTCTTGTTGTTCACTTCTACACAGAGATGTGGCAAACAAAAATGGCCTTGTTTCTTGTTGTGTTTTTGTTAGCAAAACAAATCATTACAGTTTTGAAAATTCTTAAGACATACATAGCTAAGGTTATATATGGAGATCAGTGTCAAAGAAGAAATGTTTGACTTCATCTTCTGAGATTGCTATGCTAGTACACCTCAGAAAAGAAAATAATGCATTCTCTGTAGCCCTTTCAAAATTCATAGCTCCTTTGAGCTCAAGAAAGAAGGCTTTACCAGTGCTTTGCCATATATTTTGTTTTCCTTGAATCCATATATTGTATCAAATTTCCAAGCTCATTTTTAAAAATAAATTTTTAAAGATTAAAATAAAATTATTTTTTATAAGGGATATTGGGACACAGAGCCGGTAGCCACTCTCCATATTTAGATACCCTTTATAAAAACAGCATTTGATTTCTTTTCATTTCTATGTGTTTTATTCTTTAAACTTACCTTTCTTTCTCAGGTTGTCATGTCAAAAAGAACACAGAAATATCTACTTCAGGTTGAGTCAGCTCTCTTTGATTCTGCTCCTGCAGTAACTTTCCAAACACATAAACAATCTTCACATTGTCAATGCTATGCTCCTATTTGTGTTCTTACTTTCCAGTGTAGTATCTACCACACATCATGTAATTTTTTTTTTTTTTTTTTTTTTTTTTTGCTGATGGAAGTCTGAAGGATGCAGATAGTGAAATGATTTCTGGACACTCACAGGTTTCTGTATTTTTGGAGTTCATGAGATGCTTAAAATAACCATGGATTGATAGTATATATGCCATTATTAAAAGTCACAGAGAAACCTTAAAGAATCCAGACTACATTTTTTTTTCCAATTAAATTCCCCTACATTGAGAAAATCTGTATAAACAGGGGGTCTGGATTTTAATCACTACTCCTCTTTTAACCAGGACATTAATAATTCAGTTTTCGCTTTCCTCACTGATCCAGTAATGTACATAATGGTTGCCCTTGTACACCAGGACTGATGTTCTCTGAGCTGCCTGGTGTAACATAAGTGAATCTTAAAGAATTTCCCCCCAGATATTTTTTAAATTTTATCAGCAGCAGAACATTCCATTTTTCAATCCTAAATCCTTTTTACAGTTCAGAGTGAAATAAACCTGATTCACTTGCACTTTTTCTCCTGCTAAGCATAACTGATCTGGAATTGTACTGAGAAAAGTGACAGCAGATCAGAGGCTGTTATTCACTTTCTTGAGTTTCATCTCCTTCTTTTAATAGTATGAAAAAACAAATCCTTTTCAAAGACATGCAGTTACATGACTGCACATATTTTTAATTTTGAGGGATTTACAAAGAATCAGATTCACAGATTGAAAAATACATCCATAAGTTCACAAAAATACAGCATGTTGTTCAGACTACTATGGAGAAAGAAGCTATTTCTTAAGCAAGAAGAATACAGGAGCACCAAACTCTTAAAGTCTTTGTCTGCTGTAAAACTGCATTACTGTACTGAAATCAAGCACACTAGAAATCATAAGTTTATCTATCTACAGAATTTGGATGATATGAACTTTGCAAAAAAAAAATCTTCAACAGCTTGTTTTCTAAATAATTTCCTGCCTCATAACTGAAAAGACAGTGTCAGAAGTATTCTTCAGAAAAAAAAACCCCAACCCACTTGCAGTTTTAGGTATGCAGACAGCCTGAATTTGTATAGAAAACCTGCAGAAAACTGTTTTTATATTACTAAGATAAATTAACTTCTTATGTACAAGGAGAGAATAGGGTAAGAGTTGTTCACTTCTAAATATTTGACACTCAAGTCTACTCCTACCCACTTATCAATTTTGTAACATTGCTGAAGAATATTTTTCAGCTGTTAGTCTTTTTTCCATACCATTTTATGCAATTTATCTCTTGTTTTGGGAAGAAAATCTGAAATATCACAGATGTAAAATTCATTTAGGACTAAGAAGGAACAGAAACAAACAAGAACATAATTATAATATTTAAGAAGTTCAAAATAAACACAAAATACTCTGCTAACTTTTAGAGTCACAAAGAGGTTTAAGCTCCATTTCACATAGCCAGCTGGAGGCTATATCTCCTGGAAGAAATTAAACACCAGGTATAGATTCAATCCCAAATAGCCTGTCTCTTGCTGATAGTTTTATCATGACAGTAATTAATTTAAAAGCAATAAGAACTACTCATGTGTGTGAAATTTTGCAGGACTAGATATTCATTGACATCACAGCTGGTAGAAAATGAAACAAGGAACAATTCACTAAAGTGTTTGCAATAATGATGTCCTTCTTCCTTCAACTGCCTCTAATGGAAATTAGTATTTTCTTTTCTTATTTGATGAACTATCTTTAGTCTTTCTGAAAAACATTCTAATGATTAGATGGCAGATGCAACACAGTCTGACAACAAAGTTGTAAAACCAGCGCTTCCTCTCAAAAATGCCTGCTTAGATATACAAAATATGAAGTTGAGATAAAAGATTTAACAGTTTTGAAAACCTGCCAGATCTTTCACTGAATAAGGTTAGAAGATATATCTTCTCACTAAAGCAATAGAAAACAAATTAAGACCCAGTTGAAAACTTCTAACATGCCGTGAATCTTCTGGAGCATTCACAGTATGATTCACAGCTTTGTATTATGTCTCTCACTAGCCTTATTAACAATTATTATTTTATGTTCTCACTTCTAAGCTTATGTGGGGTTAGCTGCTGATATCCATATGCAAATCAGTCTGAATATTCTACGATACAGAAAATATCTTTAGAATAAATATTACTACTAAAAATATATTATGTATAGATTAGACATAAGATTTCTAGAGATATATTTAAAATGTGTATATGCAAATCAGAGTATCATAGAAAGGTTTGGAATGGAAGGGACCCTAAGACTGTCCAATTCTAACCCACCTTCCACATGGAAGGGTGCCACTGCTTGGATCAGATTGCTCATGGCCACATCCAATCTCAGTCTGGTTCTAAACACTTCCAGGATGAGGACTCCACAAACTTTCTGGACAACCTCTTCTAGTGGCTAACTACTAAGTGTGTAAAAAGTCAGCCTCCCTCTTTTATATAAGGCCCTTTAAGCACTGGAAGATCACAGTGAGGTCTCCTCAGAGCCTTCTGTTCTCCAGGCAGAGCAACCCCAACCCTCTCAGCTTGTTTTCTTAGGAGAGATTCTACAGCCCTCTCATCATCTTCAAGGATGGCCTTCCTCTGGGCTCACTCCAACAGGTTTGTGTCTTTTTTGCTGACTAATTATCTCAGGTCTAAAGTGAAGCAAACAAGGATGAGGGAGAGTGCATGTATGAGGAAAGCTAAACACAGCAGCTGTCCTGAAAATCAGCTCCTTCCATTGGGGGAGGTTATAGCCCACAGGCTCATTTGCCCAGGCCATGTTTACACACACTTTCCCACAACTGAGGAGTAGAAGGAGAGTTTTTTGGGGGTGATGGCGAAAACAGAGGGGGTGAACACCCAGCACTAGAGGCTGCAAGTCAGATAGAAGACACACCCTGCAGAGAGCCCTCCCTTACACAAACTGGCTCAGTTGTAAACTCCACTGAGAAGGTCATTCCAACAGGACATTCACATGACAGGCATCTGTCATGTCTTAGGAGTCACAAACCATCAAAGACCTCCAAAGCACCTCACAGACTCCTTTCTGAGGCCTTCCACCAGAGGAAGGCCTGTGATCCATAAGTGCTGCAACAGATCCAGAGTCTGTGGGACTTCCCAGATCCCCCCACACAGGAGGTGCTTGGGCGTTCCCATATCTGATCATATACTAACCTGTTGAACTCTGTGTTTCCTGGGACCCTCACCACCCCTCACCACTGAGAGGACCAGAAGAAGACCAATGGGATGCAGCTGGATCCACAAGAGTGGTGAGTACCTTTCTACATCATCTATCACTCTCTCTGCTCCCCTTCCTATTTATTTCTCTCTCTCTCTATTCTCCTTATCCTTTTCCTTTTCCTCTCTCTCTCTCTACCTGACATTTATAACTAAAATCCGCACTGTTGACTTCATATTGTCTCATTTGCACCTTAATTCAGGTAGAGGCATCTCTGTAATATTTGGATCTTAACACAAGGCTGCCTTGTCCTTTGGCTCGACAAATTAGAAATACCAAGTGGATTTGAGTACAGATTTTGCTTGCTGCTTTTACTTCACTGAACTGAATGAAGGAAATGGAAAAATATTGTTCTGTGGTTACTGGTTATGGCTTTCCTACCTTGCTTGAAGTTCAAGATCAAGAGGTCTCCTTTGCTACATCGTAACCCTGTTGTCCGTTTACCTAGGCATTATTAAAGACAAGAGGTTTTTTTCTTTCTCTTTTCTTTATCTGTGAAGTAGAGTATTAAAAAAGAAAAGGAGTAAGTCCAATTTTTGCGACTATTACTAAATTCCTCAAAATCTAGTAAATTAAGAGTAAAATGGAGGATATTATAAGCCCTCACATTTTATCAACCTGATAAACTGCATGCCAAAATACTATGGATATTTGCTTTGAACTCTGTTGAACTGTTTTCTTTTAAAAATTATCAGTTTAGTCAAGCTAACCATTAGCTTGTGTAATTGAAATATTTAAAAACTAAATTAAAATAGGTTTTCCTGTATCAGTTTCATGTATATATGCACACACACATTGACTGCTATATTGGCCCTGGTACTAAACTCCCTTTATGTGAATGATACACACAAGTGTAGGAAGAGCTGCCACACCAGCAACTCAAGTACAAAAATGGGGTTTTTTATGAACAGGTGACCTGCATTTTAGCTTCTACAGTCACTTTCCATATTTAATGAACTGATTAATTGTGTGTACATTGTAAAATTCTGTGTTCAGACCACTGACCTACAAGACTCTAAAAAATTACAAACTTTGGAAATTATGATGGAAAGGTTCAGATACTCTGTATTGCCTGTTTTAAGCATTTCAGATAAGATGATTTCATATTAATTATATTGTCTAAACTCAGGTGAAGTTTTTTTTTAATATTAAATGTTTGAGAAGACAGATTTTTTTCCTTGAAATTCAAGACTGATAGACTGATTTCTAGTTCCTAAGATTTAAACAGAGAAAGGTATTTGTAACAAAAAAAAATTAAAAAAAAAAAAAAAAACCACCAAAACTCTCTATTTTGTTTCTTTCATTAAAAAATAATATGTATCCATAAGAGACTATGGAACCAAACCTGCAGTAGACAGTTGTTTTGCAAAGCTACAAACCAGAACACTACCGGCAAAAAAAATTTTTCTTTTTGGTTTTCAAGCAAGCAGAAATAAAATTTTCATAAATCATAATCAGGTCACTACTGGAATAAAAGGTATAGACCACTGTTTCTCAGAATATGGAAAAAGTGGAAAGTGGAGCAAAATATGCTGAAGTTTTTTCATACTTAAACATATAATCTTTAAAACTTTTAGGTGTCTAATCCTGAGGAAATGCCACAGACTGCTAGCACAGGCTAATAACAAAGAATCTTTATATTACCTCCTTAGACCACTTGACTGTTTCTAACAACAGTTTGCAGCTCACGACTAGATGTGCAGGGGAATTTTTTACGATTTCTGAATGAGTCAAAAGCAAATTATGATTGGTGATTTTTCCCTGCCTCTCATTCTTTTGAGTATTTGTTTGTTTTTATACTCTCTTTTCTCACTTTTTTATCCCTTTTCTAAACTCATTTACAATCAGTATACATTTCTGGCTCACACTCATATTCCCTTACAATGTTTCTGTAAAATATGTCTTTAAACTACATATTTTACAGAAATTTTACATATTTTACTCTGTTGTTGAAGCATGAAATCACAGCACTGAAACCAACTAAGTTGTTCTAGATGTATGCTGATATATCTGTTTTCAGTCTTGTTTTCCTTAAACCACCACCCCAGTAAGAAATATCTATTTTTGGAAATTCTTGAGAATGGCAAAATTTATCATTAATAGAAATGGAGTGAACTCTTTTCCCAAAAGAGGTACTTGTGAGATCAAACACACACTAGTAAGGCACTGGTAAGAAACTGCATTGTGGCTGTCTCTGTCAGTCTGTTATCTAGATAAGAAATTACTTTATTTACTTCAGCCAACAATTCAGAACTTGTTGTGAAGAGAGGTTGGGTGCTTGTTTTAGATCATGTTTTGAAAAAGAAAAGAATAAAGAATCCTCTCATTTCTTAGTGACTTGGATTTTAAATTAATGCAGCCAAATGTGTCAACTTAATTCTGTAATCTTTAAACTACTGTAGACAACAGATGGTAGATGGAACATGAATGGGAAAAATTTGATTACATTGTAAATCCTTTCAAGTTTGTCAACTTTTAAAATTAGTTATTAGGACAAATATTTCTGGGCACAGCTTCATGTATTAATCATCATCAAACCCTGATATTATAATCCCCAGGTTTCAAAGATCTACAACAAAAGCTGGTCAAAAATCAGGTTTTTTTAAAACTTATCTTGAGGAGAATTATTGCTGTTAAGTGACTAGCAAAGTATGTTTCATTTATATTGGATCATTTATCTTCTTGTTTCTTCATATAAGACCTCTTTTCACTGCACATTATGCATAAGGGTACATTAATGACACTGAGAAGTAATACAAAATAATTCAGTTTGTCTGAAGTCAAAAGGGAGGAGATGTTTTTGAAATTACATTGAAAAAAGCGTATGATATCTTTTGATGAGAGGGTTT
Organism: Onychostruthus taczanowskii; assembly: GCF_017590055.1. Taxonomy (NCBI): domain Eukaryota; kingdom Metazoa; phylum Chordata; class Aves; order Passeriformes; family Passeridae; genus Onychostruthus; species Onychostruthus taczanowskii. Next base: position 9,579,278 of record NW_024499239.1, on the reverse strand, counting down.
TCATTGCTTATTTGGTGTTTTTTTGTTTGGGTTTTTTTTTTTTTTCCCATTTTATTTAGCATATCCCCATGAGAAACAGGGAAACTACTTAAAAAATTAAACCAGGAAAGATAAGAGATTTGAATTCGATTTTAGATGCTAATGATCTCAGTCCTATCTAGCTCATAATGGTAATAGGGCTCTTTTTCTAACAAATTGAGGTGAAATGATAAATTCATATTGTGTGGAGAATACAGATAGCATTATTTACATGGTAAAATTATACTAAAGAAATGTGTGTATTTGCATTATATGACTTGTATATGGTTAATGAAAAAATTTTTTAAAACCGTGTATTAAACAATGTAGCATTTCTGCACTACTTGCTTTTTTACATAATTTTCAGATATACATGCATTTATCTTAGGATGTTCCCTCTGTTGATGAAACTTTATTCTAGCACTATGACTGAAAAGAACTACCACAACTGTAGGATGTTATTTAATGTTGGCAAAGGAAGAACTGACAGCTTGGGCAAAATGCAAATGGCTGAGAAGTTTGCAATAGAAATGAGTGTAAACAGATGGTTTGGAGTGAGCTGAAGTATTGTTGACTTTCTATTCTGAGATAATGGAAGAGTTCCTATTTAAGAATATTTTTAAATTGAAAGAAGCAAAAAATACTAACTTTAAGAAGTCTTCACTATGCAGGATCAAGGAAGCTGAATGAACCTTTTCATAATTCTTACTTGAAATGGGTGGCTAAGATCCTGCAGCTGGCCATGAAAGGCTGAGTGCATCTGTATAAAGCTCTGCTGGGTTCCATAGAGACCAGGAGAAAAGGAAGTGAACAACAAAATTCACCTCATATTCTCTACTACTGCCCTTAAACACATTACCATTAAGTGTTTTCACTAAACACTCACTTGAACTTTATTGGACTTTTTTGGTATTCCTAGCAAATTCTACAAAATTAATTTTACATGAGCATTCACACACTTTCTAAAAATTCCTTTCAGTAAAACTGAATTTTACAGAGCATGATAGATATCAAAAAAATTCTACTTAAGATTATAATATTTAGTTAAAATTGCATACAATAGAATATTGCTATGGTGATGTTCCAATTTTGTGTAATTTTGTAGAAAATTGCTTAACATGCATATACAGTCCATTCCACAGAAATTATAATCAATTCAGCAACCCATTTCTTTCAGGAGCTTGAATAAACAGACTAATCTGAAACATAATAGCCTTTCATTACTTTATTGTAATGTAGTGATGTTTCATAGAATTAGGAGGATTTCTTAGTGTTTTTCCCCTCTGAGTCATAGACTTGTAAATAAAATCTAGGGAAATAGAATGTTAACTGGTGATGGGTGTCTAAAATGCAAGCTAATAAAAATAATGCAACTGATCCTTAACTATAAAGAGATAGAGAAGAAAAAAAATCAACATGTTATTATACGTAGGCCAACAATAAGTTTAATCAAAGTGTGGCTACACAGTTGAATACATCTAAATTGCATAAAATTACTTTTATTTTACTTAAAGGGTAATTAGAACTACTCTGTTCTAAAGAAAATCAGTTTACAAAAACCCTAAGTACTATCTGGATCTATTTTAAATGTCAAAGCTTAACATGAGAGTTAGGTTCATCTCATGGGAATTTTGATGTGACATCAATGTATGATATGAAATTATAATATTTTTTCTCTTTTTTACAGGACTTCTCAAGACTTGTTGAAAACTTTGAAGAGTTATTGCTTATTTCTGACCTGATTAAGTGGAGAAAATATTGGGAGAAATTCAAGTGATAAATGATGGTTTTAACTGTTAAATAATATGTTGATAAATAAGTGCATCATGTTATGTAAAACATTTGTGTTGCATGATTCATATTATGTAGAACTACATGCAAAACAGAATAAATTTGCATCTGAAGTTTTGCCAGTCCTACTAAGTAGGAAGAAAAGGGCACAATAGAAGAGTAAGGCAAAGAAATCAGGGTTTCAAAAATATAAAAATAAAATCTTCTGATTTCTTCTGATAGCTTTATTAGTGGCTACATCTTCTAGTGAATTGAAAAGTTACCCTGAGCTATTAATATATTTTGGGGGCATTAAATTAGACTTTTCCAAAAGATCTAGTCCTATGTCAGCTAGAAATAAATTCATGAAAGCACTATCACATGTATTATCAAGTTATAGGTATGACTGTTTATGGTTTTATAGTCTCTGAATCTACACTAAATAAAAAGACATTTTAGAATAACTTACAGTGATGATTATTGTTCTGATATTACCTTACACAACCCTAATAAGAAAGGAGATCTATGCGCACACACAAACATAAATTTCTATAACCATTGTTGTCTGACAGCTTGGGTACACAAAATCCAAGTGATTTTATATATTAAAAAAAAAAAAAAAAAAAAAAGTTCTCTTTTCCTATAACTCTTACATTTCATACCTTGACAGAGACAACCCAAAACATTAACTTTCTCTCGCAACTACTTTTTTCAAGTGAAAAGTAGGCTGGGGGAAAATATGCAAACAGCCACCATCTCAGTGGGGAAGGGGAGGTCACTGTCAATCCATTATAGTTTATAGGTGCAGAGAAAACATTTACTGGAAGTAATTTTGTCTTTACCAAGATAATTTTTTAAATCAGATCTCACCCTTGGATAGCTGAAAGCAATGGGGTGTCTTTTTGCAGATGACTGAGCAGTAGCAGGAGATTGTCATAAAAGCAAACTTTTGAAGTATTGCTTCTTATAAGGGATACTTGGGAAATGCCAGGTCTAAGTTCACCAATGTGTTGATAACCATGACCAAACTTACTGTTTACTGCCCCTCACCACTGGTGTGGTGCCTTTCTCTGGCCATGTCACAGTCTGGACGCAGGCTTCTTGAACCAAGCAGGAATCTAAGCCTGTCAAATGAAAAACCATTACTGCTGAATCTGATTTATATAATTGTGTTGGTTTCAGTGTAAAAATAGCCTTCTTTAATGAAGTTATTTATCAACAGCCCAACTCAACATAATCTTTGCAAAACCATGACAGCTTACTTGTCATATTTAACTCATAGGTTTTCAGAAATAAATGGTTGTTTCCATATTATTAAGTTTAATATGACTTTTACTTTATCTTATTGTATTTTAAATTTTAAAAAGAAATTTCACCAAGAAAAAATTATTACTATGGAAAAGATATTTAAAACGAAAAGTGCATAGTAATGTGAAAGATATTTATTAGAAGAAAGACACTTTGTCTTGTGTTATTTTCTCTCAGGTTTATAGTCAGAAGACAAGTGATACAGACAAAGAGAGGTTATAAGATGCAATTGTAATTTCTGTGCAGTGGCAATGGAAGACCTGTGGTAGAACAGAATAGGTAACATTATATATTAGCAGTGGGGAGCCTCCTTCCACTCAGAGACTGAAAGAGACAGAGAAAAGAAGTTTGGGTAAAGGGCAAGAAAAGCAGTTGACCGACTTTTCCTGTTATCCAGTTGTTAAGATCCAATTCTTGAGAGATGCCTCTGCCCGAATTAAGGTACAAACAAGACTGTATGCTAAAGTCCATAGAGCAGATTTTATTTAACAGTAAATGTAAGGTAGAGAGAGATAGAAAGAGATAGGAAAAAGAGAGGAGGAGAGAGACAATGAGAGAGAGACAGGTAAAGCAGAAAGATATCACCACCCATGGATCCAACACTTTGGTCCTCTTTATCTTGGGCTTCTCAGTGGTAAGGGTCCCAAAGTCATTCAAAACTTTTCACTATCTGTACATTTGTACTCCCATTCTAGTATTTCTCTTCTTTTGAGTCTGTGAGTTATGGTGACAGACCCAGTCAGTGCTGATTCTCAGCACAGGTGCTGAGGTGGCTTTCCTGGTGGATTCTTTGTGATGCTACATTATTCTTCCCTGCTCTAGCTTACCTCTCCTTAGGCCTTACATATTTGGACAATAATACCACCTTTATCATATCTCAAGTTCCCATCAGGTGGCTTAATTTACAGTCCAAATTCCAGGAATCCACAGAGGCACATTCAGGGAGTTTGGTAGGCACACATGAGCAGTTTCTGCTCTACAGAGTTTGCTGCAGTGGACAAAGTCCTCTAGTGGGTCTTAGCAGTGTTTGAGACAACTGAGATCTTTATGTCTCCTACACAAGTACTCTAATTTAAAAAAAATAAATTGAAAATTGAGATCAGTTTTTTATCATAACATGCAATACAGTTTACACACACTATTATTGTGCCATATTGAGTGAACTAACTTTTGTAGCTATGTTCATACAGGAAGGTCTTTCAGGCTATTACTGAACCTTGTTAACAAATAATGACCAACATAAACTAATGTAATGGATCTATGGTAAAAGGAGGAAAAGTTTATACCTATAAATATATTGCTATTTTGCTGTATTGTTTGTTACAAATGTCAAGTAAAAATTAATAAATTCTAAAAATTTTGGATTATAATGGTATTTATTTGGTACTTGTCTACTTCCTTGTAGAAGAAGAAATCGAAATTTGTAAGTATGAAATGACAGTGTGCACTGTGGTGGCTCATATTTGAACTTCACAGAGACCATCATAAATGCCATTAATTTATCTTTTCATGGTTTTCACCTGTTTATAAATGAAGTGTTGAGGTAATGAAACATAATAGGAAGCGTGTGATGTGTCCACCCACAGATACCCAATTTGCTGTTTTAACAGATCATGTATTTTATCTTTTGTTGTAATAAAATTATTAGGTCTCTAAAGTTTGCTATTTCAAAGAAAGTTAAGAAAGTTCAACACATTCATTTCCATGAATATGTGGGATGCACAGTAAAAATAATGATCTTATTCAACATCAGAGTGTTATGCTGTACTCTTACAAGTCCCATCCTTGACTTTTCACGTCTCTTCTTAAAAAAAATGAGCAACAAGTGCTAAAAGGTAATACAATAGTTATTAAAAGAAAAGAATATGATTAAGTAGTTCTATGAAGTCTGACAAAATTAGTCTAAATCCACTGTTCATCAGCATACACAATAGAGGATAATATTAAAATTCTACTCTGAACAATGTCATTAGAACAGAATTTCTTAGCAAAATTCTACAAATGCAGAAAAAAAGGTAGTCTAACTGCAACCTACACATAATAAATAATTATTACTTATTTCATATAATTAGACTTTTTTTTTCCTAGTAATGTGTAAATAATTAAACAAATCCAAGCCTACTAGTAGTAGGATTTTAGGATAATAAATACTTTTTCATAGAATACACTCCTTTTTCAAGGAAATCTGAAAGAAAATCTTCACAAATAGAAGAATACATCATGCTTTTCTTGTATTTGTATTTTCCCTGCCATTGCTGAATGATGGGCAAGACCCTTGGGTGCAGATCTTTAAGCTGTATTCTTAGAAAAGATTTAATCAAGGTCTGTCCAGTAGCAGTTTATCCAGTTTATATCTTGCTTCCTTTAGAGAATATTTCATCTCAGGAAAAGTGGTTTGAATGCAGAGAACCAAACACATTCATAATATGTAAGGCAGTAAAATTGAGGTGTCCTAAATACAAGGAGTGAAAATTTATCTTTAGCCCAAAAGATGATTTTTATAATGCTCAAGCAAACAGAGCTCACATACACCTAATCGAAACTGAAGCAAAATATCACCTAGTTTTTAACTATTTTTCGATGTGACTGTATTCTTTCTGAAGGCATTAGTGGCATTATTTCATGTGAATGAATGACTAGATTTATAGTGCTCAATAAAGCAAAAATCAGTGTGCATCATGATGACAGAATCAGGTCTTACATGATCATCCAGTTGGACTGAAACTTAAAAAAACCTGTTCATTATTAGGCCTCTTCCCTCCTTTCATATTCTGAATTGTAACAATAGGGATGCTATAGGACATTTATAATGCATCTCTCATCAAACATGTTATTTCCATTTTAGCATATTGTGCTTTTTAAAAAAATTATGCAATTATTTAGATACTTATTTGGTACCTCCACTGCATTGGAAATATGCTTAGAGCTATACTGAATGGTTTTGCGATCTTTGCTGTTTATCTTACTGGATCTTCTAAAATTTTTTAGATTTTCATGTAAAAAAAAACAATTTGAGAATATTCTCATCATGCTGAGAGTGGAGATGAGGGTTTAATAATTTTATGAAACTATTTTGTGCAGTCAGTTTCCCCAGTCTTCCCAGTCAATAAATGTCTTGATGATGGTTCGGGGTAAGGAATTGAGCCAAATGTAAAGATTCTCCTTTCATTAGACACCATTTTTACAGGAAAATATTCTTAACTGCTTTTTATATTTTAGGGGTTTTTATCAAAACAGAAAACCAAAATATTGAAAAAAAGTAAAGGACAAAATTTTTCAAGTAGCATTACATTAGCTGCTCAAAGTCCTATTGAAACTTGTGTGAATTTTGTCTGACTGATGGGCATATCCACCTCTGCCACTTAACCCTGGAACCTAATCTCTCTTTTTGTGATTTTTTCCTTATACCAGCATGAAACATACCTTAATATAACATAGCATATATCAGAACATAACCTCCTCTCCAGCATAACTTCTCATCCAGGGCTGTGCTAGAAGGTGCTATGCCTTCATCGGGGCAGTGACACTTTGATAAAGCACTAGGGCAATACATCATCAAGGAGCTGCATAGGGTGATGTATTAGTGTAATACATCAAAATGCCACTGCTCCTGAGAGGTTTGATCCTGCTTCTGTTGAAGTCTGCAGATTATCAGCACTGTGTAAAATGAAAAGAAGGATCAAGACCATAAGCATACAAAATTATTTTTATATTCTTATCTTTCCACCTTTTCAAAATATTTTGAGCTGCCACATTTACAATCTTAATTTAGCATTTTAATCAAGGTTTTTATTATATGGTTTAAGAAAGACGTAGTAGACTATGAAGTCTGTATTTACTGTTCTTCTCTCCCATAACCACTGCAGATTTATACGATAATAAAGGGAGAGGATTTTGAATTTGTATGGCTTGCACTGTGAGAGTCAGAGTGTAGCATCAGGAATAAAACCTTAAGCACTGACAATGAAAAAGTATTTGTTGGAAATGCCCTAACAATCTGAGACTGTTACAACAGCAATAATATCCTAGGCCGTTTAAGAAAGACGTAGTAGACTATGAAGCCAAAAATCATATTACATCAGCAGTATCTTGCCCCTGGAAATGCCTCAATGCCCCTTTCTTAAACAAGACTGGAAAAAACCAAAACCTAAAAAAACCCAAAATATGCATGTTTGGCTACTGTTTGACACATACAAGATGTTTTCGACCCTCTTTTCCACTTTCATGCTCAGTCTCACAGAATGCTCTCTACCTACCTTTTTAGTCCCTCCTGAGACCTACCAAACCACCCTGAGGCAGCTCATAGCATTCCATGCAGCTTTGAGATGAATGGGAAATCAACATTATTGCTGTTGCTATATGCTAGAAAATATGCTTCATAATTTTCTCTGCCATTCTTAGATCATCTTTCCCTGGACATGCAACTCTAAAAACTAGTTGCCAAATATGTTTGCGTCATGATATTTCCTAATATTGAGTTCTGTAACTGCCTTCTTCCTATAAAGAAAGAGGAAAGTATTACCTTTCTGTGGACTGATTATGAGGCTCAGGGTCTTTCATGTCCTTAGTGTCATAAAAAGCTTCACATATTCAAATACATTTTTTTTTCTACTTTGTATTGTTGTGTAATAGTTTCTTCCAAGTCAAATTCATTCACCCTAGTCAGTAGAATTTGTAGGCTGTCTGTCATTTAAGTCCTTGCCAAGGCATTGAGCTAAATTTCTAATATGACTTTGAATAAGAGATGTATTATTCAAAAATAACACAATCTTTAAAAATATTTAAAAATTAGTATTTAAATAAGTGATACTTAAAATATTATGTGTGAGGCATAGTAATAAATGCATATGTTATACAATATAATTATATAGTATATAAGAAGCTGTGGCACCACTCACCACTGGTATGCTTTGTGCACCTCTGCAGTAGGTAGGAGACATAAAACAGAGCATAAGTACAGACAGTAAGAGACATAAATAAGACAGCAGTTATCTGCTAGCAACACTGTATAACTTATTCCAGGATGGACTTCATTATTTTACCTAGTTTATGTAGAAATGAAAACATAAGAAAACAAACATTCTGCAAAAGGTTCCTCTGTTAGGGTTTTGAAATCTGGAAGATACTATGACATTATGAAAATCCTTACATTTGAATGTGTTAACACCTGAAGTTTGGTGTTCAGTTTTTGTTTCTGTAGCGGTAAATTTCTCTAAATAGTATAATTGCCATAGACATTTATGCCAAAGGAAAAACAAACATGGAAATATGAAAGCTATTGAAGTCAAATTCAGAGATTTTTTGAAGCTTTTTATCTTTAAGAGTTGTATTTGATCTTTAGTCTTCAAAACAAGTCCTTGAAAATGTAGCCAGATATAAATGACGGGAACATTTATTGAACAGTTTTTGAAAAATCAGTGTCTTAATTTTTGGTTTCCTGGGTACTTTCAAATATCAAAGTTAACTTTTTCTTTTTTTAATGACAAACTGCAATAAATATGCTTTAATATGCCCTTTTTTTTTTTTTTTTGAGACAAACTAAAGGAAATTAATTCACTTTTATAAAGTCTACTTTTTTTCCTCTTTGGATATTGAAGCTGTGGAACTGAAAAACTTGTTTTCTTTAAGTTTCTTTGGATGCAATTAAAAAAATTAATTAATAAAAGGTTACTTGATCTTTTCAGTATCTGAATCACAGCATTCTCTAAATAATGCAAAGAGGAACTCTGGTTTATGGGAAGGTTCAGTACATATGACAGTGCATTCTTCTTTCTAAACCAAACAGGAGCAATAACAATGACTGAAAAAGGAAATATCACATTACATCCCCATGATGCTGGTTACTTCCATAATGAGTCTTTGGAAGACTATTTATCAATGAAAAGTTATATTAAAAAAATTAAGACATAGAGAAAGTCCACTTACTTCCAACAAGCTGTAATAGGAATTTAACAGAAATTGTGTGGTTTTGAGAGGGAATAGGAAGTAGAAGAAAGATTAAATAATTAATCTTTCTTTGAAAATTCACATCCAATAATTTTATTTCTTAGGAGACTGAAAGAAAAATAATCTCTTAAATATCACTTAAAAATACAGCTGTCACATGGCTTACTTCTGGATTTTGAGACAGCCATGGAAATTGAATATAAAACTCAAAGACAGCACAGAGATTTTGGGGTTGTAAAACCTGAAACCCGTTGAATGAAAAGTGAACTTCTAAGCAGATGTAGTTAAATCTATAGATAACCTGAGGGTTATCCTCTCCACGTTAATTGGTTAGTCAGTCAAGGATATTTATCAGTGTAGCTGTGTCATTAAAATCTGAATATACGATAAAATAATAGGTTTCTTAGCTTTAAATATCAGTTTTACAGGCAAAATTCATGGCCAACAAACAAAAATAATAGAAATTGCAGGAACACAGAGAAATTTACATAGAGAGTTGGAGTGGAGCAAAACCTCCTCAAATGAAAAACAGATTGAACACTGCAGGAGAAGTAGGCAACACATAGCAATGATGTTACCTAAATAAAGGAGTAGCACAAGCTCTAACTGCATTGTCTCTCAATAGTAGAATCCTATCTCGTATTTAGGATGCATCCAGAGTGGCACAAAAGTGGGATTCCCACCATTTAAAGAAATATTTACTTGCTATCTATACTCCTCCTTTTATTGTATCTTCTTAAAACAGCTATTTTATGACACCATTTGTTGTTGGAACTTTCTTATCAGGATTCAGAAGGAGCAATGCACCATATCTCTCCTTTGCTTCCCACCCCCTCTGCAGAACTTTTCTTCACAGTAAAAGCAAAATAAAATCAGAAATATATTTCAAGATTCTTTTTAAGAATAAGTCATATGCTACATTATGATAATATGGCTGGTAGAACAACAGTTCATCAAAGCAGTCATAATCTTCATAATACTGCTTGAAAGTGCTCTGCAAGACATCTTTCTCTTTCTAGTCATAGCTGGCAAAGGCTAGGAACTATTTCTTCTCTCCTGAAAAAGTTTTTTCATGTACCTGTGGCTGAAAACCAGGAAATAAAACTCTCCAACTGGTTCATTAGGTTAGAAAGTTGACATTAGTTTATTGCAAAACTGGGTGCATGGGGAATTGCTCCCCCTAATATGTACACCCAGCAGCATAACAAACCAGGTTATCTTAATGAAATTAATACATATTCTTTACATTTACTGAATATATATATACGCTAATGATTTCTGTAGACTTTTTTGGATATGAGTAGGGGTCTTTTGAGGGTCTCTGGTGATAATTTGAAGAACATTCCTATTCCTCAAATTTTTCTTTTATGCTGCTGGATCTTCTAATGAATATCCCAAATATGCCATCGGGTTATTAAATACTTATAATCTTTGGTCTGGCACAAAATTTTTATTCTTAAAACGAATATATCTGCTTGTACATATTTAGTATTGGTATAGGTATACAGAAAATTACTTGCTAGAATAGATGTAGGGAGTTAACACAAAATAACATTAATCTCTGGCTTTTGTACCAAGGACTTTATGGTACAAAACTAAGCATTAATCACATATATAGGTATCAAGCACTACTGTGCTAAAGTTAAAAGAACTTTTCAGTATCTTCATTCAGTGCTACATGAACACTCTTCTTTTAAAAGAAGTATTACTTGTTTGGTAACATACCTTTCCTGTCATGCTACACCCAAATTAAACAAAAAAAAAATAAAAATCTGTCACTATGAACATCCGGACTTTAAAAATGAAATTCTTCAAGTGATGTCACATTTAACTATTTTTTATCTGATTCATCTATACACCTTTTAAAAGCAGCATACATTGAGTATATTTGTCCTTAGCTTCTGTTAGGGTACTTGTTGTACAGAAAAGTTTTTGAGAAACTGGCATTGCTGGTAACCTTATGAGGTTGGTTTGAGATCTACATAATCTCAGGAATGCATATCTATTGCACTATAAATTGTTTAACTGCAGTTGCAGAAAGGCTTTATCCTGCCTGAAGCAGTGTTCTATGAGCAAAGGAGAGGATATTCAAACCTGTCCCTAATATGCTGTTGCAAGTGCTTGTCAGAGTTTTTTTGTCTGAACAGAACTTGAAAAGAATGTTTCTGAAGTCATGATGGAGATTTTTTTTCACAAATCATTCACTACTGGAAAATGTTTTATATGTAGCAGAGAAAATAGCAAATGGAAATGTCATATTTAAAAACATTGATAAATTATGAACATGGTGAATGTTTCCATTTATATTTCTCATAGTCAGCATGCTTTGATTAAACTGTGTACCACAAAGAATAAAGTTAAATAACATATGCTTGGAATTTGAATCCAGAAATTTTAAACACTACAGAATAGCAACGACTACTGTTGATTTTTTCCCAGGAATCTGTTTCTCACGCTTGCAACATAAAACCCTTAAGACTTCTGAGGTTCTTTATTGATCCTTCAGTATCATCTGCTTAAAAATCCATCCAATCTCTCCTAAATAGACCTCCAAGAATTCAACTCACTTTTTTTTTTCTTTAAATGGATCAATAAAAAAGTACTATGCTGTCTTTTAAGTAAGTATCTATAACACAGTCTGAAATTACTTCCACACAAAGAAAAAAATAGCTGAAGGTCCTACATATCTTAATTCCTATATGTAGAAATAATTTGTATATCCAAAGAATTTAGCTCTACCTTAGGAGATCCAATAAGCACATCATGGTGACAATGCAAGATGTCAGTACAGTCCTATTGTTTAGGGTTTCTGAAGGTTGTAGAACACCCAAAACCAGTTTAAAAATATGTGATTCATAGATCTTCCTGTAATGTCAGACACAGAACTGTCTACAGTTGGTGTGTCTGATATTGTGAATATATTTGAATCACTCAGTAAGCATTAAATATGAAAACTATGTACGTAATCTTGTCAGAAGGCTCTACATGAATAACATTGCTGTGAGTTCTGCAGCTAGTCAGAATTGTCTCCTCTCTTTCTAGGGGGTTTTGTTTCCTTGTTTGTTTTGACACATGATAACTTCTGAGCTTGTTTTGAGATTAAAAGAATAACAAGAATTAAAATGCAATATAATACTGTTTACAAAAGAACACACAAGTTACTAACTGAAACAAAATCATCAGCAACAAAAAAATCAATGAAAATTTACCTTGCATTTGTAGTTGATTGGTAATGAACAATTTAACTTCATAACTATAATGTACAAATAATCTGTTTGATTTACTATTCAATTTAAATGATGCAGCTAGGCATAAAATCTTGTTTGGCATATTGATGTTAGAATGAATTAAGTGTAAGGTGAGGTAAAAAGACTGGAAAAATTTCTTCCTGTTTCTAAAAGCTTTGTTAGTCTCTGACAGCACTTCTAGATTTGCAGAACCAAATCAAATATACACATACACATTATTTCAGGGTGTTTCCACAATATAATAAATTACTATGGTATGCCCCTTGAGATAACAAAAATGGCAAACTGACAAAACAGAAACTACAAGATTAAGATTATATATAAAAATTCTTATTCTGGAAGGCTTTAAAATATCCTGAGCAACTCTCTAAGCTCAGTAATACCATTTCAATAGGATCCACTATTAGGAAATACTGACCAATGATTCAATAACACAGCAGGGAAAATGATCGTTAATCCAAACCTAATTGATTTTGTTTTCAGATTCTCATTTGACAAACATAAGAAATGGAGATCCTTTGAGAGACAAAAACATTTACTTTCAGATTTATAAGGTTTTGGCATTTAAGCATATTGACATTTTAAAATCAGGTAAAGTACCTTTATCTCTAGACGATGTTGCAACTGAAATCGTGAGACCACAGCTCGTTGATTTTAGAACATAAACCTCAATTACAAAACCTGGGGATTCTAAAAGCAGAATGAGTTAATAAGTTAGTCTGTTTGATTCTGTGTAATCCCATACTTGGTATTACTCATCCTTTGGGAAGTGGTGTTTCCACCACAGAAGTCAGTAGTAGAAATAGCATTTAGGAGGGCCTACAACATGTTGACATTACTTCCAGAAACCAACTCTACATAAAATGTCTCCAGCTATAAAGATATTGTGCTTGTGAGAATAAGTGCATGCATGCATCTCCATGTCCACAGTTCTTTTGATAGGACCACCTTTCCCCACATATTACTGTACTATGGAAAACTAAAGTACTCAGAAAATTTGTAAGTATTTTAAGACTGCCTCTGGAGTGAGTGGTTCTGAATCAGGCATCAGACATTGTGGTTTGGAAACACATTCTCCCTGATGATTTCTCAGGCTGACAAGGTAAACAACATACTCTGTACAATTATCGCAGTTAGTTTTCTTCCTTTTTTTGCATTACGAGAAACTAAAAATCTGAAGTAAATCAGGAGGCATTCATTAACTTGCACAATAAGTTAAAATGAGTACTTAAAGCTTTCACCCCACTGTAATTTCAAATGGTATCAGAATGAACTTAATTTCAAGAGCAAAGATGAATTTAATGAAGGATTTCCTTCTTTTAGAAGTGATCATTAGTAATAATGTAGGGAGCTTCATCTCATTTAATGTTCTCCTATTTATAATTATGCCTATGTATATCTTTTGAGCTATGAAACAATTAGTTTCCATTGTGTCAGTTGTAATGATTCAAAACTCTTAAGTTCTTGACTCAGTCTTTGATGTATCACACATTCAAATTTTTGCAAACACAGTTGTGCTCAAATACATAAGGTAATCCAAGCCCAAAATACATGTACAATAATGCCCAGAATCCTAAAACTATAGTTATGCACGTTTTTCTGTTCAGATGTTTTTATCATTTAAGTAACTGATAGAGGAATTATTATTATAAAAGTGTGATCTCAGGACTATAGATGAGTTATTGTCCTAAACTACCATTCCTATCTGAGGTTTAGGTGAAATTTAGTAGTCTGAATAATACCCTAAGGCTTTTTAATTGGGGAAGATAATTTTCATAAATTATTTGCACACAGAAATACATAAAAAACTTCAGTAATTTATCCAATTTCAACAAGATAAATGCAGTCTCTGTCGTGCAGTGACAAATGTTGCCTCTGAAAAGCCTGTTGACTGCAGTTCTTTGAATGACATAAGCTACTTGGTCTGATGAGGAAATCAGATGACTGGAGTCATAGTTCCAATTCCATCACAGTCAGTATATTTACTTTGAGAATTCTATTTCTCTAACACAGGAGTGCTATTGTGTCCCTCTTTTGAAATCTGTTGACTTTTGTTCATGAGAGGCTATGAATCTGAAGTGAGAGGGTCCTAATAAGAAGGGGAAAAAGTAGTTTTTAATATCCTTATGCTTTTGGCATGAAAGTTCTTAAAACATCTTAATGAAGGAAAACAAGATCTCATACATTAGGTGCGTGTGTCCAGGTGCACATGAAACACATTAAAGAAACTCCTTTTTCCATGTCTTTAAGGGAAACATCTGATTCTTCAACTTAGCAATTTTTTAATACTATGAATTTAACATTATGAGTGAATATAGGCTGGAGGAAGAATGGCTGGGAAGTGGCCCAGCAGAAAGAACCTAGAGGTGCTGGCTAACAGCTGGCTGAATGTGATCCAGTGTGTGCCCAGGTGGCCAAGGCCAATGGCATCCTGGACTGTGCCAGAAATAGCGTGGCTGGCAGGAGCAGCCTGTACTCAGTACTGGTGATGCCACATCTCAAATCCTGTGTCCAGTTCTGAGCTCCTCATCACGAAGGACATTGAGGGGCTGGAGTGGATCCAGAGAAGGACAACACAACTGGTGAAGCATCTGGAGCACATGTCCTATGAGGAGCAGCTGAGAGAGCTAGGGTTGCTTAGCCTGGAGGAAGGGAGGCTCAGGGGAAGCCTTCTCACTCTCTACAAATACCTGAAAGGAGGGTGTAGCCAGGTGGAGGTTGGGCTTTTGTCAGGTAACAAGTGACAGGAAGACAGAATATAGTCTTAAACTGCACCAAAGGAGGTTTAAGTTGGATATTAGGAAGAAATTCTTCACAGACAGGGTGATTAGACATTTCCAGGGAGGTGGTAGAGTCATCATCCCTGGAGGTGTTTAAGGAAAGACTGGACATAACACTTAGTGTTGTGGTCCAGTTGACATAGTGGTGTTTTGCCATAGGCTGTAATTAGAGGTCTTTTCCAAACTAATTGATTCTGTGATTCTGTAAATAGAGAATTGCAGCAAGCAATTTACTCATGTAGATATTTCTGTAGAAGAGATCAGTCAAACAAAGTTGAAAAGTAGAAGCTTACAAGGTGAAAACTATTTTAGAATAAAATACAAATATTTTCTCAACTGCAATAATATAAATCCCAGAAGACAGCAATAAAGATAGAATAGGAGACACAATTTAATTCCTCTTAAAAATAATAGTCTGGTAATATGAAGATCTCAGAAAAAAAGTGTTCTGTAAGGATTAAAATATACATGTCACATCTGGTGAAACTTGGAGAACTCTATTATTCTATATGTTTGGGAAGTATCTATTAATAAAAAACAACAAAACTTCACAACATTAAATACTGTGCATCTGTGAAGCTATGCCAGCAAAATGATTCCTAAGAGTGGACTCAAACCACACATCAGGAATCAACTGGCAGAATAACAAGTGGGCGTTTGTGCCAAGGAGATTTGAGCAGATGCTTACTCTATGACAACTAACTGAGAAATTGCTTGAGCATAAAGATAAGGGAACTACATAATGTTTTTATTGATTTTTAAAACGTGTATGGTAGAGTGTGGCAAAGGGATTATTTTGCATATTGGGGTATTATTCCTACAAATCTTATAGCAATTACCCCTGACTTTATTAGAATACATAAAGCACAAAGAAAATTAACAACTCGTTCTCAGATTTTTTTTCTCCTCAGATATTTATTTTTGTCTCATTTAGTCAACCATATTTTGGGTGCATCTGGGTAGATATCTTAAATAAAATTGCCAGGTTTGATCTCTGCTTTCTAGGCTGCATTACCACAATAGCTCAGAGCCATGTCATCAAATCCTTGAAGAGAGTTTAAGGTTTAGATTTCAGATTAAGAAAAGGTCAGGAAATACCGTCTGGACAAAATGAAGCCAGGTAAAGAAAACAGTAAATTTGAAGCAGAAACATATTAACTGCTTCGAGTTAAAATGACTACATCTAATAATGGTATAAGAAAACAAGAGCCTTGATTTAATTGAATCAGCAGTAGGGAAAAAAAATAGGGAGCCTGTAAGCTATATCAAACCCACAATCTATAATGTAATAAAAATTATGCCTGTCATGTGTTAGATCTTTTTATATCAATCCCAGAGAGAAGGCATTTCAATAGACTAAAAGCTAGATACACAATGCATGTTTGGAGGCATTAAACCCTACAGCACCTAAAGAAGTCAATGAATCTAAACCTATTAGGGTGATTAAAACTCAATTCCTTGTACACTTTATAGAGACTCAGAAAACAAACATTATATTGGTTTTCACAGTTCTTTGTGTTCAGGAAATTAGTGTAAGCCAAGTGTTGCAAAAAATATGAACATTTAATACTACTGTGAGGATACATGCAGCTTGGAATACCACTGTGTGCATATTTTGCGTATTATGAGAGTGTAGTTAGGGTTGTAGATACAGGCTGCTAATGATGCAGCTTTGCAGCTCCTTTGGTGTCTTCAGGCATCACCCATCACTGATCATGACTGCCTCCCAGGCTCAAACAGTGGAATTTATGCTTAATTAAATACAGGTTTACTAAAACAGAGTCAGAGAGACATGTGAAATTCTCTTATTTTTTAATTTTAACAGATATTTGGCTAACAAAAGACAGCCTATTACAATAAATGTAAGCTAAATACAAGGGAACAGGTGCAGCAAAGTGAGGTAAGTCTATAATCCAAACTGTTATAGTCTGCTGAAAATAGGATTTTATTTTCTAAACAGCAAACATGCAAAATGAAAAGCACTGTAAAGGAATTAAATAGTATTTTATCTGAAGAAAAGAAAAAGACAAAAGCAAAAAGATCTTTAGAAATTTGTGCCAAAATAAAATGAGAAGGAATTAATCTAGAAGAAAAAAATCTACAAACAAAAATAGAGAAATGGCCACAATTATGAAGTATATTGGGAATCAGAGGAAAACTAACAAAGAAACAGGAAATGGACCAACCAGCAACAGAAGCTGCACAGCACTTTTTAGGTCTGAAGATGGGGGCAGGGAGTGGACACAGATGAAAATAAGAATGAAATATAAAAAGTGTAATTTCAAGACAATCAAGATGTAGACTCTAAACAAATTATTGACTCACTTTTCAGCAAGAAGAATCCTGTTAGCTGATTGGAATATATGATCCTTGTGGGTCCCTCCCAGCTCAGAATATTCACTGGGTCTGTAAATCTGTGACTAAGGGTAACTCCACATGACACCAGAAAGAAGATAAACATCATATGAGCGAGCTTTGACACAAAGAGTAGTTACAAGGGCTAGAAGTCTGAAGATTAAATGAAAACACATACATTGTACAAGGATATGCTTACTGTAGGATGCATTCCTCTGGAGAGGGGCATAAACTGAGGGGTGAGAAGCAAAGAGAGCATAAAGTGAAAGTACATATATTTAGGATATAATTGGGAAAATTATCTAAACTAAAACTAAAGTAAACTAAACTAAATTTTTGCATTTTGATTCTTTAAAGGTTACCACCTTCTGAAGGCATATCTAGAAAAATTACTGGTTTTCAGAAGGAAGCTGGAATGTAGCCTAAAGCAGTAGTAAATGGCCCTTTGTTATCTTTTTCCTAATGGTATGTCTCTAAGGTGAGAACAGTCATTAGAAAAAAAACACCTCATTTTTATAAGCACAAATATTTCCTTACATGCAGAGGCAAAGTTGCTATTAGTATTTAAACTTTTTATGATATTGTATATTGCTTATATTTCTATATCATGCAAACAAAATTGTCAAATAATATTTACTAACAGAAAATTGTCTGAAACAGAACTCAGGATTTCTTAATTGCATTCTTGACTTGTAGCCTTTTACTGCAACTTTGTAATCTGTAAAGTAAATGTACCAGTGCCTCCAGTGTAACATCTTTGTACATTTCTTTTCCATTTGAGATTAGAGTGATAGTATCAGTCTTATTTTTGCATTTATTTAACTTTTGGGGGTTTTTTTTCAGTTCAGGCATATCAAGACAATATACAATCATTGCACAAAAGAAAGGAAGGGAAGCAGAGATACAGTAAATTTCAGTTAAACTGATTAATCTTGAAGAATCCTAGAGAAAGAAATTTATGGCTGCATAATTAATGGTCCAGTAAAGCAAGTTATAGCAATGTATTTATAGTTTTACAGTTGCTGGAAAGCTGAATTATTTCTTGAGGTTGAAAAGGAAAGAATTATTGAGATCATGTGAGCCAATTTCTTGCAATTATTATATATGTATTGCTTTGTTTACATCAAATACAGAGAATTTTAAAAGATATAAACTGATTCAGAAATCACAGAGTATGAAAAACAAGTTTAACAAATTATATATTTGGTCCCTTTTTTCTACTTTAAAAAGAGATGCTATGTCTTTATTAAAATGACGATGAATATTGCTATTTTCATTTTAATTTGCTGTTTCTTATAAACTAACTTCATTTACCAGCAATTAAAAGAAGAAAATGAGGGAAATGCAAACAGTGAGGATTTTCCACAAGAGAAGTTGGTGTGATGAAATTAAGCTCCTAGTATCATAAATACCTTCCATGACAAAGAACCAAAAATCAAATAGTGTTGTCACTAGGGAATTATGTTTTTACTGGGAAAAAAAGAGAGAAGAAGCAAATATATACACACACAAACCCTACCAAGAGAGAACATCTCTAGAGTAAATTTTCTGATATGCAAGTTCTGTATCAAATCAATGTGAAAAATTTTCATGACTTCGAAGATTCTTCATCCTTTTTTCAGGAAAGAATTAAACCTGTTCTTCAGACATCTGACCAAAACACTACAATCTTTAGGGAAAACAATTGTTTATACGCATTTCTGACTAGGACGACAAAGAAAGAGAATATGAATCTTCTGAATAACTCAATTGGAATACAAATTTATTATTTACCTTTTTTTTCTAGGAAGTTGTTACCTTTCTATCTATCATTACTGAGTAGTGAACATTATAGCTAAGCTGATGGTTTAGAAAACAACTAAAAATATAACACAAAAGACTGTGTTTGCATCACTTTATGATTTTTTGTTGGACGTCATAAAAACTGTACCACAGATGTAAGGAAAGGTTTATTTTCAGATCTGTGCCAAGAAACATTGTGGATGGTAACTACAGTGTATGTAATAAGAAATTTCAAGGATAAAATACAGGGTATAATTGGCAACTGTGGAATTTTTCAATACAGACAGTATGTGACAGGATTAAATATAATTTGCTCAAATAACAATAATATTCTCTTTCCTGCCATTTCAGGTGTAAGCAGAGCACTCTGATATTTCTATCTGTTTCAACACACTGCTGAAGAAAGGTAGCAGATGTCATGCCAAGGAATGTCACAAATCTGTCAATAGCAAAGACACTGCCTGCAAAAAAAAAAGCTGTTTATTTAACTTACACCTCAGAACAAATTTATGCCGTCAGTAGATAAACATGATTTTAATACAACCACAAATAGAAATATATAAAAATAAAAATAAAAAAATAATTAAGTTGTAATCAATTTTTGCTTATTTCTGTATAGATTTTCTTTTTTTATGTAGCACTTCCCTATAGTCTAGAGTTTTAACATACTCAACAGTAATATTTTATTATCAAGGGATATACTTACATGGGCTCAGGAGCTTTTTTTCTTTTTGTTTTTTAATTATGCCAGAAAATTCTTATGAGAATAGAAACAATGGTTACTGCAATGTAAAACTCCAAACACCAGTGAAATAATGTACCATAAGATTTATATGAATAGAGAATAATGTGGCTTGACTATGAAAATACAAATTGATTTAATGTTGCCTTTAAGCAAATATATTCCTGGAGGAAAAGGTTGAATAGGAGGTTGATTTTGGTACCTAAGAACTTAATCAATGTTGCAAATGGCAACTTTTGATCCATGTGAAAAATTACAAAGGTACCCAGTAGTATAAAAGAGATTCTAAATGACAAATGATTTCTCATTTAAACTATCTATTAATACTGCACCTGTTAGTGGAACAAATCTCTTTGGTGACATTTTCTGAACTTGGTGAAATGATGCAATATTTTGTTAGCACACATCAGTTTAACTAATTCTTGTTGCAGTATTTGTACAGTATAGTAAGATAAGTTAATACTTGGTTACTTGTTTTAAGAAGTACTTTTTGATTGAAACACTGGAACATGGCTCAAATTTTCCATGAAGGTATTATATCAAAGAATTGTTGAAAACATACATTTCCATTCATTTTCATTACTGCCGTTAAAACCAGCAGTCCTGTAATTATGCAGATAATACAAACTCTCAAATACTTCAGTACTTTATATGTATTTATTTTATCTTGGGAGTCTGGATTCAAGGAGATCTTAAAATTTTAATAAAAGAGTCATCCGTACTCATATGATATAAAATGTTTTTAATCGAGTTGTGATACTGAAAAGCTATTGTGTAAAAATGCAATGATAGAGAAGTTTTATGGGCTTGTTGTACAATTATTTTAATTAAAATTTTTTGTTAAGCACAGTCTAGTTCTTATCTATGACTTCAGTTTTTGTTAAAATTATTTTTTTTTATATATACAGAGGAATTGTAACCCATGTTTTAATTATCTGGCAGGCACTTTATTTTCATTCTGATCTATGCATTTCTTTGGTCTCCTAGTGCTTAATTCAAAGATGATTTCAGTCATTATATCCTACCTTGTTTTCAGGTGGTACTAACTGTGCAATTATTTCCCCCTCCACAAAATACAAACACATAAGGCCTTTTGCTTTCATGTGAATCTAGTTCTGTCACTAAACTTCTGGATCTTGTAAAATACAATGTGAAATCAATATTGTATTCATCTCATGTTAAGTTTTATTTTTAAACAGACAATTTATGAAAAATATTGTGAAAAAATTGTTTTTTTGCAACATACTCCTATTCCAATTGAAATAATTAATTTTTAGTTCTTGAGTTTGGAATAATCCTGCATGAATTATCTGAGATAAACTCAGCAACCTCATTTTTACTGAAAATCAAAATGTTATCAAAGTTCTAATGTTTCCACAATTCTAAAAGCCATTTAAAAGTCAAAAAAAAAAAAAAATTAGAAAAACCACACTGAAAGGTAGACAGCAAACTTCTGGTAGACATGTTGGATGAATTAATCTGGTTACCAGGAATTTGCAATACTCAAGAGGTTAATTAACACACATTAGAATTTCTCAATATATTGCAAGGTGAATAGAAGGAATAGTAGATTAACGCTGATAAAGCCTCATGAGCTGAGTTAGGAATTACCTTAGAACCACTAATGAATAAAGTTATGAGTGACTGAGCTTTAGTTGCTTAGAGATTTCTGGTTTCATCTAATTAACAGCACAAGCCAATAAGCAAGACACTTGTGCACTGAAGGCTTGTTTTAATCAGTATTGGGACAATGTTAAAAAATCTGACCTCTCTCACTGCAGGTAATTTCATATGAAAATTCAGTATATATAGTTTATTTTTATGAACTAGACATAAATATTCTTATAAATGCAGAAAAAGCTTATATAGATTTATTATGGAATATGTTTAGAAGAAATGTTACTTGTAAGTGTTCTAATACTTTATCACATATTTAAAAACATCTCATCAGGATTATAGTCCTGAAATACAAGAAATACCAGAGGGAAGAAGTAAATTTTAAAATATCTAGAATTAAATTTCTGTTGTTCTTCACCTTTCTGCCTCTCCAATTTGTGTTGATTTCAATGGGATTTTTAGTCAAGGTGCCTCACAATTAGGGAATGTACATTGAAGTGCTTAAAATTATACTTGAACCACTACTCTGCCCGAGGGAGTAGAGAAACTCGGACAGCAGCACAGCACTGCGGTATTTTCATTTATGCCTAAACTGGAACTACAGAGTACCTCATGACTGAAAAAGTTTCAGAAAAAAACATTCACAGTCCTTAAATCATTTAAGAGATATATTACCTTGATTATGACCTTCAAAGCCCTTAACTATGTATATTTTGCATACTTCTAAATCTGTTTTGTATACATCCAACAAGGCTATTTACAGGTCAGTTTGTTAATTCCAGGATCAATAATAGAGTGGTGAAACTTAATTTACATCTACATTGACAGAAATATAATTCTTCATCTTAAAATAATCAAATTAATTATTATATTGAGAACAAGCAAATTTTATACTATATCAGATTAAAATTGATCTACATATGTAAAGACACAAATGGACCAAAATTTAAGTCAAGAGATAGAAAAAGAAGTTATAACACAAATGGAATATACTTGAGGGTGATGAATGCAAGAGCTTCCATTTTTAAATTCCTGGTATTGACTTATCTGCCTGGAAGACAAAAAAGATGAGAATGGTTGGCTTTGTAGCACACTTCCCTACGTTTAGAATATAGAAAATATCCCTAAGCATGACAAGAAATGGAAAAAAGCTATTTGTTACAGAACGTTAAATTTGTGGTTTTGTCTGTGAAAAGCCTACTAAAATCTTTGTGAATTCTGGATACTGAAGGAATATGTGCCTACCTCTAAATTTTGAAAATCTTCCATTTAAATTATCTTTGATTCTAATATCATTACACCAGATGGTAAGAAAAAATATAGCAGAAATCAGATTACTAAACCCCTCCTCACAGGTTTAAGCTTAAATCAGTGACACCATATCACATCTGGATGCAGCAGTGTGCAATGTTTTAACTTTGAGTAGCTGAAAAAAACATGTACTTGTCTGGAGGAATACATCAGTGTCATACAGCTTTTGTAAACTTAGCAAGCACAAATATGACAAGAAAGAAAAGATGCTTGATAATGGCATGAATCCACAGTGAAAAGCACAGTGACCTGTGCTGAACCACAATGTTAGAAAATATTTCTCCCCTTTTTTGTATGCACTTCCTTTTTACAAGCTGTGAATTATATATTCAGACCAAATAACAAAGTATAGGTGTGCCATACAAATATCTATACTTACTATTTAATAAGGAACTTATTCATTTAAATAACAGTTAAGAGATTCTTGCCTGACATAAAATATCTTATTATTTCAATTTGTTGAAATTCAAGTGAACTCAAACCAAGAGAAGAAGTACAGCTGAGACCACCCCTTCCAAGACAGGGGAAAAAAAATCATGAGAATATCAAACATGATGCAATGGAGAAGAAAGACAAGTCTGTTTCAGCTCCAATCATTCTGGCAAAGGAGCTGTCAAATCTGATCACCTTGACCTCAATACTGAACATTATCAAGGACTACAGGCATCAATATTAACCATATGTCAACAGTAGCTAACAGCTAAATTGCTATTTTTAATTTTTTTTTTTTTTGAGAATTGCTTTGTATTTGTAGTGATAGTGATTCATGCTACATAAAAACCAAACATTATCACAAAGTGTGTCGTTAATGAATGGAATTAGTAAAGCATCACTTTAAAGCAAAGACTGTGTTACCAGTCTTCTAAACACTCATCACACTGACATTTAAATCACTGATATAGATAAATATAGATATAGATGATACAGTGATAGAGATAAAGAGATACAGACTTAACTGCAACACAATTACTTGTGCCACTCAAGTGCTGAAATAGATGATTAAAAATTTGATCCATGACCCTACATATTGACTCATCAGGGTAAAAAGACATTTTTTCATCAGAGATAATATTGCTATATAGTTTTCTAATTAATGTTTAGAAGACTCTTCTGTCAAATATATAAACATATTGAATTTTATAGCAAAATTATTAGTATACAATTATTTGCTGCAATGTTCTCCAAGAAAAATAATCAGAAGAACATTGCCCAGTCTGATCAAAATATAAATTCCCCATAAACAGGCACATGAAATGACAATAATCAGATACAATCTTCACCTGAATTCTTACTAAGAGTAAGCATTTTCCTCTGAATGGCAGTTAAACGAAGAGCCTTAGCTGAGAATGTAACAACATTCACTTTCACTGCCTTTGCAGATGGCATCGAGTGACACAGAACAGTTGATACTTTCTGCTGCAGCTGCATACCAGAGGAACCTGGACAAGATGGGGAAGAAACCTCATGAAATTAATCATGAATAAATGCCAGTTCTTCCTCTGGGCATGACATGGTCTGGGACCACATCACCTGGGGCCAGCTTGGCAGAGAAGGCTCTAAGGGGATGATGCTTGGTTGGGCAGGTTGGGCAAGAGGTTAGGCATAGCAGGTTGGGCATGAGCCAGCAGTGTGGCCTGGAAGAAAAACGCCAAAAGCAGCCAGGGCTGTACTAGCATGGTCAGGAGGTGCAGGGGAATGATTATTCCCCTCTCCTCATGGGTCATTAGGCGGTCAGTTTTGTGACCCTCTACTCAATAAAGATACTGGTTACCTGGAGTATGTTCAGCAGGGAGCCACTAAGCTGATGGCAGAGTGCAGCTGGTTCAGCCTGGAGAAGAGCTGAATTTGAGGGAACCTACCAGTAACAAACCTTGCAGAAGGCAAATTGGAGTAATTCCATCACAGCGGTGCATGGCAGGAAGATAAGACATAATGATCATAAGTTTAAACAATAGACCTCTCCCCTGAATATAGGAGAAGCATTTTTCCTCATGAAGACAGTCAGGAACTAGAACAGGTGGCTTTAGAAAGGTGGTTCAGTCTCCATCCTTGAGAGATTTTGAGACCTGATTGAACAAAACCCTGGGCCACCTGGTCTGATCTCACAACTGGCCTGCTGTGAGCAAGAGGTAGGAGTAGAGTCCTCCTGAGGTTCCTTCTAAGAACATCAGAAAACTACAGAGAGACTGAAGGCTGATTCTGTGATAAAAGTAAAAGAAAAAAAAAAATCCAGAGAAACTGAAACCCAAAATGACTTATAGGACTTTGATGAAATTTATTTTAATTCCCTCCTATTAGAAGTGAGATAAGATCGATGCCAATTGCTATAGGAATAATGAGACCTCATATCCACTATCTAAAAAATGTCATTATGAATTTATAATAGGAACAGTACTTTGTATCAATTATACAATTCTCTTCAGCAAAAAAATGCAGACAAGTGCTCTCTTACTTTTGAGTCCTTTATTTTGTAAACTTCTGGAGTGGCTCTTGCTGACTTTTGACAACAGCAAATGAAATGTTATGAGTTTTCCAGCAATTCTGTTTAAAAGGGCATGTTGTGAGATGTTATCTTTTATTTTTCTACAGTGTTCTTGGTGTAAGGAGAGAAATACAAGTGAGACATGCTTTTCTTATTTTATTTTATAATTCACAGCATAAATTCTAATTAAAACTCTAAAAAGAAACTGCATTTATGTGTGCATATAAATACATATTTACATATAATGTATGTATCTAAAAATGCATTCTTATGAAAAATCACAGCAGTCAGGTGCTCTTAATATTTTTCATGGTTCTGTCTGTCTCAGAAATGTGTGTAAGCACAAACATACACATGCAGACATAAACAGTATCATATCTCCATTTATTCAAGACAATTATGGAAAACAATACCACCAAGTTAATGCAAATTAACTAGCATTTCATGCTGTATTCCAGACCCTGTTTTTAACAGTAGTAATGTGAAATTTTTTTTGTTTCCTATCTCATGAAGTAAATTACCTTCCTTTATTCATGTTCCCATGATGCAATGAAAAAGTTATTAATATTTTATAAAACTCTAATAAGATTAATCTTCATAAGTCTTCATTCATCAGCTGTGAGTTTAAATGAATTGTAGAGAATTTACAGAAGAATCAACAGGAAAATATATACTTATCTACTTTGATAAAATTCAATCATTTTGAAATCCAAATTAAAGTTTATTAAAAAAAAAGTGGTGTTTGTTTTTTATTAATTCCTATTAATATTAATTGCATAGTATTAATATGCAATTCCTGGTAGTCATTACAGCAGAATTGCAATGTCTCTTTAATTTGTTAATTATATGCATTTTAGAATAGTTCATCTAAAATGTTGCAAATATTTACTAAGCCCCATTATCAAAAACTTATTTAAAACTCACAAAAGCAGCCTGTTTGTTTCTCAAAGGAAAATGGAGAGCTGGAATTATACTTCCTCCATAAATGTCAGGTAGGGGAAAGAAATATAAAAGGGATTTTAAATGCGCATTGTACAATATTCTTTAAAAAGGGCTACCATATCACATATGCTAATAAATTAGTCATAACATTAACCTATATTTTTTTGTAAGCATGGAACAAAAATTAAAACTGAAATCATTGTATATCCAAGAATTGCTTTGAAAACTCAGTATTTATTGACTTGTAATTATTAATAAATTATTATTTAAATTTAATATTTCACCTTTATCAATTGAAATAATAATTTCAATTGAACAGCTAAAATCACCACAGGTGTAACAAGTGTCTTTCCATTTATTGAATTCTTGCAGTACACAAAGTCTCTGCTACTAATTTCCTTTCATTCTGATGACACTGGTCGCTGGTTTCAGTGGCTGGTTTCTCTGAAGTTCCAGCTTGAGGCACTATTTACAGCAAAGGAAAAATCCCAGACAATTACTTGTAGCTACGTGATTTTTTAATTATTTCTATACTTGTAACCAATATGAATTAACATTCAATCTTGCTGTACTTCTCTGACATTCTGATATTGAGGAAATATAAGAATCCTTAGGATAAATTATAGTGGATTGAACTATGCATACAATTTCCAAGTAATTCTGACACTGACTTTGAAAATAACAAAAGAAATATTATTTTCTTTTTTTTTTTAATTGAGCTAACTGTATTAAACTAAATATTTAGAGTAACTTTTAGTAATATTCTGAATATTTGCATTGGCATTAAGAAATGCAATTGGTATCTGCACTGAATCTTAAAAAATATTTATAAATAGGTTTCAGAGAACTCTACCTGGGCATAACTTTTGGATTCAGAATTGTGCAGCTTTGTACTAGCTGTGAATGTCAAGTATGACTGCTGTCATAGAACTTCCAGATCATACACCTGCTAAATATGCCATAATCGGGTTTGAATGCCCAGCATAAGTTTGAGCAAGTAGAATATTGCTTAAGCCTTTGTGGCATAGTTTAGAAAGTTTGTCAGATTTCCTATTAAGTAAATTGGGCTGAAATTCAGGTCAGTTCAAGAAATAAAGTCTTTCCTAACCTGTGTTTTCAAATTTTATTAATATAAATAATTTCAACCTATGAAGGTATTAGGATTATTTAGAAAAAAATATAAATAACTAGGCATTTTACCCTATGGTAAGCTATTATTAGTTTAGCATTCTTTCAGCAAGATTGAAAAAAAAAAAAAGTAGTCTTCACCTCAGTCTGTCCACAGAATGTCATGATTGCAAAGGGGACTAACTGATCTACCCTGTATATAAGGTGTATAGGTGTAGCCTCCCATTAAACTCTCATATTTTGTTGGTGCTTTGGAAATTTAGAAAATCTTCTCCAGTAAAAAACCCCAAATCATACCTGTCTTGAGCAATTTAGCATCACTTGGCAAATATTTGAATATCAGGTGCTTACACTGCTTTTCGTTGAAATGAAAATGTATCTTCTGAAGTCTACTGAAGACTTTCTGTTTTGGAGAGAAATATGAAGTCCCAGAAGAGCCTATAGATTGTGGCTGAAGAATTTGCCTCCAAAACAAATTTTCTTCTAATGCAAAGCAGGAGTCTGAAGCACATCAAACATGATTACCATGAGAAAATGTTTGGGTTTTTTTATGTTTCCCCAAGATTTTTAATGTGATATAAATAAGTAACCATGAATTTAACTAGAATATCTGAGCAGAACAAATTTGTCAGATGGACACAGACACATCTAGAATGCACATCTATCTTTCTGTCTGCTTTTGTGGACTCCTGGATATTTATTGCCTTTCTGCAAATGAAAATGTGAAAGATTTCATTCAAGCATAGAAAGAATAAATATATTATAATAAAATATAATAAATAACATAAATAATTCGAATAAAATATAATCAATAATATAAAATTGATTTGAAAGGCCAAAAAATTAAATTAAATTTTAAAACATTAAAAGGAAATATTGTTTCTAAAGAGTCCATGTTAGCCCTTCCTCTATCCATGCTCCTAAGCTGTTCTAGAAAGTATCATTTACATAAACTAAGAATAATTTTCTTATTTAATTGTTCAGTGTAATTACTTGTTCTGACTGTATTTTTAATGTGGACTCATTGAAGAATTTCCTAAGAGAAAACTAATGCAAATTAAGATACTGAACTATAGTTCACCAACAAAACTAAATTAAAACAAAACAAAAACAAAGAGTACCAAACCAAAAAAAAAAAAAAAAAAAAAAAAAAAAAAAAAAAAAAAAAAAAAAAAAAAAAAAAAAAAAAAACCAAACAAAACAAAACAAACCATAAAATCAGAAAAAAAATAATATTATGTTATTTAAAAGCAAAGACAGATTACTCTCTTTGCCACCACATTTTCTGGGTCTGACACAGCACTCAATCAGGCCTCCTGGGGAAATTCAATAGATAGCAGCACACACATGGGGGTACAGCCATCATGATGGAAACCCTGTTTCACATTTTATGTGACTTACTCAGGTTCTGCAGAAGCATCTCTAACGGAATGATCTAACAGTAGTATCTGGGTAGTGACTACTCATCAGTAAACTTACAAAGGAACCCACAAAGTAACAAAATTTGATTCATAATATTTAAAATAAGTATGTACATAAAAGTCAGCCCCCTGGATAATTCTGAATTGGCTTTAAACTTCAATATTTTCTTGTGAAAAATTAACATTCAATTATTAGATAGCATTCATTCCAAGAAAATTAATTTCCTTACTATCTAGTTTAGTAGCAGCAGCAACAAAACCATATTGACTCCAGTATATGTATGCAGTAGGAGATGTAGCAGAGTTACACATCAGGAGTTGCTAGATTTTGAGAAAAAATGCAATTCTTATTTTGTTTAAATAGTAATAAAATTAGATTTTTTTTAAATCTAGATTAAATTAGAAAAGAATATAAAGATTATTATAAATTTTACACAAAACATCTTTCTACTTAATGGAATTAATGTAGTACACCATCAGTCTTGGACTTCCTTTCTAAAAAGCTATGATCAAAGATTATGCAGCAATAAATAAGGACCTGATCTTCTCTGGATAAAATACACAAATATAAATTAACAGTAATAACTTGCATTGTGACTCTTACTGATTTATGTTGAGCAGGTTATTCCAGCTGAAGGCCAGAATGGTTGATCTGATTTAAAACAACTACACTAATCAGCATAAACAGAATATTAAATAATACATTCTTGAAAGCTAAGGAGTGTATCTAAATCTCTCTTATGCAAAGGAAGAGCAGAATGTCACACCCTGTGCATAGGTTTCTTCTAAGTGTAATGAGAAAGCAATGGGTCACACCACCTGTGAGGCATCCTTTGTGTCATGTATGAATCCAGGAATTAGAAAAATCCAGAAAGGGAGCCTGCATATTTTCTGATATTTCAAAATAACACAATCACATAGAAATCACTGCAATACACTAGAATAATATATAGGATTTATTAATAGTTTCAGAGCAAACTCAAGTGCTTAATGAAAGCACTGTTGTACCTGGAGTTCCTTCCACTTCAAAGGGAATATCAGAAGACCTGTAATTAGCTGGAAAATTATTTGCAGGAAAAAGAATTTAAAATGGCCTCACTAATTTATTTTTTAAGAATTAAAAGAAAGTGTGTGGTTGTATTGTTATGCTTTAAATGTAATTTTATCAGTTCTCTTGTGATTGAATTCTATCCATTTATGACACTAAATTGCCAGAATTAGAAAGAGGATATCTGCAAAAAGACACAGAAGGGTAATGAAAATATCCTTATAATCATTCATACAAAATTTATTTTTATCCAGTCATTCTATAACACTGTACAGTGCTCCCTCTTGACAGCTGCATTGTAGTCTATCCATTTTACATTTACCATATATAATATTGCAAATAACAGGGATGTTGACTTTGCTATGTTTTGCCATGTTATTCAGAAAACACATGTCCATTCTAGAAGAAGTCAATCTTTTAAAAACAACACCATTTCTCTCCTTTGACTTTTTTCTTTAGATCCTCTTATGCTATACTACATGTTCACAGCCCAAACCTATTTAGACTTCAACATATCATTTGAAAAGCACTACTCAAATCTGTGTTCTCATTATAACTCAAATTACTTGAAGGTAAGACACTCAGAAAATATTTCTCTAGGCAAATGAGTATTTTGACAAAACATCATCAGTCCTTGTTTTCCTCTCTAGTATTAACAATCACTGGCCACTTAGACTAATTGTAAATATATATAACCCTAATTCTTGAACTATCATTGAAGATTACTGATAAGCATCTGAAAAGTTTGTAATCACCTTTTCAGTCTCCAAGAATTTTAATTCCAAAAGAACAAGACAATTTGCCCTAAAAGCCGGAAAACTCACTTTGGTAAAGAATGTATTATTCATTTTTCTGGCTTAGTTTATGTAGTGGTACTTTAGTTCACAGTACCTTTGATGACTTGTAGTCAGCCATGCTGTTGTGGGGAGAGTTTGATTCTTAATTTGCCTTTTGAGCAAACTACCTTAGTAGCAGCTTAAAAGTGAACCTAACATATATCTACTTATTATTTATGCAAAGTGGAGCCAAAGAAAATGCTGTGAGAACTGTTTTACATCAGTGTTGATAGCTCCCTAATGAGACCAGACAAGAAATAAAGCTCATTAACTGGATCAGGAATAATCAGGGTTTGCATTTCTGGGGAGCGTACTAGCATTACAAGGAGAAATGCTCTGTCTCTTACATTAGCCAGGTACTCCATTTTATAAATCGAGAGCAGGAATTTTCTTGAGTCTGTTACAAGCAGACTTGTTTTTCAGAAACTTATATTTTTCAACTAACTTAATCTTCAAATTTAACCTGCGCTGTGGCATTATTTTTAGCTCAAAACTAGCACTGAAAATTTGCTGAGTGCCTAATAAAGTCATAAAATGCATTGCAGATGGGCTAAAACTCACATTTTTAATAATGCCAGACAATCACTCAGGCGTAACAGCAACTATTCTCAATGCTGAGCCCTTTCTTTCAGCTTAGCTTAATAGATACTGAGAAAAAGTAGGAATGTAGTCCATGGGATCATCTATCCTTAAGATTAGTTGTGCTCAATATCATATAGGATAAGCTTATGGGCAGATTCATTAATTCTTTACAGGAACTAAGTAAGATTACATAATTGTTGACATAACCCTATTTTCTCCTCCTGCTTGTCTTGTGTTCAGTAATCAATCTAGAAATGTAATGTTGCAATACTTTACCACAGAGTAAAAACTTAGTCCCATAAGATGTATAGGAACCTGGCATAGTGAGAGTAATATATGATTAACAAACTGTAATACCAGCGCAGGTTACTGCAATTATTTTTTACCTGAAAAGAGTTTGAATCAAAATAATTATTCTTATTATCTTCTGCTAGTTTTAGCTAGAACTTTGATGTTTCTGATTTTGTTACTCAGTGCTTGATCGGCTTTCATACATTTTCTTGCCTACACACCCCATTCATTGTCAAAGTTCTTCATTTTTTGCATCTTAAATAATCCACAGCTAGTATGGGGCTGTGTTTTGGGTTTGTACAGAAAACAGTGCTGATAACAAAGGGATGTTTTTGTTATTGCTGATCTGTGCTGACATAGAGTCAAGGATTTTCTGCTCCGCATCACACTTCAGTACACTAGGGAGGAAGCTAGGGGTGCACAAGGAGTTGGAAGGGGACACAGCCAGGACAGCTGACCCAAGGGATATCCCATACATTATGGGCTTGGTGCTCAGCCTACAAAACTGGGAGAGAGAAGGAGGAAATTGGGGACATTTGCAGGGATGGTGTTTTTCTTCCAAAATTCCTTTTCACACATGACAGAGCATTGTTTTCCGGAAAGTGGCTGAGCATCTTCCTGACAATGTGAAGTAGTGAATGTAGCCTTGTCCTCTCGGGTCATTTTATAAGTTCACCCAGTGTAGTAATACCATAGGTCAGCTGTTCCTTACCAGGAATCTCTCCTTTATGGATTGATTTGGTTCCTCTACTCTGAAGAAGTATTAGAACTATATGTCAATTATCTGGAGCGATATACATCCTAGATATGGATTCAAAAAAAGGTTGAAAAAAACTCAAGTTTTTATCTACTAATTCAATTACAGATATAAATACTTTAAGTCATTTTAATATTATTTCTCTCTTCTGAATATATACCTTATTAAAATTCTAGTATTACCTAAGTCCTAATTGTGAAAGTATAAACGGAAGAAATGCATAGAATATGCTGAATATACTGAAGAATATGCTGAAGAAATACATAAGAAAAATAATAAAATTAGTGTTGGGGTATAAGTATATCTAGTGCATATTTTAGGACAGGATACACATAAGGAAGGTGATTTGTCTGCTGAGGATTAGAAGATACATTATTAATTTCCCTTGGGCTTTTGTGGGGTTTTGTTTTTCTAATGCTACAAATGTTTTCTTTCTGATTCAATAATTGTAATTATTATTTAATTTTTTATCTTATTAATTCAAGCTTTATCCTTCCTACGTAAACCTAGTGAGGACTGGAGACTCATTACACCTGACTGTAAAACACAAAGAATTGAAATAGATGAACCTTATGTTGAAAATGCCTTGAAGAATTTTCATATGCAACTGTTTCTTAGTATTATTTTAACTCAGAAACTAATTAAATCATTTAAACAAACAAACAAACAAGCAAATAAAAAGACTTGATGTGTCTTGGAGGCTGTTTTATTGTAAGAGAATGAACTCTCACACTTCTTGATCTATTCAACACACCAAACAAATGAATACAAAAAATTGCAAATCAAAATAAACAAGAATTCTTATTATAGGTTAACTCTAAATTTAAGTCAAACTTTAAACTCAATCATGTTGTAGGTAAAGTTATCACCTGACTTTTGGAGAGAACTATACCAAGTGTAAAGAGTGCAGACTTTTTTTTTTTTTTTTTTTTTTTTGGTGCAAAACACAAGTCTGTCACTGAGATTCTTTACAAATAATATAGATGACCACAACCCCTTCTAGTGACAGAGATAATTTCTTGGATATGTTCAAGCAAGATCCAAGTTGTTGAATATGGACTTTATAAATTTTCTATATGCAGAATTATGTTCAATTAGCACAAAATATTAAAGCATGCCTGTACTGGTTTAATCATTCAAGGACAATAGACAATATTTCATTGCCTAAGTAAAACAGATTTAATTGCTAAACAAGATTTCAAGGAACCAAACTTCATTTTAATCACAAACAAGCTGCAAGGCAATTTTCAATTACAGCAAGCTTTTTATTTTTATCCAGCTGTGTATCCCTGCTGATTCTTGAAATTACATGTAAATTGTCCAAGATTTTGAAGTGCTATACCTACTGAGGCTTTTATTTTGTCAGCTGATGAAGTATCTGTGATTAGAAACTCACTAAATTGGCATTTTTAAGACTCATTACCCCACCCTGTATATTTTTGGACTGGATGATTGAATATGAAGAAGGTTTTCTTGTCCCAAGGGACATCATTCTTCCTAATTAGGCTGTTGGTAGTGCAAATTGCTCACCTATCCTTCAACAACTTCAAAAGGTAATACAGAAATGAAGCTTTAGAGCCGAGTCTATGGGGTATTGAAGAATCAGGTCAATAACGCTTGTCTTAAAAAAGTTTTAGATTAAATTTGCCCTGGACCAACTTGCATAAAGATGCTGTCTTTAAACTTTCACCATTCCTCTATTAACTCTTCGGACCTTATATGTAGAGATACATCTATATTTTAACTCAATGTTTCATATTACTGAGCTGTGTATTTTAGTGCTAAAAGTCTCTGTTTGAATTCATGAGGTTACCTCTTTTCTTGCTATCATCATGCATGACATTAACAGAAAAAGAGAAGGTCCATTTTTACTCAAAGTTAATGCATATAATCAAACGCAAGTGAAATGGTTTTCAAATCACAGATTTTCTAAATATATTGTGATAGAATAAGAGTTTTCTGTAGTAAAAGAAGTCATGTTTATTGGAGCTATTTCAATCAGAGTTATTCCTAAAACTACCACAATGGCTGGAATACACCAGGCACAAGCTAGATCCTTGTGAGAGAGGTGGGGGTGTGGGCATATGCCTGCCAGGCAAACATGAAGGAAAGAAATGTAGACATGAAGTCTGAAAATACAAGTGAGTCAACAAAGATGTTAGACAGTGAGAGACTGAATGCTCAAGTGTTTTTAAAAGCATAAAGATTTTTCCTTGGTGTGAATGACACTGGAAAGAACACAGGTTTAAGCAAGGACTTTTTGCTGTTGCTCTTTTTTTCTGTGGTGTTGTTAGACAAAATATAAAACTCCATAGGAATCTGTAAGCAGTTTAAACCTCAATCAAGTCACCTTTCCATAAGACTGAAAGGTTATTTTCATATCTATAAGACTGTGAGGGTTTAAATTCTATTTCCCTTCAAATAGAATTTTGAAAATGTGAACTCCGTTTTCCTATAGCATTGTCTATACAGATTAAGTATTAAAGAAAGAAGTGTGGAGATTGGAATTAAAAAAGGGATCATGAAATAACTTTGTACTAGTTTAGTAAAGTAGCATGTTGTTAATGCACTGTTGAATGTGTGCACATAAAAAAGAAGATAAATTCTCTAGTAATTTTTAAGTAATGTAAGAGATCCTCATTGGGCTAGAAGCATTAATTTAGGTAGTAATCAAGAAACTAAATTAGTCTTAACTAAGCTTAGAAAAGCATTATGCTGAAACAAATCTTTGACAGATTTCTAATCATAAATACAAGTGTGTGACTATATTAACAACTGAAAAGTGGTAACATCTCCCCCTTGGCTTGCACTGAACTTTACTATCAGTGAAACAAAAGAAAAGAGCTCTTGTGAATCAAAAGGGCAAAGTTCTGAAGTGGGAAATATTATCCTTACCTTCTTATCCTGAAATGCCAAACCTGTGGCCTGGCCTTTTGTTGCTTAAGAAGTTCTTTTCCTGCTTTGTCACAATAGATTAAATGGCTTTATGCCCCAAAGCTCGTCCCTTACACTCAGCTCAGCACTTCTTAAAAGAATTGACTTTTTATTGCAGCAAACTCTTTGCATAGTAAATCCTGCTCTATTTTAGCCCCATTCCAAACTTCCCTGCTTTTAGGATTAAAAAAAACCTTTGTTTAAGCTACACATACATAAACATATTTGTTGTAGTATGTTTTATATATGTTTTATATATAACTTTTTCGTATAACTTATTCACCAGGTAAGGGCTGGAGCCATCAGAAATATTATCCAACTGAAAATGCTGGAAGTTCTGGACACAGTTTTTCAGCTTTGACACACTGTATCTGTTACATGCATGGTAAGAGAATAGCTAATCTGAAAAATATCATATATGAACCAAAATAATGACTTTGTAGAGGCCAGACTTTGTGAGCCACAGATACAATATGCATACATATACATATAAACACAATATATACATATATACATATATATATATATATATATATATATACGCAGACACACAATAATTGGCACATAATCCATCTGTAGAAAAAGCAACACAATTAACTACTCAGCAACTTGATTGCATCAACAAATAGAACCAACAAATTAGAACTGGCTCAGAAAAATGGATTTAGAAACTTGCTAGAAAGAATATTTTCTGTTAAAAGGCTGGGAGTTAAATATAACTTATGAACTAAAATGTAGAATAAATCTTAATGTTAGTAAAGCCCTTGTTTACTTCAGTAAAACAAACAAACAAACAAAACCAAAACCAAAACAGAAAACCAAACCAAACAAAACAAAAAAAAAGCAGTTAATGGAACATCATTATACAAATTTGAGGGGAAAAAAAGATTAGGTATTTTGATTAATTTTGATTAATTGTTTAAAGATTAGGTATTTTGAATAGTTGTTTAAAAGCAGCTTTTGTTCAGTGTGGTCTGCCAGAAATGTCAAAAACATTGTAATGCAACAGTTTTCATTAGCAATGTCCAATGCAGTTCAAATAACATCTGTAATAGCTATTTACAATAGCTGGCCTTTTAAAAATGGCAGAAAAACAGAATAAGGGGAATGCACACTCAGTATATTACCCTAGTGTCAAGAAATAAACAAAAACCAAGCACAAATAGAAGTAATGCATTAGCTGTTTTCCAAAATGGAGAACAATGGAGCGTGAGAGGTCTTTTCTACTGCCAAGGCACTTTGCTAAATGCCCTCTGGAAAGACATTTTCTTCCGAGCTGTATTAGGTCAAAAATGGATTTGGAAGAAAATGAAAGAGTTTTTAAATATCTTTTATTTATTTATTTATTTATTTACCCATTTATTTATTTAATTCCTGTTTTTTAAGCTAGTGAAAGTATGTGCTTGCCTCAGGCTTGTTGATCTGACAGGACAGACAAGATATTGAGACACATAAGCTGCTAAAAACCTTGATAAAAAACATGTCTGGTTTAAATTCCAAAACTCCCAGTTCAGTTAACAGCTTTTATATGTACACATGCAAATATTTGAACAATTAAAATGGAGATAAAACATCTTACTCTGCTACCCACTTCTTCCTAATGTATTATCAGTTTAAGCAGTCCTTTCCCATGCGTGAGATTTTTATTAAGCAATTCAGTAATTTTATTAAGCTAGTCACAGACTTCAGATCAGATTATAGTTTCTGGCTTTGGTGGTTTTGTTTTTTTCCTCCCTTTTCATACTTCAGTGCTGTTCTCCCTGTAACTCTTGAAAATGTGCCCCTTTGTGTCCACTTTTTATCTGCTGAATTTTTTCCTTAAGAACAAAAAGAAGCATCCTTGGTACAGAGGGTCAAAACAAGGATATGAGCAAATTTCACATTACATTAACCCTTAACTTGGACTTTTTTTGCACACACATCCAAAATTATTTTCTTCCATTTGTAAAAGTGATACCACAGTATTTTGTAATAAACTTGTAATTATCTTTTCTCAGTTCAGAATACATCACAGTGGAAGATCATTCAGCTTAATGATGATATGAAATCGCAACAAAACATAAAGGCCACATGGAGGGCTAAGAGCAGTATTTCCAACTTGAAAGCCAGATATTTGTGTCCAGTTTGATCACTAACATCCAATCTTCCATTCATCCACACCCACCTAATCTTAAATATAGATCAAAGAGATCTCTTCCTTTCTTCTACTCTTCTCCATTCTTACAAACTAAAAGAAGAAAAAAAAAAAAAACAAAAAAAAATGGTAATAGAAAATAATACAGTAAACTTTGGAGACCAGTAAACCTTAACAAATGTGTAAATTGAAATGTGGAAATATTTAAACATTAATCACATGAATAAATTTCATGTGATAACATTTCATGTTATCACATGAAATTTATTTCACGTGATAAAACTCATCCCTCCAGTTTACTTTTGTGTGTTTTCTAGGGCACTTAATAGGTCTTCAAATCATGGTACATGACTATAAGTTATTCAGCTCATAGCCTGTTAAAATGACAGGATGATACTGCTGCTGACATTATGGCTCAAGATGTCTTTACCTTTGAATGCTACTGGAGAGTATAACGTACTTTGTCATTTTATACAGTCTAGGAATACAGATTCTATTAACTGTGTTTTCTGAATCCCAAAAATCTCATTGCCCAGCTGATCTGTCGGTGACTGTCATGTCCAGAAAAATAAGCTGAAGAAATTTCTCAAATAGAGGTACCAGAAATAGGCAGATAAAAAGCAATACTGTTTTTTGTATTATTGTTTTGAATTTATAC